>NC_084845.1:66399403-66720803 GCF_033115175.1 Lepus europaeus | reverse complement strand
CTCTGCCTTTCAAATAAATGAAATACATCTTTAAAAAAAAAAGGCCAGGAGGAAGCACAGCAGCAGGGCCATGGTGGTCACATTCCTCCCCATTCCTGGTGGCCTTGGGCAAGTGACTCACACGCACTGAGCTCAGATTTTCCCCTCTGAGATGTCGATAACAGCAGCGTCTGCTCAGGGAGACGAGGTCATCCACAAACTACAGTGGCCAGGGAGCCACGGGGACACACGGACACGACGTAGCTCCAAGCAGAGGCCACTGAACAGTGTGCCCCGATATGTGGATGCAGGCAGGAACACGGCGTGGCAACGCCATAGATGCTCTGTCTCATGCCACAGGGTGACCTGAGGCCCTCATGTCGACAGCACCTCCCCACCATCCATTTCTGGAAGCTTCTCAGACACGCTTCGCCGTGTGCCTGCCTCGCCTGCCTGCATGACCAACACCAGGAACACCACCGCTGAGCAGGGCTGGCTCCGCGGGCCGCAGACAGGTGGTAACCGAGGTCTCTGAAGCCCAGACAGCCTGCACTGGCTGCCCCCATGGGGAAGGCCCCAGGGATCCCAGCACAAGTCAGCAGATCGAGGCAGCGGGAGCACCGTGCTTGAGCCGTGATGATTCCCAACCCGAAGAGCACATCCCGTGTGTGTCCTGCACCCGCAGCTGCAACAGGCCAACGTCTACTGGTGCAGGGGAAAAAAAGCCAAGAGCAACATCTGGGGAATTTAAAAACTCAGGCTGAGGGTGAGGGGTATTTAAATGTCCTTAATTTTGGCCGGTGCCGTGGCTCACTTGGCTAATCCTCCGTCTGTGGTGCCGGCACCCCGGGTTCTAGTCCAGGTTGGGGCACCAGATTTTGTCCTGGTTGCTCCTCTTCCAGTCCAGCTCTCTGCTGTGGTCCGGGAAGGCAGTGGAGGATGGCCCAAGTGCTTGGGCCCCTGCACCCACATGGGAGACCAGGAAGAAGCACCTGGCTCCTGGCTTTGGACTGACGCAGCGCACTGGCCATAGTGGCCATTTGGGGGTGAACCAATGGAAAAGGAAGACCTTTCTCTCTGTCTTTCTCTCTCTCTCACTGTCTAACTCTGCCTGTCAAGAAAAAATGTCCTTAATTCTGATCTTCTACTGAGTTTTTCTCAGATATAAATAGAGACAAGAAATAAGGAAAGGAGAAGGACAAACCCCATTGACGACAGAGGAGGGGAGAGAGCGGCCGCGGCTGTGTCCCGAGTGCTGAGCTGAAGCGTCCCAGTGTAACAGGCAGGCACAGTTTGACCAACGAGGAAGATGGCTCCACAGAGCCGAACTGCTATCTACTACGCACCTGTGAGACAATCACTTGCCTTCTCTGAGCCCTGACTTCCTCATTTGCTGGATGACAAAGGATCAGAGAGCCCCTTGCCAGGCCTGGCACATCACAGGGACTCCGTACTTTTTTTTTTTTTTTTGACAGGCAGAGTTAGAGAGAGAGAGAGAAAGATCTTCCTTTTTCCATTGGTTCACCCCCCAAATGGCCGCTACAGCTGGTGCTGCACCGATCCAAAGTCAGGAGCCAGGTGCTTTCTCCTGGTCTCCCATGAGGGTGCAGGGGCCCACGCATCTGGGCCATCCTCCACTGCCTTCCCGGGCCACAGCAGAGAGCTGGACTGGAAGAGGAGCAACTGGGACAGAACTGGCACCCCAACTGGGACTAGAACCTGGTGTGCCAGCGCCGCAGGCAGAGGATTAGCCTAGTGAGCAGCGGCGCCGGCCAGGACTCCGTACTTGTACTCGAATTAAATGAGCACTTGCTGGACCAATAAGCAACAGAATCAGGATTCAAATCTAGTTCCCCCAGCTCACCACCCTAGGCAGCAGAGCTTCGTGTTTCTCTGCCGTTGTAAGAGGAGGGACAGCGTGGCAAAGGGTCAGAGGACTCATCAGGGTGCAATACTGAGATACCACTGCCACCTGGTGGCAGCACACCTAAGTTATTGTGGGGGCAGGGGGCAACTGTTAAGGGGTAAAGTGTCTTGTGTCCAGTGTCTTGTGTGTGCCTAAGAAACAAGGCCATGCTTATACGGTGACCATGAAGCTTGCCTCCCTCCACCTGGCCAAAGGGCTGGCATGCCGCCAGGCAGCTGCCGGCGCCTGGACACCCCCGACTTAGGTTTCCTGGATGGTTTTTTAATTTAACTGATTAAATTTACCAACCACAAACAAACCAGATGCTGTCATAATTAAGTGCAGACATCCAGGTTTGCGTGAGACCTGCTGGAGACACAGGGGTCCCGGATCCATCAGTTGCTGCAGTCCCACAGGCTGTCTTGGACATCTGATCGTCACGAACCTGGGCTTTTCAACCCAGTCAGAGTCCCCTGAAGTGCTGCCTCTGTGCCCTGCTCTGAGCCATCCCTTGCAGCCGGGTTAACAGTCAGAGATTCCACAGGTGCTGCCCGCTGGCTGGCGCTCCGTGGATGCCACTGAAGACAGCCTCCTCCACTGGTCTTGCAGTTTTAAATGGGGCATTCTCCTCACCCTGCCAGGTCGGGAGTGTGTCTGCCAGTCCAGCCCACGCCATCCTGAGCTAAGGAAGTCAGGCTGTCACTGACAGAGGACCCACACAGGGACACCACGGCAAACAGAAGATGCTCTAAGTGAGCCCTGAAGGTCAGGTGACCTCCACCACCAACGCCAGTGACATTCCTCGCTCTTGACTGCTCTGGTACCTAACTGATAGATGGCCCTAGCAGGTCCTGACGAGTGCCTGCCTGTCCTGTGGGCACCCTTGTACCTGGGCACGCTGAGAACCAGGCACCAGGGAGGCCCCCCCACCCCCGACAATGAACTCTTGGCAGCACCTCTTGGTGCATCAGCAGGTGTGTGCCCCTGCCTTCTTAGCTGCCCCCTGGTGCCTTCCCACTCTGCTACATCCAGAAACAGGTACTTGAAGACCAGTGTGAACCCTGCCTTGATCCTTACTAATAAAAGGGCCCTGGACTCCACCTGCTTCACCTTTCCCATTTGTAAACAATGGGAACAATGGTGATGATGGCACTCGTGAAGTTGTAAAGTGGGTGAGATGGACACGAGGGGCCTGGCACAGACCTTGGCACGCAGCAGGGGCTCAGGACATGCTAGTTTCTTCCCTTTGCAGCCCCAAATTGGAGACGCCTGCTCTGCTTCTGGGACTCTGCCCAACAGACTCAAAGTGAGAACACGGGCTGCTGACCAGGAAGGCGCAGAGTGCCCCTTGGCAGGCCCAGGGAGACAGATTTCCAGGGTTGTCCTTCCACCCTCCGTCTGTTGTGGCAAGAGCCCCTGCAGAGGCACGAGGGGAATGCCGGGCCCCACGAGGGCCAGCCGGCCATCCTCCCCGTGCCCCCCCCCCCCCCCCCCGGCTCTCCAGCTAGCTGTGAGGATGACAGCTCTGGACGCCACCTGTCATCCCAGCCACTCCCTGCTGGCTTCACGGAGCCAGAGCCTGTCACAACTTGTTTGGACCCATCAGAGGGCGGGAGTGACAGGCATACAGGACGAGGACGAGCAGCTCGCCATGTGGGCTCCTTGCCCAGGGCCCAAGGTCAAGGCCTAACGCCAGGGCCCAGGAACAGACTCAACTCCCAGGGGTGCTCAGGGCCCCTGCCTGGGAAATTTCCCCCGGGTCTTCAAAGTCACTGGCAGGAGACTAACTCCCTCCCTGTGCCAGGTAGCTCTGAACCATCCAGCGCAGAGTTGGAACAGAGGAATGAGGCCAGAGAGCCAGACAACTGGAAAGAAGTAGACTTTGGAACAAGGGCTGGGGTTTTGAATCTCAGGCCAGCTGACACTTGCTGTAGTCTTCCCAAGTTACAGGCAACCCAGCATCCTGAGCCCCTGAAGTCTGGGCTCTCCAGCTCCTCAGGTCACCTCATTCCAGGAGGGAAAAGTTGCACCATCCTTTGGAAAGCAGGGAAACAGCTGGATGGCTCCCAGCTGGGCAGGAACGCCCAGTCGGCACGCAGGGGACCGGGACCTGAGTTCTCCCCTTCCCAGCCCTGGGTCACACGGGTCTGACACTCTCGTGGCTGCGCGGCAGCTGAGCGGCTGAGTCAGGACTTACCTTCCACTGCAGGGAATGGAACCACTGGTCTCGCAGGTAGCTGTTCGCAGCCTGCAACGACAAGAACAGGACAGCAACGTGGTCACCAGCTTGCAGCAACTCCGAGCATCTCACAGGTCCAGCAAGCGAGCCCCAGCCGGCCACACAGTCCCAGTCGGCTAGACAGCACTAACCCTGCACACATATCTTGACTTGCCCGGCATGGGCAAGGGCCGAGATGAAAGGGCTGGGAGCAGGGCGCGGGTGACATTGGAAGCCGGGGGGTCTCCTTTGTGCCAGGCCTGCCCTAGCGTCCAGCCTTTGTTATCTGCCTATGCTCTCATCAGTTCTTTAGACACAGCCTTGTCGGGGACTTCCATGACTATGCCCGCTTCGCAGAGGGAAAAAGCAAGACCCCGAGATCTCACAAGTGCAACACAATCCAAGGTGGGCTGCCTTCCAAGCTTGTGTGTTTCACCTCGACAGGGTCCTGCCAACAGCAGGAAGTCGGCAGAGGAAGCACAGGCCTTTGCTCAGGCGGACCCTGGTGAAAACCCACAGGATGGCAGCGCCACCTGATCCTCACTGCACCTTGAGCAACTCAGCCTAGGCTGTCCCATCCGTAAGATGGGGACAACAGCCTTGATCTTGCAGGGAGGCTGGGGACAATTCCTGTAGCAGATGTGGCGCGGTGCTGGGCAGCCTCTGTCGTTACTGTCCTCATCAAGCCCACTCACCACCACGCGGCTCGAGGAAGCCACGGCCAGCCTGGTGCCTGCCACTGCTGCTCGCGCCTTCCTTTCTAGCAGTCCTGCTAACGGCAACGGCGATGTTGTGGCTGTGGGTGCGTCAGACGCAGTGCCCGGCCCCGTGCGTGGCCTGGCTCGTGCAGTCCTTGCAGGGCAGCCCTGAGAAGTGGCAGGGGCAGCAGAGACTCACTTCAAACCCTACAGATTCACCCCAGACCCCCAGTGAGCCTCGCTGTGACACAAGCACTGCGGCCACAGCTGAGCCTCCGACAGGCCTGGGTTCAAAGGCCTCTGACGACCCAAGCCTAGGACATCTGTCCGGGCCACAGAGGCTGAAGAGGGGAAGCAGCCCCGGGTGGGGGCCGACTGCTGGGCTTTCGCCCATCAGCACTGACCTAGCGTTGGGTCTTGGGACACTTCTTGTTCATTAGCATGACAAAATACACAGCAAACAATGAGGTGACCTGGGAAGGCGCTCATGGAGCGTGGTGCCTGGCACGTGCAAATGTTCCATCAACAGCAGCTGTCAGCGGCAGCCGCAGCCGGTGTATACTGACCAGTGCTTGACAACAGCCTGCACCAGTTCCCAGGGTGTCCCCGAGCCAGAGCTGGGAGGAGATGTGAGGGCCCTTCCCCGCGGCTGGCTCCAGTACCCTGGCCCTCGACCGCCTCTCCGCTTCTCACCAGCACGGTGGCTGGGGCGGTGGGACGGGGGAGAACAAGCCACCCACATCTTAGTCGGCTGTGGTAAGGTTTCCTGGCATAGCAGGGACCACAGAGGTGGGACTGAGCTGGGGCTCGTTATGGGTAGCTTGCTTGGATCATCCAGGGGCCCAGTACAATCACAAGGGTCCCTGTCAGAGGCTGGCAGGAGGTCAGAGCCAGAGGCAAGCAGAGGGGGTGAGCCAAGGAATGGATGCAGCTGCAGAAGCTGAGTGGCAAGGAGAGGTCCTCTCCTGGAGCTTCCAGAAGGAGCCAGCCCTGCCAATGCCTTGGTTTCAGCCAGGCAGGACACGTGCTAGACTCCAGACTGCCACGACTGTGCTCTGTGTGGTTTTGAGTCGGCGGTCCTCTATCACAGCAGCAACACAAGGTACACAGGAGGTACGGCCAGGTGTACAGTGTGGATGTGAGCCATCCTCTTGACCCTGGGGGTGCAGAGTGGGCCTGGGCGGTGCCTGTCTGGTGACCATTGTTGGACCGAATAGCCAATCAGGACAGAAAGGAAGAGGGAGGCAGAGGAGACCCATGCCCCTCCCTCTTCTGCATCCACGGACCCCACACACGGCCCGGAAAATATGTGCCCGTGGGACCCCACACCACAGGAGAGGGGACCAAGCACATTCTGCCTGTCGCTGTCCACCCTGGGCCTGAATGAATGAACAAGTAAGTGGGTGGGCTCTGAGCCCCTCGAGGGCTGATGAGGCAGGGGACCCGGGAACAGAGGAAACACAGAGCAAGAAGCAGAAAAGCCACGTGGACCAGGCAGCAGGTGCTGCAGGAGTCTCCCAGCCCTGCCTGGGCAGCCAGATCCACACAGACCTGTCCTCCCTCATGGCTGAGCCCTACCCTTCCCAGTCCTAGGTCTCCCAACTTCTGAGTCTTCACTGGGCCTTGCAGCCTGCACCCAGCAGCTGACAGCGTGTGACAGGTCACCAGGGCTGGGTCAGGGGCTTTGGCTCTTGAGCAAGTGATGTGCAGATGGGCCAGGACTAGGTACTGCCCCACTCCCAGCTACCGCGGCGCCAGTCCATCACCCAGGTCCCGCCTCCAGGCCCCTGCCACCTTCCCAGTGCATTCTTTTCCCCATGAGCACCTAGGGCACCTGGCCCTGCCTCACCCACAAGCTCACCCTCCCCAGCATCCCCATCTTCTGTATTCCCACAGCTTCTCAGAGCCCCTGTCCTACAGCCCGCAGAGAGCCACACACTGCTGGAACCCACCCACAGGCCTGGCAGTGTGGAGGCAGAACCCACACAGGCCTCACTGTACCTGCCAGAAACCCAGGGAGCTGAGTGAGCCCCCTACACATGCGGTAGGCCCCACAGATGTTGGCCACGGAGAGGCCCTGGCGTGAGCCCTCCTGTACCTGCTCCCCAGGTGTGCTAGCTCAGCAGGGTCAGAGGGTCCTTCCTCCTCCCCGACGGGCAGACGCCCCGGCCAGGTCTGTCCACAGCAACGCATCCGAGACACGGAGGGGCTGTACGGATCTCCCCACCCAAGGGCTCAGTCTCCCAGTTTACAGAGCTGAGAACCTGACAAGCTATAGATTCACACCCAAGCAATGTGCACATTTGTGCAGACACCACACACACAGACTCTTACACCCAGACACTCACATACTCCCCACAGATCCCCACGTAGCCGATTCACACACATGCTCCACACAGACCCACATCCACACACTCACACCCCTACACACACACACACACACAGGCCCATACATACCCACAGACACACACACTCCACACAGACCCACATGCACACACTCACACCCCTACACACACACAGACCCATACACACCCACAGACACTCACATACTCCACACAGATCCCCACGTAGCCAGATTCACACACGCTCCACACAGACCCACATCCACACACTCACACCCCTACACACACACACAGACCCATACACACCCACAGACACTCACATACTCCACACAGATCCCCACGTAGCCAGATTCACACACGCTCCACACAGACCCACATCCACACACTCACACCCCTACACACACACAGAGACCCATACACACCCACAGACACTCACATACTCCACACAGATCCCCACGTAGCCAGATTCACACACATGCTCCACACAGACCCACACTCACACCCCTACACACACACACAGACCCATACACACCCACAGACACTCACTCCACACAGATCCCCATGTAGCCAGGTTCACACTCATGTTCCACATAGACCCACATGTACATACTCAAACCCCTACACACACATACACACAGAGACCCATACACACCCAGAGACTCTCACACACACTCCACACAGATCCCCACGTAGCCAGATTCACACACATGTTCCACATAGACCCACATGTACACACTCACACCCATACACACACACAGACACACAGAGACCCATACACACCCAGAGACTCACACACACACTCCACACAGATCCCCACGTAGCCATTCACACACATGCTCCACACAGACCCACATCCACACACTCACACCCCTACACACACACACAGACCCATACACACCCACATTCACACACTCCACACAGATCCCCACGTAGCCAGACTCACACACACGCTCCACACAGACCCACATGCACACACTCACACCCCTACACACACACACAGACCCATACACACCCACATTCACACACTCCACACAGATCCCCACGTAGCCAGACTCACACACACACTCCACACAGACCCACATCCACACACTCACACCCCTACACACACACACAGACCCATACACACCCACATTCACACTCCACACAGATCCCCACGTAGCCAGACTCACACACACGCTCCACACAGACCCACATCCACACACTCACACCCCTACACACACACACAGACCCATACACACCCACAGACACTCACATACTCCACACAGATCCCCACGTAGCCAGATTCACACACATGCTCCACACAGACCCACATCCACACACTCACACCCCTACACACACACAGACCCATACACACCCACAGACTCACACACACAGACCCATACATACCCATAGACTCACACACACGCTCCACACAGACCCACATCCACACTCACACCCATACACATACTCCACACGCACACTCCACAGACCCACACACACAGACTCACAGCCCCCCAGATCTACATGCACACACAGACTCACCCCTAAACATAGAATCACACCCCCAACACAATCCACACACGACGACACCTCCGAACACACACACACACACATGCACGCACGCACGCACACTACACAGCCACTGTGCAGGCAGTTGTGGACTCTACTAGCTGTGCCGGCCTGGGCGTCCCGGCAGCATTCTGCCTTCATTGACCAGGGCCTGCCTGCGTCCCACAGGCCGACCCCGCAGCCCCACCTGAAGCACCACTTCGCCAGAGTGACTCCTTGCGGGTGCCTTCCCCTCTCCCTGCCACAAACCTCACCTCTCATCTTCCAGTCTGGACTCGCCTGTCTCATCGTCCTCCTCCCTGACTATGAGCCCTGGGAGATCAAGGACCACGCAGGACTTTTGCACACCGAGTCCATGAAACCGGCGAGCCTGGCTGACGTGTTCAACAAATGAATGACGGGCAGCATGGACACGAGGGTGACAGATCCACCGATGCATGATGGGTAGATGGATGGACAGGTAAGACTGAAGGACAAACGGACAGTGGAGCACCGTGTATCCATTCTGCTCCCTGAGGTAGGGCTTCAGAGGAACTGTGCATCCCCGATGCCCTCTCTCCCCCCGCCTGAATCTAAGACTCCAGACACAGGCACGGCCATGCTCTCCTGGACACTTACCGTGCAGCAGGCATGGCACCACATGTTTACATAGATTCTCATCCAACGAGACAAGTAGTGGGTTCAGTTCGCCAAGAAAGCAAATGAGGCCCAGGGCCGGTGAGTGGTGCAGCAGGTTAAGCCACCACCTGTGACACCAGCATCTCACGTGGGCGCTGGTTTAAGTCCCGGCTGCTCTGCTTCCGATCCAGCTCCCTGCTGATGTACCTGGGAAGGCAGTGGAGGATGGCCCAAGTGCTTGGGCCCCTGTCACCCACGTGGGACACCCGGATGGAGCTCTAGGTCCCTGGCTTTGTGAGCATTTGGGGAGTGAACCAGCAGACAGAAGATCTCTCTGTCTCCCTCTCTGTTGCTCTGCCTTTCAAATCAATCAATCTTTTTAAAAAACAGAAGAACATGAGACTCACGGAAGTTCTTCCCACTGCCTAAGGTGACTCAGCCATGGTGGTGTGGTCGAGGCACGTGTAGATTCAGGCTTGAACCCAGACCAGTCTGACCCCCAGGCTGCTCCCCACACTGCCCACTCCGGGACACGGGCAGAGAACCTGAGCTCCCCTGGACGCCCATGACCAGGGCTGGGAATCAGACGGCGTTATGACCGCACTGTCCCTGCACGGTGGCAGCCCTGATGAGGAAGCAGGGGAGGAGGGACTTGGCTCCCCTCCGTGAAAATGAGAGGGTGGGACTGAGCGCTCCTCCAGACGAGGGGGCTGCCGCTGCTGCAGCCAAACTGTGACCAGGCGGCCAGGCGGCTGTTTCTCCCTCCAGCTGGCCTGGTCTCTAAGAAGGAGAGAGGCTGCGGGGCAGGATGCTCTGTGTGCAGGCACCTCAGAGCGGCTTCCAGCGGTGGGCGGCCCCGGCAGGGACAGGATGCTTGTGTCTCCGCACCACCCTGCTGGTGGCTGAGCCAGGGCAAGCCAGTGCAGCAGAAACAGCAGGCACAGCAGTGCCCCAAGGTCACTTCGAGGAGGACCCCCTCATCCCCAGTGCCCACGCTAGTGCAAGCGTCAGGCCTGCTCGGACCTCCTCCCCACTGCTCCTGGCGATCGGTCTCTCACAGTGAAAGGGCCTGTTTGCAGGCAAATCTGCCTCATTTCCTCTTTGAAAGTTGCCAAGTTCTCTCTCATTGTTGTATTGTGTGGGGAAGTGAGGAAAACAGCCCAGGGAGCACTGGGGGGCACCGTCCCCAAGTCCCCTTCCCCGGTCCAGCTTCGCAGGGAGGCACAGCGCGTGCTGGAAGACCGGAAAGGTCTTTCTGCACGGCTTCCAGTAAGAAAGGAACCCACCCAGTCCCCGCCTTGCTGCCAACACTCGGGGCACAAAGTTGCCTGGCAAGCCTCCCGCAGGGCTTTTGGAAACACGGCTGCCGAGCAGGGCCGGATCTCTGGACTGGTCCCAGAAAGCAGCAGGTGCCCCTGGGAAAGACAGGGTCTCATAATCCCATCTCGCCTGAGCCCTTGTTGGAGGAGTAGTGGGCTCTGCCCATCACTGCCAGACCCAGGGCTGGGAAGACAGCTGCGCTGCCTGCTCCCCTGCCCCTGGGGCCTGCAGGAAGCGGCCCCCAGGATGTCTCCCTGACACCGTTTCCGTACTCACGCAACAAAGACGCTAGCCCAAAGGGCATCAGGGAGGGAAGAAGATAAGTAGGACCTTAGTGCCGCCAGAGATTCCAATGACATGGCATTAAGTGGAGCTCCTGCTGAAAACATAAAGCTTCTAGAAACAGCGGCTGGATCCGCGGGGGAGGGCTGGCGCCTCTGCCCGCGACTGGACCTGCAGGCAGACTGCTCGGGGTCTCCTAGTGGGGAGAAGGCGCGAGTGCCTGAAACCCTCTCGGGACCTCCCGTGAACCACTGGGTCAGGTCTCCAGGAGGCACTGGCTCAAGTTCTAACCAAGCAGGGGCTTTGTAAGGGGGTCCCTGGGAGACACAGAGACCGAGGCGGAGGAGGGCAGGGAGGCAGCGAGTAAGAGAGGGAACTGGTGATGCTCTGGCGTGGAGAGACACACGGGGAGAAGCCTGCGGAGGACACTGGGCAAAAGAGAAAGAAAAGCAGAGTGAGAGACGGCAAAGGAGAAAGAGAGGACAGGAGAGGGAATGGGAGAGAGAGAGAGAGATGGAGGAAAAAGTGTCAGAGATGCAGGGGGTGACAGGAAAACAGCAGGCAGGCTGGGCCAGGGAAGGGGCACTGGGCCCCTGGAGCCCCCTGCCATCGCCCCAGGTAGAGAACTCTGCCCACCCGCAGCAGGATGGGCACCTGTGGTGATGCTGAGAAGCCCACGCACGGCGAGGCTCCCTCCTTCCAGAGAGGGAGCTGGAGCCCCAGGCCAGGGTGTGAGACCCAGAGGAGAAGGCCAGCACCGCCCAGCAGAATCTTCTGTGCCGGACATGTCCTTCCCCTGCTCTGTCCACACAGCTGCCAGCGACACGTGCTCCCAAGCACCTGAGACGTGGCCAGTGGTTTCAGGAAGTGCCCTCTTAATTGGATGGAATAAGCTGCCGCACAGGACTGCACTGGTCAGGGCATCTGAATTCCAGGGACACGCCGGTGACAGGCCTTGAGCCCCAGTACCCCTGGCTGCTCTCAGTACCCTCCTGCCCAGGCCAGAACCTGGACTGCTCTGACACCATGGCTCCAGGTCCCAGCACAGCAGGCCCTAGGCCAAGCAAGACAAAGCAAAGACCACACCTCTGTCCCAACAGCATGTGGGCCTCACCAGCACCGAGCAGAGCTCTGCCCAGCACCTCTGGGACCCCAGGTGCCTCCCCAGTCACCCACAGCAACCTCTCGGCCTGGAGCCCACCACCAGAGCAGCTCGGAGCCCTGAACAGGACAGGACAGCCACACGGCACCCAAGAATCATGGGGGGGACAGGAGAGAGGCGAAGGGGGACAAGGAAGCAAGGCAGCAGCCGACCTGCACCGACCACCCAGCCCGATGACAATGACAACCAGAGAGAGCCCCGATGGCCAGCAGGGGATGCACCCACCTGGACGCAGCGTCTGCTCCCTTTGCTCTGAGTGCAGCCCTGGGTCTGAGGAGCTGCTGGCTGCCGCTGCCTCCACCTCCTCCTCCTCCTCCTCCTCCTCCTCTCCTGTTCCTGTTTCTGGCTGTGCCAACCACTGGAGCCAGGGGACAGTGAGCCCGCCCGCCCGCCCGGTGCGTCAGCACCACAGGGGGGGCTCTGACGCGGAGCCACTGCTGGCCGAAACCGGCCAAGCCTGGCCGAACAAGTTATCGCCGCAGGGCTTGCAACCGCGGCTCCGGTTAACAAGATCCCTCATGCCTAGCAGGGGAGCAAGTAACGCTCTGGCCTTCTCTGGGGGCAGGGCTGCCTTCTCTGCCCACCAGAGCTCCTGCCAGAGCTGTGACCATCACGCCCAGGGAGGAGCTCAGGGCTGCCCCGGCTCTGCGGCCTGCGTCTCCTTGTCACTCACACGTCCGGAGTCCCTTCCATCCCTTAACAGCTTTCCGAGGCTCCCTACTACCCTCAGATTATGGTCCGAGGCTTCAGCAAACAGCCTGCCAGACCCAGCAGCCCTGACAGCCCTAGCTGTGCTCGCAGCCTCAAATCCATCCCCCCACCCTGGCACTGCAGCTACAGCAAACTCCTACACACTCAGGCTCGGCTCCCACAACGCCCTGCCCAGGGCATTCCCTCCTCCCCCACATACTCCTACACACCCCTACAAGCCCAACGCTAATGCCCATCCCAGGGCAGCCTGCTCTGGCATCCCAGGCCCCGGCAGCCAGTCCCTCCTCTGGGCTACTGGTCCTCAGAGACAGACCTGTGTCCCAGCTGGTGTTTCGGGGATCACTTGTTTATGGGGACGTCTCCTCAGAGGGTGGGGGAGCTCCTCTAGGATGCCCACTCCCATCTCCCAGCACAGGGCCGAGGCTGGCTCCCAGCACTGCAGGAAGCCACGCACTCCTCACTCCCTCGCTCGCTGGCCAGGGATGCCTTGGTGGCCCACCAAGTCTCCCACCCAGGGGGCTGTGCTGTAGCCTGAGGCAGGGAGGCTGGGGGGAGGGGGGCCAAGTGGACCCTGCACTAAACAAAGTGGGAGACAGAGAAAACAGAGGAGGCAGGCACGGCTTCTGGTGTCCTCCACGAGCCGCTGGCAAGGACCGGGGCTTTTCTGAGTGCCGCTTAGTGGGTTCCCAGGGCCACGGAGCTGAGCCCCGCTCAGAGGCAGAGCCGGCATCATCACACCACCCAGGGCCACTTCGGAAGTAGGTTTGGCGGCATCTCTTTGGGCCAAGAGAAAACCAGTGTCCCTGGAGAGACACAGGGCTAGGAAGAAAATGCTCCTCCGAACCAGGCAGAGGAAGATCTTTCTGCCGCCAGCGGGTGGGCAGGCTTTCCTGGACGAGGAGTCTCCGACTCGGGGTTCCTGACTGCTTCCTGATGTGACCGGCTGCGTGTCCCAGGAGGCGCTGCGGGAGCGCCCAGACTGTGTGTCCCAGGAGGTGCTGCAGGAGCCCCTGTATTTCGCCTGCCACTTCTTGCTGGCTCTGTCCCCGGGCTCCGCGTGGTCCTGGTAGGGCAGTCAGTCTGAGCACACGCAGCCTGGGCGGTCACTTCTGGGCAGTGCGTTCCCAAGGGTGGAGGAGTTCTTCCCTGAGATTTTCTAGGAGGTACTGGAGGAAAAGGGACCACTCTCTTTTTAAGGATGCGAGCTCTGAGGAGGCGAGTTCAGGCTGCTGTGCTGAGATTCTCCCTGACGCAGAAGCGGAGCCAGGGAATGGAGGTGCGGAATGAGAACGCGATGATTTGGCCACGGACCCAGCTACGCCTGAAGCCATGGTTCGGACCTCCCAGTTGTTTCAACGGCCACGCCACGGCACGCTGTTTCCCTGCCTTGAGTAACGCTCGTGTCACTTCCAGCCACATGTCCTGACCAGACCACGCACACACAGGATGTGCGTCTGTTTCCGAGAAGACAGCGTACAGTTCCCTCAGTCTCCAACACTGAGCTCAACGAGAAGGAAGAGACCTTCTCACTCGGTGCAAAGCCAAGGGCAGCCTCAGTTGCCCACGTGCTTTTCACGGCCTTCTAGGGCCAAGCAACCTGCCTGTGTGCCTCAGTTTCCTGATATGAAACAGGGAGACCACCTACACGCTTCTCAGGATTATTAAGGGAACTCAACGAGGACACATAAAGCTCCTGGACTGTGGCGGGCATGCACCAGGCGCTCAATTCATGCACAGTCCCTCTTTTTTGTCTCCAGCTGATGGCCTCTTCTACTTGGGGAATAAAACGCGCTAGGCTCAACCCCCACTCCTGCTGACAACTGGCCGTGTCTCTTGGAGGGCGGGAGGAGGGCGCTGGCGGGGGAGGAAGCCGGGGAAAGTGCGTGTTCGTGCTCACATTCTGGGGCCTACCTGCAGTAGGACTGTTCCCCCGGGGATCGTGAGCTGTAAACAGTACTTCGGAGCATTCTCCCAGGACAGCAGCTGCACGTCCTCGATGGCGCTGTAGGAGACGGAGTTTTCCATGTACCCGGTTGGCTGCAGCAAGAACAGAAAGAGACCCACACGGTTAGGAGGGCAGGTGTACATCCAGGGCTCGAAGGGGGTCCTATGAGCGTATGAGCACCCCCACTCTGGCGACAAAATGACGGGGCTGGCGTGGAAATTCGGCCAACGCAGGGGACCAGGGAAAGCCCGGGGCTCCAGACTGGCAGCGGTCATCTGCGGTGGAAGGTGGGCGGCCGAGTTTCTCACGTCAAGACTGGAGGGGCAGTGGCAGGAATGGCTGGGCAGAGCTAGAGGGAACACACAGCAGGGGCTAAGGACCAGTTGCAGGGCACAGCGGGCAGCCCAGCAGCTACCACCCACGCCTACCCAGAAAGCAGCAGGAGTGCACCCCCAGGGCTCCCTCCTTCCTCTCTCTCCAGATACACATTCCCCACTCAGCACGCAGAGCCGTGTTCCCAGAAGGCAACTCCACGCTCCCGCTCCCATGCAGAACATCCTCCAGGGGCTCCCAGAGGCCCAGCCACAAAATCCACACGTGTGCTCCCCACACCAGCGGGCTGACAGCGCCTCAAACTCAAGAGCTCTTGGTCCAAATGGCCACGGCCTCACCCCGACTTAACAGCACCCCCATCATGGGGAGCCCATGTCCCCCAGACCCCAGCACCCAGCCCGGTGCAGCCTCCCTTCGGTGCTCACCATGCCCTGCTTGGTTATCTGGCGACTCGCATGGCAGGACTACCTGTCCAGCTCTCCCTCCTGGCCAGGCTGCAATCTCTGGGTGGCCACTGCGCCGACCCAGAGCCCAGCCTGTGGCAAGGGCTCGACAGTGAAGGGTGGAAAGAAGTAGAAAGGCTATGACCAGTCAACACTGGGGCAGGGGCAGTAAGAGGGCGGCTGTGGGATACCTAGGCCACCAGGTCCCAGCAGTGTCCCTGTCCCTCGGTGCCCAAAAATCCAGACCTCAGAGACTCCAAGACACACTGACTACCGAGTCCCAGGCCCTCCTGTGTGCCAAGTGCTGCCCTGAGCACTTGGTAAGCAGCGTTTCTCCTAATTCTCACCATGCTCTCGGGGAGCAGCTGCTGGGACCACTCACGCCACAGATGAGGCCAAGGTTCAGGAGGTCAGTGAGCTGGGAGCGGCCTGGCCAGGACCGGGCGCAGTCCTCCGACTGCAGCACCAGTGCCCTGCCCGCTACGCTGAGTGGCAGGCAGGAGGGCCATGCTGTCTGAAGTCCACGGCCAACACGTGAATTTCACCCTGTGACTGAGGGCCTCCCGTGGGGACTTTCCACTTCAGTATCCAGCTGCCAAAGTAGAAAGGTGCAGGTGCAGTGCTGATGGCGTAAGCTGCCTCAAATGCCTTTATCTGATCGGGTACCAGGCTCAAGGAGTCAGAGTGACAGAACAACCAATTTCTTTCCCTTCATCCCTTTGTTCACTCACTCACTTGGTAGGTATTTACTGGGTGTCTACTGCATTCCAGGGGGCCTTTCTGGGGGAGCAGCAGTGAGACAAGAACCCCAAAACACCCACAGCAAAAAACGTGCAGAGTGGCAAGTGCTGTGCAAAGAATCGATACAGGGTGTGGCGCCAGGTGGAGCAGCGGCCTCCATGGGAAGGTGGAGCGAGTCTACTCCAGAGCCCGGTGCAAAGGCCCAGGGGCGGCAACAGCTGGGAGCGTTTGGGGAGCTGGCTAAGAGACCATGGAGAGGCAGGCAGCCCGTGGTGGAGAGGCCTGCAGCTCCAGCTGGGGTCCAGATGTCACGGTCCCGGGGTGGAATGTCGCAGGGCCTTCTGCCAAGTTTAACGCCGTCCCTGGGACTGATGTGGGAGGACAGACCCAGGAGAAGGGTGGCAGAAGGAAGATGGCTCCAGGGGACTTGGTGGTGGGTGGGAGGAGGCAGCAGCCAAGCTCACCCCACCCTTCCCCCCAGGGTGTCGCTGACCCCTCGGCAAGGCCCCCAGGCTGCCAGTGCAGGTGGCTGCTGTGACCTGTGACACAGCGCACCCTGAAGTCGAGCTTGCAGGCCCGTCCTTCCCCTTCCTGCCCATCCCAGCAGCCCGTGCACTGCCACGTTGTCAGCTCTCTGCAATCAATGACTCAGCGCTAACGGCAGCACATCTTGTCCCAAGCACTATCAGTGAAAACCGGGGCTCGCTGGTTGGCTCCACGCTCATGTTCCTAACAACCACGTTCAAATATTGATTGTCTGTCTCCCCTGCTAGTGTCTCCGCGCTGCGGGAGCAGGGACGTTCACCTGCCCTGTTCCCTGTGCCCGCACGGCTGGCGCCTGTCGCTTAGGAGAGGATTGTTATTTTCTTAACAAATCCCTGACCGTCGCACTAACCTAAGGAAAGTGGGCATCTCTGGATTCATAGAACCAACCAGTGCCAAAGCACTCTCAGGAAGCCGCTTTCTTTGCTGTTTTCAAAGATCCAAGTTAAAGGGGCCAACATGGTAGATCAGCAAGCTAAGCTTCTGCCCGGAACACCAGCACCCCGTATCTGAGAACTGCTTCAAATCCCGGCTGCTCCACTTCGGATTCAGCTCGCTGCTAAAATGCCTGGGAAAGCAGCAGAGGATGGCTCAAGTGCGTGGACCCCTGCACCCACATGGGAGACCTGGATGGATTTCTGGGATCCTGGCTTCAGCTGGTCCAGCCCCAGCCGTGGCAGGCATTTGGGGAGTGAACCAGCTGATGAAAGAGATCCCTCTCTCTCTCTCTCCTCTTCAAATAAATAAATCTATCTTTAAAAATGTAAATGCAAAATCCTATTTCAGGAAGCAGTGGCAGCTGCCCAGGGCCCCAGCGAGGCACCAAAGGCCTTGCCTTGGTGACTCCCGTCAGCCAGTGGACAGGGGCTGAGATGTGACTGCTAGCAGGTGTGGAAAAAAAATCATCGCTGGACCACCAAGATACAGATATAAAATCCATGCCCAGTCCCAGCAGCCGGGAGCGCTGCCACAGTGCTGCAGAGCGCAGGACGACCGCGGGGCATGCGCGGGGTTACCCAGCCCGTGCGGCTGCTGGCCTCCGTCCCTCAGAGTTCCACGCTGGGCACCGCGCGGTGCCTTGAGGCTCTTACTGGCCACACGGCCTCCTGGGAGATATGGAGACATTTGAGGCTGCACGCACCAACCCACGGCCACACAGTGGTGACGTGAACACTGCCTACAGTTCCGTGTGCTGAGACGCCGCTCGGGAGGGAGCCCCAGGCCACCTCCCGAGCCTGCTGCTTTCTCGTGACCCTGCCTGAACTGCAACCAAGGCTTTTCGGGAAAAGGCTGGGTTACAAATAAATATACACGGCTTCAAAAGCGGCTTTCCCACTGCTGGAACAGTGGTCACAAGTAAGCTTATGAAGATCCAATAATACCTGTGTTTGGGCCAAGTGCTGTGTGCCCTTAGGCAAGTGCTGTACCTCTCTGAGCCACCTCCCCACAACCGTAAAACGAGAATTTATTTAACTGACAAATTTATTGGGAGCAATAAAGGACATGCAATTTGTCAAGGGCTTAGTCCACCTTGTACACTGCTGCGTTCAATAAAAAAAGCAACTGTGAAAAAGACCAAGTTTCGTCTCTGGGGCCTTCCTCTCATTCATGCCCCCCGAAAAAAACCATCAGACAAACTCCAGCTGCGGGTCCTCCCTCCAGACCCACCTGACCTGTGCTTGGCAAAAACAACGCAAATCCGAGCTACCGTCCCTGCCAAGGAGCGGAGGGCGACGGGGCCGGCTGTGCCCTGGGACCCCAGGTGGGAGACTCGGACAGGAAAGGGACACGAGGCAACACCCAGGGAAACCGAAAGCAGCCCTGACTTCAGGGACAACGGCTCAGTCCAGGCTCATGGGCAGCATCCGAAGCAGCAGCCTGGGGGAGGTGTGTGCCACAGAGCAAAGTGTGCGTACCTGGGGACTCCACCCCAGCTTCCTCACTTCTCCCCACACCCAGAACTACTCCACAATAAAATGTTTATTAGGAAAAATTAACTGCTGCTGCCGCCACCGCCCTCAGCCTTCTCACTGGGCAGGAACACAGGAGCTTGCAGGAAAACACTGTGGTCCCGGGGGTCAAGGTCCCTGAACCTCGCTGCTCTCTGGAGCAGGTGCGGCCAGCATGGAGCAAGCAGCCCGGCCGTCCTAGGTACTGTCACACTGTGGGGACAATTTTACAGGCTAATCCATCGATAAGCCCCAGGTCATCTGATCACGACCGCTGGAGCTGCAGTTGGAGATTCCTGCGTGGAGCAGGAGGTTCAACTAGAGAGACTGAAATGTTAAATTCTCTTCCACCGAGGAAACCCAGGGTGTTATCCACAGGGTGTTATCTCAGAGAACAATAAACAGATTAAAATCCTTTTCTACATATAAGAGCAGCTCAAGACACACTGGATGCTTCCACTTACAGGACATCCAGGAATAAGCAAAATACACAAGGGTCCTTCGAAAAGCCCACAGAGGGCCAGGTATTGTGGTGTCCCGGGTCACGCCACTGGATGAGATGCCGGCACGCCATACTGGAGTGCCTGGGACCCAGCCCCACCTCCACTTCTGATCCAGTGTCCTGCTAATGCACCTGGGAGACAGCAGATGACAGCTCAAGTATTTGGGTCCCTACCACCCACATGGCAACCTAGCCTGAGTTCCTGGCTTCTGGCTTTGACCTGGCCCAGCTCCAGCTGTTGCAGGCATTTGGGAATAAGCAGCACATAGGAATCAATCAATCTCTCTCTCTCTCTCTCTCTCTGTCTTCATCTCTTCCTGGCTCTCTGCCCTTCAAATAAATAAATAAATCACTTAAAAAAAAAGTCCATGGAGAAAGGAGTTAGAAGATAAGCTTATTTTGGTACCAAAACCATCTGAAATGTGTGCACATGAGGTACTCTCCAAAAAGCCTTGGAAAATGTACATTGTAATAAAACTACAAATAGAGGCTGGCACTGTGACACAGCAGGTTAAGCCACTACTTGCAATGCTGGCATCCTATAGAGTGCAGGTTCAAGTCCTGGCTGCCCTGCTTCGGATCAAGCTCCCTGCTAATGTGCCTGGGAAGGCAGAAGAAGATGGCCCGAGCACTTGGATCCCAGCCACCACAGGGAGACCCAGATTCATTTGCAAGCTCCTGGATTCAGCCTGGCTCAGCTGTTGGAGGCATCTGGGTAGTGAATCAGTGGATGGAAGATCTCTCTGTGTGTCTCTCCCTCTCCCTTTGCCTTTCAAACAAATAAAAGAAATCTTTAAAAACAAAGAAACTACATGTAGTTTTTTTTTTTTTACACTCAAATAAAATTATCACTAAATTTCACTTTTCCTCAAGCCTTTTGCAGTACCTCTATATCTACAAGAATAAAGACGTTGAAAACATGTTTAATGGAACTGGCATTGTGATGCAGCGAGTTAACCTGTCCTAACGCCCAGCTCTGCGCACCTTTAAAAGGGAGAATCCCTTGCAAGCCACAACCCAGACCTGACTGTGAAGGGCAACGATGCTGAACAGTATTAAATCCTCCATACAAAGCCCACCAGGACCACTCCTGGGCGCATCTGTGATTGCCCTGCCGATCATTCGCATGCGTTTTTACGGCGGCAACGTCACACGTGCATGTGCTTTCGTGCAGCCTTTCTTCCCATCACATCTCACGTCGCCCCGTCCACCACTGCTGGGCATCGCTGCAGCAGCTGGCGATCGCGATGCCAGCACCTGTCTTCTCTCTGCTCTTGCCCGTCCCCCAGTGGACAGCACTGGCGTTTCATCTCTCGCTACTATAAACAACTCCATGGTGAACATCCCAGTGAAGCATGTTTTTCTGCCCTATATTTAGGATTATTTCCTTAGGCTAGATTCCCAGAAGTAGAATTAGTGGGACAAAGGCTAAGAGCATATTTTACGCTGTTGCCAAATTGCCCTCATTAGAGACATGTTAAGGAGAACCGGGGGGAGTCCTGGGGGCGGGGCGGGGGGGGGGCCTGCGTCCCGGGCCACGAGCTGGACTGGAATGTTCTAATCCAAGTGAATTCAGTGTGACTGCTCAGTAGCCAGGTGCCCACTGTGGGGTGCTGGAGGCCACGAAGTCCAGTGGTCAGGGTGGTCTTGGCTTTTGGGGACATTGCCTTCCCATGGGAGTCGCAACACAGATCAGTGAACCGTGTTTCTCCTTTTGTTTCAGGGACTGATGTGGTTTTGGGGTCTTGGGTTTGCCAGACTAAGAGAAAAGTGCCCCCACCTTTGTTTGCGGTGAGCTCCTGGCCCATTAACCCTAAAACTCGGGGCTACAGGGGCCTCGTGGAGCTACCAGATGCCTTCAGATCTGACATTCCCAACTGTGCCCCTCTGCTGGCTTCCCACTCAAAGAGGGCTGGGATGGGGTGATCATCCCCTCCCCACACCAAACAGCCCCCCATGGAGGCCCTGATGCTGGCACGAGGCCCTCAGCCTGCCCTCCCCCTTTCTGGGGAGCTGGCTCCCTCTGCCCCGTACTGCCTGCTGGTTTCCTTGGGGATTTCTCCAGAAGCCACTGTGAATCATGACTCTGCAGCCCCTAAAAACAGAAGCGCTCTAGAAAATCTCTCCGCGGCCTTGGATGTGGTGGCCACAGAAGCCTCACCCAGCAGCACAGCCGGGAAGAACAGGGGCTGTCACAGGCGCGTGAGGCCCCCGCAGCAAGAGCAGCCCAGGGGACACCCACGTGACGCAGTGGGCCCCAAGGACAAGCAGTCCACTGGCGAGGGCCTTTTCAGCCTCACCTTGCCATCAGCTACTCCGACGGTGCTAACAGGAATGGAGACTCCATTACCTTGTACTCAGAGTGGGACCATGGATCCGGCCTAGAGGGGAGTGGGCCCAAGTCTTCCTCTCCTCCTGCTGAGTTTTAACGAGGTAGAGGTAGAAATTCACGGAACACAACATCGATCACTAGCCGTTGTTCAGTGGTATACGGCACATTTGTGGTGCTGTTTCCAGCACCCCAGCGGAAGCCCACACCCTGCGGTGGTCGCTCCCTGCCCAGCCAGCGCTGGCCACCGCAAAGTTTGCTCTGTCTCTGCAGACTCGAGTTAGCATGCTTTGTGCAGACTGGACATCTGGCTCCTCCCACTTAATGGGTTTTTTAAAAATTAATTTTATTTATTTAAAAGGCAGAGAGAGAAGGAGGAGGACAGAGAGACCTCTCATTGGCTGGTTTAATTCCTAAATGCCTGCAACAGGCAGGAGCCAGGGACTCCATCTGTGGGTGGCAGGGACCCAAGTGGGCCATCACCTGCTGCCTCCAGGGTGTGCCATCAGCAGGAAGCTGGAACCAGCAGCAGAGCCATGTAGCGGGCGTTCTGAGTGGCCTCTTAACTGCTGTACCCAAGGCCCTGCCCTAGTGTTTTTGAGATTGCTGCAAACTGTAGCAGGAATCAGAACATCACTCCTTAGGGTAGCAGAATAAACACCACCTATGGAGAGGGTGTGTTTTGTTTATCCCTCCAGGGACACTTGGGTTGTGTGCCTGCCTTCAGGCTATAGCGACACTGGGAAGAGCCCACCGCACCTCTATCCGCACCAAGTCCCGTCCACTCAGCAATACACAGGTGCCTGAACCAAGGAGGAAGCTACTCCTGGTGGAGCTAAGAGCTTGCATGGATGACTTCCTTTAGCTTCACAGTGAGGCTGGGGGCGGGGAGTGGGGATGGGTCTGTAGGTCTGTATTCTCCCCGTCTATTCATGTTGGAGAAGACATGGAGGGGCAGAGAGGGGATGGCATCTCAGAGGCACCTTGCTTTAAAGACACAGACCCTGGATTCAGCGACACGGCCCCCAAGACTGTGACCTGCGAATTCTTCCAGCACACGGGTGCACATGCACCTCCCGTGCACAGCGCTCAGCAAGGAGCTGGGACTGGCACAGCGGTGCCTCACAACCTGCCTTGCCACAGCCACCCAGCCAGGTGGGTCCGCGTGACAGCTACAACGCAGTGCAGCCTCGGGGGCAGGAGCCCCCAGGGTGCATCTGGAAAGCCAGTGACGTTCTCCTGAGTCCCACAAAGGGAAAGATGGACAGCCAGAGCCAAGCGGCGAGTGGCAGTCTGCTGCTGGTCGCGCCAGCCTGGGCCCCGGTCCCAGAAGAGATCTCTTCACGGGCCTAGCACACTACCACCTTCGTAAACCAGACGATAACTGTGCCGTAGCCTTCCATGGCTGCCCCAGGGCTGCTGGTGTCACCAAGATCCGTGACACTCTGTGCCCCAACCAGCAATGGCCCTGGTGCCCAGTGCAGCATGACGCCTCGGCCCTGAGTGGAGACATCCTGACTTGGGCAGCTAACCAGCGGCTGCTTTCTTTCACTATGGCTGCCTGCCCCGTGCCCCTGCCTTCCAACAGCTGCTGCTCTGGGAACCTGGAGCGGCGAGCTGGTCAGAGTGATATGCACAGGAGAAGAAAAATCTCTTGTCAACAACAACACAGCCCTCTTGCATTTTATCAGACCTCATTTGCTTGGTGATGACTCGGGAGTTCTCTGCAGCACAGGGAAGCTGGCGCAGCACAGCACGGGGCAGCAGTGCCTGGCACCGCAAGTGAGCTTGTGCAGCAGGAGGCCTGGATTACAACTCAGACTGGGTTCTCATTCTCCTAACTGTGACAAGCCACGTGCAAGCGGGAGCTACCTGCCTGGGTGGCTCAGCCCTGGACACCACCTGAGTTGCCCCACGGCATGTCAGCTTTTCAAACACCCTAACAGATGCTTTCCTCCTCACAGCCAGTCCCGGGGCCGCTCGCAGCTGCATAGATGAGAGAACCGAGGTTCTAGAACCAGAGGGGACACTTATCTTTTGCCCCTCCAGGGTCCTCCACGGGCAAGAGCTGTCACCTCGGGACTGCAGTCATGTATTAATTCAAAAAGCCAAGGCCTGTGTGTGACCCTAAGCCCCAGGCCTGGGGGCAGAGCAGCGACAAAGGGACACAGCCCTGCAATCACGCAGGCGATGAGTGGCAGAAAAGAAAGATGAACCATGAAGACGGTGGCTCACGCGGGCAGGCACCTGAGTCCTGGAGAAAGGCCACTCTGCATCTGTGCTGTGGCTCACAGCTGAGCAACACTGATTCAGGATGGACCTGGGAAGGCTGGCAGGGGCGGGGGGGGGGGGGGTGGCGACTGGCCCAGCCCCCACTCCAGCCCTGGGTGTTGCCAGCAGCACAGGCACCAGGCACCCCTTCCCCTGCCCTGGTGCCGGCCCTTCCCAGGCTGGGAGCACCGAGCACCCCTGGCACTCTCCTCACTCACCTCCCACATCTGCACAGTGGTTCCCCCTCTCCACTAGCCCTCCAGATCCTACTACCACCTAGGGAGGCAGGTCTGCCATTGTCCCCAAAACAAACCAGAAATGGAAGCTCTGAGCAGGTGCATGACCTGGAAAACCACACACGGCTGTTTGAGAAAGAGCTGGGAAGAGTACATAGACCTTCTGAACTCACATGCTGCCTTTGTCTAAACAGCCTAGTGGGTTAACACTCAGGGGTCTGCCAGAGCGGGATGCCCCCTCCACAACCCTCCAGCAGAGCGCTCCCAGGGAAGGCAGTGACACGCGCCGTGTTGGGTCCCCAACACCCAGAACACTCCCAAACTGCTGGTACGCTAAGTTCCTTATACCTTTTCAGCAAACTGTGCAATGGCGCCTGCCGAGGGTGCCCACACAGGTGGACAGTGGCTCCCCTCCCACGCAGAGATGCCTGTGTGCCGACTCCTAAGACCTGCGGCCCCCACTCCCAAGCATCCATAACTAGAAAACAGAGAAGCTGGGCTAGGCACACCCAGAAGACACGCACACTGATGGGCGCGATGACTGCGCACAGCACACAGATGACCTGCACAGACCAACGTCCGGCTGACGCAGCTGCACACGGAGGAAGCTGCCGCCCGCTTTCCCTCCCACCAAGTTCAGAAACAGGAAACTCCCTGCGCCGGGAGAGCCCGTGCCCTGGTTGTCAGGGTGACCATCATCCGGTCTCCCTGGGACGAGGGGTCCCTGGGACGTCAGGTGTTCAGTCTCACACCTGGGGAAAGTCTTGGGAAAATTGAGATGAGCCGGGCAGGACTAGAACAGGGCAAGCGGGCGCTCCGTGGTTCCCACTCAGGCTGGCAGTGACCTGGGGCACGCTCTTGGTGAAAATCCATCAACAGATGAGTGGATTAACAAAACAGGCTCTGTCCGCAAGGTGGAATAGTATTCAGCCATGAACAGGAGTGAAGCACCCACACCTGCTATGACACGGGTGAACCCTCCAAACACGATGATGAGTGAAGGAAGCGAGACACACGAGGTCACGCAAGTGTGACTCCATTCATACGAAATGTCCCAAACAGGCAAGCCCCTGAGTGGCTGCCAGGGCTGGACGGAGGGAGGGGAAGGGACTGCTGACGGTAAGCAGTCAGTTGGTGACAACTGGTGGTGACAGTTGAACAACTTTGTGGATTTATCCAAAGTCCAGTGAGTTCAAGGCCTGGCCCTGGACCAGGTGTTCAGCAGGAAGTCACCAAGGGGAGGGGATTCTTCTTAAGTTTCCTGAGAAAGAAGAGGGGGCCCCTTGGCTCAAAGGCTCACCGAGTTCCTCCGTCAAGCATGGTTATTCCAAAGGCTGGCACAGGGGGCACACTCCAGCTCGGTGTCTTCCCTGTGCACAGGGGCGACCACCTGGCTCTGCTGACAGCATGCAGGAGGTGCTGCCGATGGCCGGGGGCCAGACCTCTGACAGCACTGCAGGAGCCCGAGCGGGACGGCCCTGACATAGCCCCCAGGCTCTCCCACCTCAACCAAGCCCCCCAAGCCAGTGCCCTCCTCCCTGGGGACTGTGGGACCATCTGGATGGCAGGAAGATCTCCCCTCCCCAGGCTGCCCTGCTGCCCAGGCCTCAGCACAGCAGGGGCCCGTCCCAGGCTCCCTGGAGAGGGCAGAGGCAGGTTGTGGGCTCATTAATCATGGCTTCAGCAGCAACAGCTCCCCCCCTTTTATGGGCAAATGGCGCAAGAGGTTTAATAATAGAACCAAGGACCGATATTTCCATGTCAGATGCTTCCACCCCCAGCCATCTTCATGGGCATGGGAAGAAAGATGGACCCTGGATCCCCTGGGTGTGATGTGTGACTCCCTGGCAATGGGCTCCTTTGCCATCACAGCAGCTGACTGATACAAAGCCGCCCTGTGTCAGCACCTGCCCCATGCTGAGGGCACATGTTTCTAAGGATGATGGCAACCAGGCTGCAGGGCGCGGATCCCATGGGCCAGGTCCTCGGTCTCACGGATGCTCTGCAGGCACTCCAGGGAGGAACTGCCAGGACCCCCTCTGTAGAGGGGGGAACGGAGACTCAGGCTGCCCCACCATGGGCTGGGGCACGGCTGGTCAGTGCAAAGGCCACACAGAAGCTGGACTGTTGACTCGAGGCCACGTCCTTGGCCACTGAACCATGTCCCTGTCCGCTCTGCCAAGCACAGGACTGTGGGCCCCTGGACAGTGAGGGCGTGAGGGAGGGGGCTTTGTCATGGGACAGGAAGGCAGACGTGCATGGAGGAAATGACAACACAGGCGATGAGCGCTGCCCCCACTGAGTGTGCGCAGAGCAAAAGGCGAGGAGGAGGGGGAGAAAACTCTGCAAACACGGCGGAAGTCCCAGAGGTCAGCTTTGAGAACGGGGGCCACAGCGCGTGGGATCCCGGCCTGCTGCACAGATGGCCCAGGAAGCGCCTGGGGTGAGCCACAGATGAGGCCCAGCCCTCTACTGCCCAAATTCTCAAATTTCTGAATTCTCTCGTTCTTTTCTTTCGTCTCCCTCTCCTCTCTTTTTTAAAAATTATTTATTTATTTATTTATTTATTTATTTATTTATTTGAAAGTCAGAGTTACACAGAGAGAGAGAGAGGTCTTCCACCCGATGGTTCACTCCAAAATTGGCTGCAATTGAAGCCAGGAGCTTCTTCCGGGTCTCCCACACAGGTACAGGGGCCCAAGGACTTGGGCCATCTTCTGCTGCTATCCCAGGCCATAGCTAGATCAGAAGTGGAGTAACCAGGTCTTGAACCGGTGCCCTTATGGGATGCCGGCACTTCAGGCCAGGGCGTTAACCCACTGTGCTACAGTACCAGCCTCTCTGCTCTCTCTTTTTAAAACAGAGTGTGAAGAGGAAAGCGCCTAAGACGGTGGTGTACACGTACACCCCAGGGTGCTGCTGGACCTACTGTCACACTTGCACTCCACAGTGCAGCCTTCAGGAACCCCCGGATCCCTGGAACCCCCCCCACACACACAGGGAGGTGGGCCGGGCCCCTGGAGCTTGGTGCATTCTGGAACCTTCTTGCAACCAGCCTCACACAGCAGCTGCGCCTTTGTGTCTGGTTTCCTTGGTGCAGCATCCCCTCTGCAAAGCAGCCCTGATGCTGTGCGAAGCCACAACCCATTCTCCTCACTGCCAGGTGTCTCCCCGTCCTGTGCACCTTGCGTGTGAGCAGGCCCGTGGACTGCTTCCAGTCTGGGATGCTGGGCACATTGAGTGTAATACCTGGGAGCGGGACTCCTGGGTCACAGGCCAAAATGCTTGAACCTAAGCCCAGAAACACGCATTGGTAGGGAAGTTGATTAAAAAACAAGCTCCTGGCCGGCGCCGTGGCTTAACAGGCTAATCCTCCGCCTTGCGGCACCAGCACACCGGGTTCTAGTCCCGGTTGGGGCACCGGATTCTATCCCGGTTGCCCCTCTTCCAGGCCAGCTCTCTGCTGTGGCCCAGGAAGGCAGTGGAGGATGGCCCAAGTCTTTGGGCCCTGCACCCGCATGGGAGACCGGGAGAGGCACCTGGCTCCTGGCTTTGGATCAGCGAGATGTGCTGGCTGCAGCGGCCATTGGAGGGTGAACCAACGGCAAAAAGGAAGACCTTTCTCTCTGTCTCTCTCTCTCACTATCCACTCTGCCTGTCAAAAAAAAAAAAAAAAAAAAAGAAAGAAAAGAAAAAACAAGCTCCTGAGGCAGGATTTGGTGCAGCGGTTCAGTCACCAGAGGGCCTGTGTTCAAGGCCTGGCTCCACTTCCAACCCCAGCTGCCTGCTGATGCCCTCCTTGGGAGGCAGCAGGTGATAGCGCAACAACTTGGGCCCCTGCCACCCACGTGGCTTTGCCCTGGTCCAGCCCTGGCTGTTGTACGCATTTGGGAAATGAACCCGTAGATGGAAGATTTGTCACTCTACCTTTCAAATAAAAGGAAAATAAATACATTTACAAATAACAAATGCCCCGAGCTCCTCTGCAGAGCCGCCCTTCCTTAGGTATTTAAGCCTTGGAGAAGATGAGGATTTTTAGTATGGGGGGTACAAGCAGCCCCAGGCCCTGGAGGAGGTGGTGGCAAGCTAGGGACCTTGCTGCTATGGACCTGGCCACATGCCGATGTGGTTTTAGCAAGGGGCCACTTCTCACGCTTCGTCCTCGGTCTCCCACCATGTGTGGCCCATGTGGAAAGGAAAGGGCATGTGAGCTCCCATGATGGCAGCTCTGGGTGGGGGCTGGGGACAGCAGCTGCATTCTTCCAACATCATGATGAAATAATCAACTCCAAAACCATGTGCCAATGTTGCCGCAGGCCCGTAGCCATCTGGCGTCCTTGGAGCAAGGATACCAGGAACGGGATGGTGAACCCACAGAAGACGCCCTTCTAGCCGATGCCAGCTGACAGTGTGATTCAGCTGGGGAGACGCGGCTGCTGGCAGGGGCACCCTGCCTCTAGGGCCTCCCGACTCCAGCCGTCTGCGGGACCACGGCTCCTGGGCACAGGGGTCTGCCTTTCAACCCATACCAGCAAGGAGAAACTGCAGTGCGGACTCCCGGGCACCAGACATCTTCCTCCTGGCTCCTCAGAATAATCCCATTTGACAGCGGAGAAACCTGAGGCCCAGAGAATGAGGACGTTCCCTGGGCCATGCTTCAGACGTGCGAGCGTTTCTGGAAAGGGCTGGAGCACACTCTTGGGCTTTGTGGACCACACAGTCTCTGCCACTGCCAACAGTGCTGAAGACGCCATGGCATTCTAATAAAATTTTATTTACAAAGACACGTGGCAGGCCAGGTTGGGCCTGTGGGCCACAGTTTGCCAACATGGGATCTCAGTCATTCAAGAGGGAGTACAAACATGTGACGGGTGAGTGGGATACGCGCGCTCTCCCAGCTTTCCTCCCAGGAGCACCACGAGATGTTCCAGTGCGTGCGTGGGCGAACTCGCTATTTTGCTGCTTCCACCAGGACTGAGCCTTACTGACAAGTGCCCAGGCACTCTGTTTCCAGCAATGCTCCTTCTAAGGACTGGCCTCGTCCCTAACCCCACATTCTGTGGAAAATGCAGGCAAGTTCTGTTGAAATCCCCCAAGGGACAAACTTGGGGACAAAACCCTCAGGCCCATCTGTGAAAGAAACCACATGGCCCAGAAGCCAGAGGACGTGGGACTCTCTCCCCAAGCTGCCATGTTCACTTGGGAAGTGAGGCTAGAGGAGGGGCCAGACGAGCTGCCAAGACCCCGGCGGGGGGTGAGGGGGTGACCCATGTATTTTTCTTGTACCCGAAGTGATGGGAATGAGCCAGCACAGGGACACTTCACCCAGAGGCACCTGGCAGAGTAAAGCAAGCAGGGAAACAGAGCCTTCCAGAAAGTACTGGGAGAAGGAAGAACAGGAAGGAATGGGGGCCGGCGCCGTGGCTCAACAGGCTAATCCTCCGTCTTGCGGCGCCAGCACTCTGGGTTCTAGTCCCGGTCGGGGCGCCGGATTCTGTCCCGGTTGCCCCTCTTCCAGGCCAGCTCTCTGCTGTGGCCAGGGAGTGCAGTGGAGGATGGCCCAAGTGCTTGGGTCCTGCACCCCATGGGAGACCAGGAGAAGCACCTGGCTCCTGCCTTCGGAACAGCGTGGTGTGCCGGCTGCAGCGTGCCAGCAGCGGCGGCCATTGGAGGATGAACCAAAAAACCAACAGCAAAAGGAAGACCTTTCTCTCTGTCTCTCTCTCTCACTGTCCACTGTGCTTGTCAAAAAGTAAAAAAAGAAAAAAAAAAAAAAAGGAAGGAATGGGGAGGGAAGGAAAGCATCAGAGTGATGTCTGAGTTTCACCTGTGGGAAGAAACTGGGCTCAGGAAGGCACGGCAACTCCCTAGGACCACCCAGCTCGAGGGGCAGAGCTGACAGACGGGGGCTGCCTCTCCTAAGTCCTGCTGTCACGCCCTGAGGCCCCCAAGCTGGCCTGGGTGGGGAGTGAACAGAAGCATCAGGGTCATGGGTGCTGGCCTTACCCTGCACCTGCCCACGGACCCACCAGAAAGATCCGCCCCTTTTCAGATCACAGGAGTTGGGGCAGGTGCCAGCGGGCTGTCACACGTGCCATCACAGGAGGGCCTGACAGGTGGGTGCTTTTCTGCAGGCATTGCACACAGCTTAACACCTCGTGTTCTTTGAAAAGACTGCGTGGAACTGGCTCTGTGGTGGTGGATCTGTGGACACAGTCCATGGCAGGGCTGGTGGGCTTGCTTTGACATCTTTCACCGTGTGCACCTGCACCAGAGAGAACCCACCTGGGCCAGCACATGCCAGGCTCTGGGGACCGCGGCGAGCCCCTGCACACAAGCACTGCCTCGCAGAATAAAATACCAGAACCCCTCTGCGGTGTTTGTTTATCTTTCTTGCATTGCAGGAGTGAAGATACACACAGGTTTGAGATTCAGAAAACCCCCTGCCCTGCCTCCTCCGGGCTGGAGGGCCCTGGGCTACACAGCGAGTTCATCTTCTGGAACCTCAGTGTCCTGGTCTGTGGAAAGGGATGAGAACAGAGCCACCGTGAGGACTGTGCAGGAGGATACGTGGAGTCCACTCGGTGCAGGGTCTGATGCACAGTAAGAGCTCAAAAACCTGGGACGGGCAGCTCTGAGGACCTACTGTGTGCCGTGACCAACAGCACCAGTGTTCTCATGGACTTTCCCCCGCAGGGCGGACATCCAGGAAAGAGGAGGAAGTCAAAGACTCAGGACGGCTGGCACACAGGGAAGGCGCAGGGGCCGCTGGGGCTGGGCAGCGACAGGACAGCCTGCAGCCCACTGTGAGGAGTTAACAGAGCCACCACAAAGAGGCTGCCAGGGGGGCCGGGGGCGGCCCTGGCCCGAAACCTCGCACCGGGAGGGGACCGAAAAGCCATCTGCCCTTCCAGGCAACGCTGCAGGGCACAATCTACGCAACTGCTCTGGCAGAAGGTTTGCCTGTGACTGGAGAAGAGAGTGAGAAGAGAAAGGCGTCCATGCTGGAAGGTGGCTGTATGTGCTTCTCCTGGCCAGAAGACAAACACGGCGTCGTAAACCGTCCCTGCTTTGCCACCTTGACACGGACCGCCTGCCCACGGCATGGGACGCCGGCCGTCTGAGGGACTCTGAGGCTCGCCCTCTGCACCATTCTCACCAACCCCCTTCCTGCTGCCACATCTCAGCTCTGCAGAGCCTGGCCCCCGGGCTGCAGGCGGGCGACGACCTCAGCTGGGCGAACACAACAGCTGCTGGCAAAGCCAGGGCTGCGGCCTCACACAGCGCATTTCAAGTCCGTGGGAAACCCCGGGGCTCTGCTTGCAGGTCTGGTCCCGGGGGGCTGCAGGGCCTGAGGGTTTCCTGGACATGTGACAAGGGACTCAGAGTCATCTGCGAACACACAGCACTTGCGTGCAGACCTGGTGCTCTCTCTCCACACGGAAGCCGGCGCACCAGGGCCACAGTCGCCTCCTGCCTGAGGCTGCCATGCTCTCTCTCAGCACCCCATGGGGGTCAACGTGCACTTTCCCTAATCACCCAAAACAGCTGCTCCCAGAGGCACCGGAGGAGGCAGGGACGGGCCCCGCAGCGTCAGGAAACCAGGTGTGGTGAGGAAGGTTCTGGAATCTGGGCTCAGACTGCCTGGCTTCCCCAGCTCACCCTGTGGCTCACCTGTTGGGTGACCCCAGGCAACCACTTGCACTTTGTTACTGGTGTAACAGGGGTGAGAATAGTGCTTGTGTCAAGGAGTTGTCAGGATGGTCAGGACATGATGGGGTCACTGTGATGGCCAGGATGACCGTGTCCACCTTGGGAAGTGACCGGGGTCTCACCGCACAGAGGCACAGGCTCCCGCAACAGAATACAGACATACTGACCACCTCATCAACCCAGCCCACTGGTATTCCAGTGGTGACCGGGAAAATGTCTAACCCAAGGCACAGCATGGGGGTGGACCAGCCAGAGTGCACACCTGGTGGTCAAACCCTGTCCTGCCTCCCACCGGCCCTGGCCCAGGGTAATGAGCCACACGTGTTCCTGTGGTCATGTGCCAGAGACCCTCCACTGCCGCTGATTAGCCAGATCAACGTCATGGAACTGACATGACTCAGTCACACTGAGCGTGCTGCATCCAAAACCAAACCAACCAAACCACAAAGATCGAGTCCCCCTGGGCCCGTTCTCTTCACTTTCCAAAATCTGCACGCAGCTTCGGGGTCTGGCAGACGTGCGTGGATTCCTGGAATGCTGGAAGCTGAGACAGGAGCCAGCCAGCTCACCTCTGTGCCCTCTGCCTTCTTGTCTTTCTTACCCAGCTTGGCATAGCCACACGCACACGCACACACACACACACACACTTTTTCATACATTTGCATCCAGAAAAGACGTGGTCTAGAATCAGGTTCCCTTAAGAGCTGTACGGTGGAGTGGGAGTCGGCTGCGTCTCCAGGTTATTAGAACTCTGTGAGTGATTCCTGCACACAAGGAGGCAGCTGGGGGAGGAGGGGACTGGCCCTCCTGTGGGGTCATTCAGAAAGCCTTCAGAGCAGATCCTGTTTGAGCTGGGTTTTGAAGGGGGAAGAGCAGCTTCACAGGCACAGAAGCAGAGAGCGAGGGAGAGGAATCAGAAAAACCCAGCATGCAGACAGGATGAACGGCAGGTGTGTGGCTGGCATCCTGGGGAAACGCACAGGGATTCAATTCCCCTAGTGCAAGAGACATGCATGGCGGAAGCCAGCGCACGCGTGTGACATCACGGGGGCTGCGTGTGAGCCTTGAACTAACAACCCTCTCTCTCTTATCGATGCTAAAGCCAAAACAGTAACCAGCACTCATCACTGGGCTCCAGGGACGGCAGATAGACGCTGTGCTTTCCGCTGGGCCTACCTCTCGGGGACATGAGCCAAGGCATGATTTTTACCATGTCCATAAAAAGCGTGGCTGAGCCTTGTGTTACTGACAAGGTGGCATAAAAATTGCTTTGGGCACCCCGCCAGTGGGCCCCCCAAATCCCATCTCTGACGGGCCTGGAGTAAATGGGTCCTGGGGGCCCAAGCATACCCCAAACCCTTTCTAGAAAAAGTATGGAGGGATGAGTAAACGCCAGCCCAACAAATCACAGCGACTCAGGCGTGAGACTGCCACTCACTTGTTTACTGATTCACTCCAACCTTCACTGGCAGTGCAAACAGGGCTGGGATTAGCACACACGGCACAGGTGCGAAGAGCAGGGCGCTGACTCCTCAGGAGATGAGAAGGGGACAAGACCACTATGGCGCTGCTCATGGCTGCATCTTGGGAAATGAGTAGGAGTTTGCTGGGCCAGGGAGGTAGAAGGGCACTGGGGCAGGAGGACAAGCACGTGTGGGCCATGGTGGGAAGGGAGGTGCATTCTGCAGCGTGGTGCACAGGAGGCCAAGGGCTGAGCAACCAGAGCAGAGATCCAGGCTGGGTTGGAAAGGGGTGGACAGGCCAAGCTCCAAGAGTGGCTTTGTCCCACAGCTGTGTCCAGGCCAAGATGTCGCCAGGTGACCTGGAAGCAGGACGAGGGCGGGTCTTCCTGCAGCCCAAGCCTCTTGCAGATGCACAGGAACATCCTAGGTTCAGGGAGCAGGGCTGAGCCAGGGGTGCCGCGGTGTCGCAAGAGCTTCTGTCAAAATGACGCACGATACGGCGCAGATGAAGTGCAAAGACGCGAGGCTTCCTGGAGCAACCCTGCTTCAGGGAAGTTCCTGGAAACAGAGGGCAGATGGGTGGCAGGCAGAGGGCTGGCGGGAGGGGGACACAGTGGCTGCTGATGGGCACAGGGTTTCCCGTGCGGGTCAGAGAATATTCTGGAACTCCACAGAGGTGGTGGTGGTGGTTGACCCCATCGTGAATTCCCTAACTGCCACTGAATTGTACACTTCCATGTGCTTTGTTCAATACATGAATTTCACATCAATTTTAAAAATGTCCAAAAGGAATGCAATGACTCTGAAAATATCGCAAACTCCAGGGGGCTGGCAACGCTGCAGGCTCCAAGCCTCTGTTGTTCGTGACCAATGAACGGCACCATCAAAGAAGGCTCCCGTGCAGCATCTAGGCCCAGGGGCTTTGCCACCACCACCAGCTCTCTGGCCTCCTTTTCCTAGATGGAGCCAAGGAGAGAGCAAGAGCCTTAGGTGACGCCTCAAAGGCAACTCCCAGAAGGAAGCAGCCCCAGCACCTGACCCTGAGTTGGCAGTTCTGCACAGCTGCGGGGTTAGTCCGCACAGGAGCATGGATCTCTGTTGCATGAGGAACCGATCGGTCCATGCGGACAGGCTCCCGGCACCACCCGTGGCCTTATCAACTTCTAGAGAAAACGATAGCCACTCCAGGTAAAGACAGCCATTCTATGGAAAGGCACTGGCTCTGTTCGTGTTTATAAACACAGGGCCTCACTGCCGGCCGCACCTGGATCATGGAGTAACAGGAACAAAACCCTGCTGCCTGAGCCTGGGGCGCACAGCAGATTCACTGGTCAAATATTTACCGAGTGCTTCCTACAGGACATGAAAGTGCTGGGGATTCACCAACAAACCAAACAGGCCGAGGCCTCACCTGTGTGGGGCCGGCATTGTAGCAGGCGCTGTGCACGCCGAGGCACCAAGCCCTGGCCCAGAACCAGTTTGTGTGGCAATGGCGTGCTACACGCAGGCTGCATGGCTCAGTGTGCTCAACGCGCCAACGCTCGAGTCTAGTTGGTCACGGGTTGGATCCCGCTCCTTCTTGACCTCTCTTCTAGCTCTGGCTCCTCTCATTTTTCTTCTGGAATCCTGGCAGTGCTTCCTGTCGGGAGACCCTGCTTCCAGTCTGACCCTCTCCACCTCTCTTCCCAAACCATCACCACTGGAAGTTTCTTTCTGAAACGCACCCCGGTTGTATCTGCTCTCCAGCGCCATGCTTTAAACAGCTCTGCTTTGCCTGCCCAGCAAACCCAGCAGGCTTCTTAGGCATTCTGGGCCTTCGTAGAGTGCTACTGATAAGGGGGTACACCAAAGCCTTCTGCAGAAACAGACAGGAGAGAGGAGTCTGGATCCAAAACAGCACCTCCCAAAGTGTCAACTGGGGGTGACAGTGACAAGACCGATGCTCCCTGGGGACCTGGCCCTGCCCCTCTAGATCTCTGCCCACTGGAAGGAATGCGACTGGCCCTGCCCATCAACGGCTGGGCGCTGTCTCCACCCAGGGACACGGACTGCCAATGACTTATTTTTGACAAGCAAAGTCGGGCATGAAATCAGAACAAATAACAAGAATAGACGGGTGGCCGAGCCCATCCAGAGGTAAAGAACAGAGCTTCCTTTGCTGCCAGTGGGACTCCAGCTGTAGGAGGGGCCATGGCCTAACCTCGGCGGGGCGGCCACAGACGTGAGGCCAGGACTTTCCCAACGCGGCTGCCGTCCACGGGCAGACAAAGGGCAGCCCAGATGTTGGCAGGGGCCCGTCTGCAGCCCTGGGAACAATTCCCTCTTTCACTGCCTGGTCAGGCGGCCAAGGTCAGAGGCAATGCCAGCCAGAGCTTACCCTCTGAGTGCCAAGACCCTTTAAAATTTTTTAATAATTTTAGATAGAAATGGCCCTTTTCCTACCACTTTGAACAGACCGCACAGTACGGCCTTCGACCTTTCCCTGCTGACACGAGGCTCCCGGGAGCATCCACTGCTGCACCTGCGACCACCAGGAGCTCCGGATGCACTGCGAAGCACTGGGGGACACGCCTGTCATCTCTGCCCCTCCCCTGAGACATCAAGGCCGCCGAGGACAACGTGCAGCTCATCAAAGGCCCCCTGCCTCATCCTAGTTTGCTGCTTCCTGTTCCATGGTCTTGGGAACCCAAGCAATACACCTGTCAAGGCTGCGCCCAGTGCAGAGTGGGGGCTGGGATGGAGGCTGGGAGCACAGTACATGGAGGCTTCCATCCCCTAGGGACCCTTCTCCCTGGGCTTCCGGGCTGGGTCTGGGACTGGCGTGTTGTTTGGAAAGCGGCCTCGGAACCAGTGGGTGTCCCTGTTGACTGGCAGGAGTCCCCCGACACTGGACAACACTGGACGGCTGCCCAGGGGGACACCAGGCATGAGGACTCCCATTCCTCTGCTCCTCAAGGTCCCGACTGCTAAGTGGCTTTAAAAGCTCCGTCCTCCCTTCCAGTCGTTGTTGTTGTCTGCTTGCTTTTATTGCTGACCTTCATTTTTTATTAAAAACATCGTCCTGACCCATCAGGCTCTGCAAGACCAGGACACCCCAGCCAGTTAGCCAGGGCGCATCCAGGCAGCAGTGTCCAGGGCCCTGTGCTGTCCCTGTGAGGGGGAAGAGAGCTCCTCTGAGCAGCAATTTCCGGGCCCTCTGGGGAGCAGGTTCTCTGGGTTCCAAGACCAGCTCTGCCACTTCTGAGGTGTCTGGATGAGGTGAGTGGTTTGTTCCATCACATGGTGCCTCAGTTTCCCCACCTGCATCTACCTTGGGTGTTAGTGCAAGGATGACAGGAGACACTGCTGCTCAAATGTGAAGCCAGCAACTTCCCTCCTGGCTGGACACACACGGAGCCGAGATACCTGGGCGAGGCTGTTCATGGCAACTCCTTCTCAACAGCAAAGAGGTGGGAAAGACCCAGCTGTCCCCTGCACAGGACTGGATAAAAAGCATAAACAGGGGGCCAGCACTGTGGTGTAGCAGGTGATGCTGCCGCCTGTAGTGCCAGCATCACATACAGGCACCAGTTCGGGTCCCAGCTGCTCCACTTCCAATCCTGCTCTCTGCTGTGGGCTGGGAAGGCAGTGGAGGGTGGCCCAAGTACTTGGGCCCCTGCACCCCTGTGGGAAATCTGGAAGAAGCTCATGGCTTTGGATTGGCCCAGCGCCAGCCGTTGTGGCCATTTGGTGAGTGAACAAGCGGATGGAAGACCTCTCTCTCTCACTTTCTCCCTCTTCCTCTCTTCCTCTCTCTCTCACCTCTGCCTCTGCATTTCAAATAAATAAATAAATCTTAAAAAAAGACCATACGTATACCATGCAAAGACATCCAGCTGTGGCAAGGAATGAAACACTGTCCCATGCCACGTGGGGCGACCAGGGTGTGGCAAGCGACTGTTCACAGCTTCGGGGCTTCCTTCTGGGGGGCGGAAACAGTCCTGGAACTCCAGGTGCACTTACAGAGGTTCTCACTCAGTGCCAACAAAGCGCTCACTGCAAAACGAGCACCTTCACAGAAGGTCATCTTTCCTCAATGAAAAGCAACAGACACCTTGGCTGAGTACCCCACCAACAGGTTCCTGGGTCCTCGAGACCCCAGCACCTCCCTCTCTGATTCCTCCTCCATCAGACACATCTGATCATGGCCCCGCCCTGCCTTCCCTGCCTGGGCTGGGCTGTGAAGGTGGAGACTAGGTGTGGCAGCTGATAAAGCAGGTGTGTCCCAAGGCAGGCACAGAGGGGAGGAGCCCCTGCCCGCCCTTCCCTTCCCAAGGCAAGCACAAACACAGGAGCCCACAGACGGACTCCAGCCCCCTGCAAGCACCCGGTCTTCAGAGACTGCTGTGTGGCACCCACCCAAGCGCTACGTGCTGCAGGCCTGTGGCGCCACTCTGCTGAACGGGCGGACGCCTTTCCCGCCAGGTCTTAGCCTGGAGTCCCACTGGATAGAGTGCTGGTCTCCCACTCAGTCTCCCCCCGAGGGCTGTCACCTCCCACCCACCCCACCCCCACCCCTGCGCACGGCAGTGGTGAGGACACCAGGCCCCCTCACAGGCGTTTCACGTTCAAACCCCAGCTCTGCTGCTGGCAGGCTTGGCTGTGTGTCCTGGAGCAACTTCCTGTACCTCTCTGTGGCCTGATTTCCTCATCTGTAGAATGCACATCAGACTGTATTCCAATTCCAAGATGCACAGTTGACTCTCCTTTAAAACTGGCATGTGATAAAGCTCTGGCCGCTCCTGCTTCTTAGAGGGACAAGAGAAGGGCGTAACTCACCAGCACTCTCAGTCTGCTGGCCAAGGGCAGCACCCACCCCACGGGGCCGCCGCGGGCGTCCAATGGGGTAATACACAGTCAGCGCCCCAACAGTGCCACGTCCAACATACTTATAGTAAGAACTTGCTCTCAGGGAAGCCTGAGAGTTCAGCCAGGCTACAGAACGCAGTCAAACGCTCAGACTTTCAGCCAAGCTCTGTGTTGGAAAATGCCCCCTGCCCCAGACGGTCACGGACCCCACCCATTCACTTCCCTGGCAGACCCGTGCAGCCAGGTCTTGGTGCTGCCCAGCACACAACGGCCACCACCCCGGCAGGAATCCACGTGTCCCCAGGGAAACCACTGCGGTGCAGAGGAGCAAGGAGGAGCCTCCCTGGGGCCCATGCTGTTTACTCTGCGCTAATGGATGAAGTCAATCTCCGCGTGGGACTGGCCCTCCTGGGCCCGCATCATCGCCCTGGAGAGCCACCAGCTCCACTCGGGCAGCCTTTTCCGCTCCTCGCAGCCCCGTCCGCCCTCCCCCCACCCCCCTGGGCCTGTCGGAGAAGCTGTGGGGCTTGGGGCCCACTCTGCATGGCGGGTGCAGTTGAAGGGTTACTACATGGCAGTTGAGGGGTCACTACAAGGTCACTTAAGTCCAAGCCGGCCACTCAGCAATGATCTGGGCCTGGTGCAGCTCAGAGGCGGCCAGGCATTCCCATTCCACCACTGTGTGACCTTGGCTGCTGAGCGAGCACCTGTCTGCCTTGATTTCCACCTGTAAATCAGGGTGAGAAGAGGACGCCTGGTGGGCTTGCTGCGAAGGTCAAAGGTCAAAGCCCAGCACTCGGTACGTGGCCGGCCCACAGCAGGTGCTCAGTGAGTCTCAGCCCCACACCATGGGGCCACACTTTGGGCCACACCAGCAGCAGCAGGGCACGCCCCTTTACAGCTCACTGTGTCTGCCAGCTAGCCAGAGAATGAACATCCCCACGGGGAGGACAGCACGAAACAGAAACAGATGGTGTCCTGGACACACGTTCCTCGGCAAGCACTGGGCAAGCACCTACTGTGTGCAGGGCTCGGGGTCCCCGGGGAGCAACTCGGTCCTGGCCCACATGATCTCTAGTGCTCAGCGCTGGCGGGTCTCCCAGGTGATCTACCTGCTGTCTCCCCTGCAGGTGTGTAGAACCTAGGTCCCCAGCAGCAGCCCAGAGCCCGGCACAGCAACTCTGCTTACACAGGGCTGAGCAAACCAGGTGACAGACAGGGACTACCCACGCATTTCAGACCTAAATCATAGCTTCCTTCATACAGAAGTACCAAGTCTTTTCCTCTCCCTTGCCAGCTCCGTCCACTTCGGAAGCCTCCAGCAGCTCCCCAGTTTTTGCCAAACCACCAATCCCCAAAGCCACGCAGGCACCATGAGCCCAAGGCAGGACCTTGCAGAGCTGGGATCATGGGCTTTGCCCAGTCCACTGAGCCAACAACAGTGCCCTCTGCCAAGCCTGGCACCCCCGCCACGGACTCCTGCCAGCAGCGAGAGGACTCCTGGGGCTGTGAGGTTGTCAGTGCCAGGCTACAGGCAGGCCAGGATAAGCCAAGAGGTGGGAAGAGAAAAGGCAGGAGCCGGATGACGGGACCAGGGGGTACCAGGAAGCCCATGGCATGCAGCAGGTCCAGAGGGCGGGGACAGCAGCAGGCAGGTCCCCTGGGCTCTTAGCTGGGCATCCCAGGCAATTCTGACCTCCAACACTAACGCCGCCTAACAGAACTTTCCACCAGGGTGGAAATGCCGACAAGTGGGAGCAACCGTGGAGCTCACTTCTTCAGTTTACTTGACTGGAGTATACAAGCCACGTGTACTCATCCTGCTGTGGCACAGGCTCATGCTCTGGATGATTTGGGGTTAACTGTCCCCCAGGAAGCCAGCAGAGGAGGGACAGCAGGTGGAGCAAGGCCTTTGGGACCCCAGAGTGCTAACAGCTCCAAGCCAGGAGTCGGGAATCCCGGCCCCACCCCTTGCATATGTTAACTCTGAACTGGTACAAACCACTTACCACAACGCCCATCTTAGAGAAGAGCAGGCTGACTTCGGAAAATCTCTGACCTGTGCTATGGTGCCCCATTCCTGTCCCCACCACCACTGCCATCTCCGAGGGGTGGGGGTTGTGTCCCCAGTTTCCTCGCCAGAAGTGGAGATGGGGGTCCTTGGGGAGGGGACAGGAACCCAAGGCCTCCAGGGAGATGCACCGCTCCTCCTCCAGACTGGCCCACGGCTCAATTCCTCAGCAGGAAATGGAAGCCTTTGCCAAAATAATAAAGGAATTAGCCATTCAATCCCTTTGGCTCCTTTCAGTAAACAAAGCAGATTTATGACTGTTCACCCTCCTACAGCTCCGGGTTGCAGCTGGGTTGGTCACCTCCTGCCTGAGGAAGCCAGGCTCTGCAGGGTGCCACCTGTAAGGAAGCCGGGCTCTGCAGGGTGCCACCTGTAGGGAGACCTTGCAGCCGGCTGGTCCCCTGCACCTCCTACTGCACACACAGTTGAGCTGCTCTTTTCAGTTGTGACATTTGAGCCTTGGCTGCCCAGTCTTCCCCGCAAGGCAGTGGTCCAGTTCCCTCCAGGTCTGCCCTATGCCCTGAACGCTGAATGCCCGTCTGTCTGTCCATCTGTTACAGCTCCACTTACATCCTGGCAGTTCCTCCTGCGATGCGCTCATCCCTTCACAGTTATGGCTTCTGTAACAGAGGTCAGAGGTCATCTCACGGTATTATCTTTGATTTCTGTTTCTGTCTCCATCCGAACGCCCCAGCACTCAGAGGGACCTGGCTGCAAGGCCGGGGGCCGAGCACACTGGTTTGTTGGGAATGGAGGCGGTTTCCCGGAAGCAGCACCTGCAGTGCTAAGGAGGCAGTCCCAGGCCCTGGGGCAGGGCTGGCAGCTGACCTTGATCATGAGAGGCCTGCCACTCTCCATTGGAAGCATCAGGTCTGTTTTATAACCACCCCCAGGAACGCTGGTCACTGCTGATTTTGGAACTGTGGGCCGCAAGGCAAGGAGGCTGTGAAACAAGACCAGACAGGGCGCAGGGTCCCGCTCAACACGCACGGCCCGGGCACCCTGGGCAAGCCACTTCTTGGAGTGTTTCCTGCGCGTGGGGCAAGGCCACTGAGGCCCACCGCCAGGGCTGTGGTGGGGGCAAGGAAATGAAAGCTCGGGCTCCTCTGGCTCTCGCTCACAACCACCGAAGGCCAAAGGCAGAGCGGGCCACGCTTCTGAGTACTACAGGCAAGCATTCCTGGCCCCGCCCAGCCCGAGCGGGAAATCTGCAAGGGACAGAGGCCTCCTTCCAAGGCTGAGCTGGTTCGTGGACACAGCGGGAGAGCAGGAGGACCAAGGGCTGCTCCCAGCAGGTCCCGGGCAAACATCATGGCCAAGGGGGGGCTGACGCCGTGGACGCACGTCACCACTCCTGGAGGCCCAAGAGAGAGGCTTCTTCAGATGGGCGTTCACGAGGCGGTGAGGTCAAGGTCTCTGAGGCCTTGCAAGCCACATGAGGGGAAAAACCCACAGGCCTAGAAAGAGGGCAGCAGCCCGAGGCCCGGCCAGAGCACTCCATCAGGGCCAGCGTCGGGGCCAAGGACGCCCTGAGGGAGAGGCCCCCAACAGGGTGATGGTGCAATGCTCTCCCCTGCCACCCTTCCTCCCACGGGATCAGGGCGAGGGGCAGGGCCAGAGTGGGGTGAATCAGAGGGGATGCAGTCAAGCACGGGTGTAAGAAGAGCTGCGATTTTCTCAGGCATCTAGAGAGAGGGGCTCCTGGCCGGGTCCCCGTGCAAGGGCAGATGGCGGCTCCGGCGGGCTGGATGTGACAGCCACCCGCGCTCACTAAGCCATGGGCTGTGGCTCAGCGAGGATGGGTACCACCCATCCCACACCTTCGCGGAATGCCTTGTTTGCTTCAGCGTATCTTATTTTTCAGAAGAGTTTCAGATTGAAAGAGAAAGTGGGAAGACGGTACAGAATTCCCATATGCGTGTCCACACCCAGCTGCCCAGCCAGCCAGCCACTCACAGCTGTCGTCAATCCGGCGCACTGGTGAGCCCCAAGAAATAAAAGCAGGATGCAGGGCAGTGCTGTGGTGCAGTAGGTTACTCCACACCCTTGACACCAGCATCCTATATAAGCAACGGCTTGCATCTCAGCTGCTCCACTTCCCAACCAGCTCCGTACTAACGTACCAGGCAAAGCAGCGGACGGCGGCCCAAGTGCTCGGGTCCCTGCACCTCTGTGGGAGACCCGGATGGAGTTCTAGGCTCCTGGCTTCGGCAGGGCCCAGCCTTGGCTGTTGCGGCTATTTGGGGAATAAACTGGCTGATGGAAAGTCTCCTTCCCTCTCTGCGGATTCCTCAGCCTTTCAAATAAATAAATAAATCTTTTAAAAAAATCGATGCAAATTATGACTACGGCCCCCGCTCTACAGGATTTCCTGTGCTTTTCCTTAACATCCCTCTTCTCTCCCAGGATGCTTCCTCATCACAGCCCCCCCCCCCCCCCCAGCTCCTCCTGACTGTAAGCTTCCCAGACTTTCTTGTTCTAGGCAGACTTGTTGGCCAGGCACGTTACAGAATGGCCCTCACTCGGGACGTGCCCAGTGTTTGTCTCGTGACTGTCTGGGCTTCTGGGTTCTGAGATTGGAGCGAGGTGGGGGGAGACCCTAAAGGTAGGGCACCCTTCTCATCACATCTGCCTGGGGTGCACACTGCCAGTCTCGTCCCCTGGCTGAGGCTGTATCTGCAAGGCCCCCACACTGTGACGTTACTGTTCCTGCCACACAGCTCTGTGCAAGGAAGCCACCAAGGCAGAAGCTCCTTCCACGCAGCCAACACAGTTCCTCCTGCCCCAACAAGGCTCTGAGGCCGTGTCGACAGTTAGCTGGGAGGATGGAAAACGCAGAGCCTGCCACATACATGAGGCAATCCACTTTGTGGCTCTGAGCGAAGCCCACGGTTCCTCCACCCCTGCTTCAGCGCCCACCCCAGGTGAACCGTAAGAACCACAAGGCAGGGCGGTCCCGAGGACCACCCGTCATCCATAAGCACCTGGCACATGGGAGGGACCGGGAGGCCGTGGTGCTGAACACTGGTGGCCACGGTGGGACACTGATGACCTGATCGCTTACAGGTGGCACTGAAAGGGGGCCAGGCATCAGGGACTGCAGGAGACACAGGCCGGGTCTCCTCTCAGTCTAGGCTTCAGAGAGGCCTGCTCAAACACCACCAGGCTTTCTCCAGGGAATCCCACCCCTATTCTCCTCCCAGGGCCTCCAGAGTGTAGCAGAAGAAGAAGGTCATGGTGGAGGGTCTCGACATCCAAGAGGTTAGGGCTGGGCGCCCTGGCCTGATGCAATGGAGTCTAACAAGTCACTGCGACCCCAAAGCCAATGCGAAAGGGCCCCTGGGCCTTGGCCTCTTCCAAATCGACCCTCCTATATCACCTGGGAGGAGACTGTGGCTGGCACACATTACAGTATGGAAAGCGGGGCTCAGGGCCAGGCAGCGTCGCCCGGGGCCAACCACCAGTACTGCCAGAGCTCCTGCACTCAGCACAGTGGCCCCAAGAAAGCCACACCTGAAGTAACCAGGTCACTTCCTCCACACTGACACTGGGGGGCGCTAGGATAGGCGGTCAGAAGGCAGGAGACGCATGGCATCACACGGCCAGCCACCGAGCGTGGGCCTTTTCCACACAAAGCCGGGCAGCCACACAAGTTGCCATCCCAGATGAGAAAATATGGGCGCCCTGGGCTCGATCGCGGCAACTGGGGATCCAGCCAAAGCCCTCTACAGAAGGGCTGCGTGGTGAGGTCATCTCCCCTCTGCCCAGCCCCCACAGGAGACGCTAAGCAGGCCCGGGGCACAGACACATGCTGCAAGGCTGAAGGCGGGAGTGAGGTACACTGAATGGACTGGCGGGTGGGTGGACGGACAGACGGACAGAAGGCCAGACAGATGGGAGGACTGATGGTTGCAGGGTGGGTGGGAAGCTGAATGTACACAATCATGAAAGCGTAGAGCATCTACTACGTGCAGGCGCTTGGCACACGGTGCCCATGTAATCCTCACAAACACGCTATAAACGACTCCCAAAGCAGGCACGTGGCACAGTGCTTAGGAGACCAGCTGGGGAGCCCACATCCCATGTCAGGGCGCTGGGTTCTGACTCTGCCCCAAACTCCAGCTTCCTGCTAATGCTCACCCTGGGAGGCAGTGGGTGAGGGCTCAAAGAAGCTGGGTCTCTGCCGTCCACGGGGGAGACCTGGATCAAGTTCCTGGCTTCCAGGCATTTGGGGATTGAGCCAGCAGAAAAGAGGGCTCAGTCTCTCTCCTTAACCACCACCCCCCCAATAATATAAGTCAATTTGAATGTTACTCCCACTCGTCTCAAAGACATTAAACGGCCTAGCCCAGGTCTCCAGCGGGGAGTGGTGCAGCTGGGGCTGTGTGCAGAGCCAGCCCTCACAGGCTCTCCAGAGGTGACTGTGCCCACTCTGCCAGACTCCACGTCCAGGGGTCTCACTCTGGCCATGGCGGAGTAGTTACACTGCAGCTCTCTAAGTGTGCGTCTGTGAGTACTCATGGGGTGTGTGGCTCAGGCTCTGCCCTGCAGGCCTCCATCACCCTCGCACACTGAGGGTTCGAACACATGCAGGACCACGTGCCCCTGGGAGTGACAGCAGCACTGCCCCTCTGCAGCCCCCGCAGTGCCGGCAGGACTGTCCCCCCGCATGAGCCCCTGCACGAGCAAACTGAAGACGGGCTGCCAGGATCACCTGAGGCTCCGCCAGGGCCACCTCTCCCAGAGACAGCCGGGGCCGAACGGTGGTAGGAGGTTGAGGGGCTTCGGCTGCTTACCTACGGGTGCCACCCAGCTTCACTACCGACTTTGGGACTCAGCCAAGCCGTTCTGCCATTCTGAGCCCCAGTCCTCCCATCCGCAAAGAATGAGCCAACAGCACAGAATGGCTGGTGCACAGCAGGTGCTCACAATATTCTCAGTGGACGCACAGCAGGGGTGACGGACAAGAGGGGGAGTCACCGGAGGAGTCACCGGGAGGGACGGTGCCCTGAGGGGGCTGCAGCAGGGCTCCCGTCCCTCACTCAGCTACGTTCCAGTGAAAGACTGCATTACGTTCCCTCGGCGACTGCCCACCGCATTTCTTTCTTTCCTTCTTTTTTTTAAGATTTATTTATTTTTACTTGAAAGTCAGAGTTACACAGAGACAAGGAGAGGCAGAGAGACACAAAGAGGGCTTCCATCCGCTGGTTCACTCCCCAATTGGCTAGAGCTGGGCCAATCTGAAGCCAGGAGCCAGGCGCTTCCTCTGGGTCTCCTATGGGGGTGCAGGGGCCCAAAGACTTGGGTCATTTCTACTGCTTTCCCAGGCCATAGCAGGGAGCTGGATCGGAAGTGGAGCAACCGGGACTCGAATCCGTGCCCATATAGGATGCTGGAACTGAGGCTGCGGCTTTACCCACTATGCCACAGCGCCAGCCCCTGCATTTCTTCCTGTTCTCTGCTTTTCCCTTGTGGTGGTCACAGTCCCTTACTGACTCACGTCTGCTTTTACAGGAAGGGCATCTAATCCTTCGCCTGCCAGCTGGGCCACGACTGCCCTCCTCAGGCATCAGCCACGGCTGAGACTGGTTTACAAAGAGGCTGGCTCGCCGCCCTGCTGCTCAGCGACGTCGCCAAAGCCAGTGCTCCTTTCCTTTCCTCCTCAGACAGAAAGCGCCAGCGTTCGGGGCCACGTGTGTCTGCAAGGTCATCTCCTGCTACTTGGCTTGAAAAAGTGAGAAAAAAAATGTAAGAGTCCCCTTGTCCTCCGGCCCCCTGCTCTCTGCCAGGCTTTTACTCTGTGGGGTCACTCCTGTCCCCTGGTGCTCCTGCCTGGCACAGAGAGAGAGTGACTCACTCCTGAGGCACGATGCCCTCGTCCCGGGCCCTGGCCACACGCAGACCAGAGATGCACGGCCCAGGGGCTGTGGGTGCAGCTCTCCATGATGTCCCCAGTTCCTGTGGGTGGAGGGTAGGCATGCGGCCAGGACACAGGCAGGGGCAGCCACAGCCCCATGTGAGGACCTGGGTGAGGTCAGAGGTTTCCTCTCCCTCCCTGGAGTTGGAAGAAAAGGCAGGGGGAACTCAGCCTCCAGCCTGTGGGTTCTCCCCAGAAAGCTGCCCCAGGACCACTGGGCTCCGGGCCCCTCTGGGCCTCTTCTCCTTTTCAACAAAACGGGGTCCTTTCTGGACGGTTACCATCTCCTGCTCTGCACAACACACTGGTCACTCAGCGCACAGTGTCCAGCATCCCTGAGCCCTGGAGGCCTGCATTCCACCTACAAGGACGCCAGGAGCACTCAATGGTCGGCAGAGTCCCCTAGCGGCCGCTAACCAGCCTGTGCTCAACCAAAGGAAGGACTACGTGCAAAGTGCCTACTATGTGCCACGGGCACAACCCCGGCCTCCAGGGAGCGGCAGGGGGATGGGGTGTGAGCAAAGTGTGACCCAGCAGGAGGCGACCGAAGCCAGGTCGCTGACAAAGCAGAGCAGGCCGGCCCAGGAGAAGGCGGGGAGGGACACAGAACACGGCAGATTTGCTTGGGCCAGGCGAGGGGCTGGCCTTTCACACGTGGTCTCTTGGGCAACCTGCATGCACCCCATCCGAGCCCTCACCCCTGCAGCAGCAGGAACAGAGGCCTGGAGAGGTGCGGCGAAGGGGGCGTGCAGCGCCATTCTGCTTCCTTCCAGACCACGCTATTTCCCTGAGGCCGCGGTCCAGCCTAGCTCAGATGGCCCAGGCCCAGGCAAGGTAAACATGTGGCCGGGCCCCCACCCAGCAGCCACAGATGCCACACGCGAGGGTGGAAAGTGGTGCCACTGCCAGCCATGACGTACCGCTAGGCTGGGCACGTCCCTACAAGGGCTCTGCGGCTGCCTGAGCGTGGCCCAGGCTCCCACGGTGCTTCCCTGGCAGGGTCTTCCACCTGGCAAAGGCCCGGACTTTTCTTCTGGAACTCCCCTACCCCCAGCCTGGCATGCGGCTCTGAGGACCCTTCTCTGCAGGCCAGGAGGGTGTCAGGAGTTACCTGTGCTGCCTGCACCATGGCATGGCCTCCACAGAGGCATACAGGGCTGACCTATGTGTGTGACCACCACCTAGCACCCCTTGTGCCCTTCCCAGCAATTCTCCCAAGAAGTGGCCACCATTGCAACATCTACCGCTATGGGCTACTCTTGCCTGCCCCTAAACTTCACGTGCAGGGAATCACACAGTATGTATGCATCCATCTTATGCTGCTCAGCATATGGTCTGTGAGGTTCACCCAGGCGTCTGTTGTTTTTCTTTGCTGTATAGTATTCCACCGTACGATTATGCCACAATTTATTCATGGTTTACCACTGATGGGTATGTCGACTGTTTCTAGTCTTAGGCTGGCATTGCTAAGGGTGCTCTCAACACTCTCTTTCATGCCTTCTGATGGACACAAGTACTCAATTCTCTTGGCAGTGTAAATGGAAGCAGACAAAGGAATGAGGCATTAGACCCTCGGCGAGACCTGGGATGCGGGCAGGATAATCTTACTTGCGTTTGAGGAGACAGAGAGGTCTGGCAACAGGCTCAGGTCACACAACAAGGCTGTGGTCCCCATACCCAGCTGTGCACGGCCCCAGCTCCACGTCCTCCTCACTCGGCTGGTGCAGGTGGCCCCCATGAGTGGGACTGGCTGAGAACGAGGAGGGGGTGGCGGGGGCAGTGAATGCTCCCTCGCTGCCTGGAAGCACAGCAAGGCCCCGATCTGTCCCCAGGAGGCAGGACGCCAGGGACAGACCTGGCAGGCTGAGCAAACAGAGATGCATGAATGAGGCCTAAGTCCACCCAAACCCCAAGCACATAATTTTATCTGAAAGCGAAGCTCCGCCCGGCCGGCGCGCCCTCCCTCGAGGAGTGGGCAGCCTCCGATCTGAAGCGCCTTTGTCTCGCCGAGACTGTCCGGGCTGGAGCGGCAGAAGCCTCCTTGTCCAAACAAATGACAGGCGACGGCCCCCCGGGTCCCCGGCAGCCTGGTGTCAGCCTCAAAGAACCAACTATCAGCCTGTGTGCAGGGCTGTCGCCTGAAGCTCCCTGATGGGCGGCGAGCGTCCACAGGGCTCTCCAGTTCTGGTCCTGAGGCCAGGAGCGGGTGAGGTGACACGTCCCTGCAGGACACAGGCTGGAGTGGACGGGTGAGAGCCAGCACGTCCCAAGGGTGCTCCCGCTCCGCTCCCTGGGAAGCCACACAACAGACTGCCAGGGGCTGCAGGGCAGGCCCGGGAAGGGACAGGTCTTTGTGTCACTGTTCCCCTTAGAAAGCGTCCCTCTGAGTCCCCATGACCCCCCCCCCGGATTGAGGTGGGTGCCGTGGGACACGTGGCCCACCCAGTGGCCACGCTGACAGCTCTAGGAGTCGGCATCTGTCCCCAGCCCTAGAGTGGGCCCTCCCTCGGGATCTGGACATAGAGAGTGAGCTGAGCAGGGGGCCTCTTCCAGCACTGAGCACTTTGGAGGCCTTGGTTGGGCGGGAGGCGGCTCTCCCACAGTCAGGCCCTGCATGGGGGGCTGGGAACTGCACCCACAGGCCGCACTTCCTGGTGCGTCTTGGAGGACGCGTGGGCGTGCACAGATAGGCAGGCCCCTTCCCCTGGGGAAGCCCCTGGAGAACAGAAGGTCACCCACGGTGCCTGTGGGCATCCCTCCATGCCCATCAGGGCCCAGGCTCAGTCCTGCCCTGTTGGGGCTCGTGCTTCTCTTGGCTCAAGAGCGACTTCTGTCAATGCCAAGGGAACCGTCCCATCTCATCCTCACTTCTAACGTACCCTAGTCCTTTGCAGGGCACCCCAGAACATCCGCCCGTCACTAATCCATTCTGGAGACCCTGCTCCGTCCCCTCTAGTCCAGGGAACACCGAGCCCTTGCGTTCATTCGTCCAACCCGCGCTCATGACTTTGGGGCGCTTTTCCTCCAGACGTGCTCTCACTTGTGCGATCACTGTCCGCCTCTGACCTGCCCTGCCGGCCGGCCCCACCCCGTGCCCAACTTCTAAACGCACGACCTGCGAGTCACCAGCTTCAGGCCTGCCTGGGCTTGCCCACTAGCGATCCTGAGCAGCCGCACCCCACGTCGCCATTGTCCCAGAAGCCGTGCTGCCGCGACAGGCTTCCTCGCTGCTGGCGCACGCCGAGCCTGAAAAGTGCTGGCCCAGAGAGCTGCCCGAGCCGGCCCGGCTCCTTCCCAGTCTCGTCCTCACTTGCGGGACTCGGGGAGGAGCTCAGAAGTGCAGTAAGAAAGACCAGAATACCGACAGCCTGCTGGTTTCATTTCTGCTCCGAGGACTTTAAATATGTAACAAACACGTGCAGGGACACACACACACACTTTTAAATCCAGTCTCTGGAGGTCTTCACAAGCGCAGCTTAAGGAAGTGCCACCAAGCAAGCTGACGGAAGCGCAGCTGGGGCGGGGCGAGGATGATGGAGAAGCCCAGGCACTACCCCCAGTGGCCCCACCTCCACACCTGGTCAAGGGCTCTGATCGTCCCTCCCCTGGGAGACTGGCGTGACCCATGAAACTCTGGGCTCCAACTCAATGTAACGGCGCCTGCTCCCCTCCTGTGCTCCCGTGCACCCCAGGGGCGTTCTCAGACCACATGTATCCTCCTGCCCTATAGCTGCAAGGCAGAAGAGGGCCAGGGCAACCAAGCAGCCCCCACCGGCCTGGCCTCAGGCACTGTGGCTCAGAGGCCAGGCCGCAGGCGCTGGAGACGGCTGGGCTGCAGCACAGGGCTGGGCTCCAGCTTGCGGGCAGCAAGGGAAGCTGGCTCTCTCCAGGTGTGTAAGTGGGCCCGGCAGTACCAGCCCGCCTTGGGAGCCTCTGCCCTGCGCACCGCGAAGGCCCAGAGGACAGGGCTTAGAAGCAGTGGGAGAGAAAGCGAGGACGCGCACACTTCGAACACCGCAGTGCCGGCGAGGCTGCAGCGCTGTGCTCAGTGTGGACCCGGCGCCACCCTGTTTAGTCTACACCAGAGCTTCTCATCTTCCTGTGCGTGAGTCACCTGGGGTGTTCTGCAAAAAGGCAGATGGTAACGCAGTGTGTGGGGGTGGCGCCTGCATTCTGACACGCTCCCAGGTGGGACTGACGCTGCTGGTGGGTGGACCACGCCTGGGTGGAAGGAAGTTACTACTGTCCTCATTCCCATTTTTAAGGTTCATTTATTTGAAAGGCAGAGTTACAGAAAGGAGAAAGAGAGAGAGGTAGGGAAGGAGGAAGGGAGATCTTCCATCTACTGCTCACTCTTCAAACACACGAAATAGCCTGGGCTGAGCCAGGCTGAAGCCAGGAGACAGGAACTCCATCCAGATCTCCCACACGCATGCAGAGACACAAGTACTTGAGCTGCTTGCCAAGGGTGCAGGTTAGCAAGAGACTGCACTCACAAGTGAAGCAGCACTCGAACCCAGGTCCTCTGACCTGGGATGCAGGAGTTCCGAGTGGCATTTTCACTGCTGCGCCAAATGCCCACCCCACCCCCCCACTCCCATGGTAACAGCAGTCCATTCGCTTCTGGGACTTGCACGGTGTCCAGGAAGCAAGAGGAAAGCCAGGATGTGAACCAAGGACTGCGGGCTCTAAGACACAAGCGCAGACCACTGACTAACCTTCCTCTGGGTGAGCCCAGTGGTGAGCCCAGTGTGAGCCACAGCTGGGCTGTGGAAGGCCCGCAGCACCTTTTCAGTCACCAGAGAACAAAGGCCTCCTCTCAGCAGGTCACGGAGGCCAGGGGTGGCCAGCTGGAGAGGCTCTGTGCACAGAATAGGATGCTCTTTGCTCTGGGCAGCCCGCTGGAGCCCCGGCCTTGACAACAACCAGTGCAACATTAAAACAAGCATGGCTGCGGCCCAGGGACCATCACATTTGAGAGCCCCTGGCTGGGAGCGGCCAAGCTTGGCCAGCACTGGACACTGGCCTCAAGTGGACATGCTGGGAACAGAAGGGTTACTACCGCCTGCCGATGTGGCATCCCCGGTGAGCAGGGCACTCGTCAGAGCCAGGAAGATAGGGATTCCAATCCTGGCATTCCGAACCATGAGCTGGGTGGGCGGGGCCAGGCCATGGCCACCGTGGAGCTTGAGCCCGCTCCCCTGCACGGTGGCAGCTTAAACACCCCAGAGAGCCAGGCTCAGCACTTAGCCCACGCCTGGCCCAGACCTCATTTTCAACTGATGTGAGATACAACTGTCTTGGTCTCATAGGTGGCCCCCTGGCCTCCCTGAGCTCCATCCAATTTCAGACAACCCCCAGCTTCCCTCCCTGGCACAACCGTGTCCAGCCTGCGAACAAATCTTCTTCTTTTTTTTTTAAAGATTTATTTATTTGAAACACAGTAGGGTGGGGGTGGGGGAGAAAGATAAGTTTTATCCACTGGTTCACTCCCCTAAATGGCTGCCAACGGCTGAGGCTGGGCCAGGGCGAAGCCAGGAGCCAGGAGTTTCATCAGAGTCTCCCACGTGGGTGCAGGGGCCCAAGCACTTGGGCCATCCGCTGCTGCTTTCCCAGGTCATAAGCAGAGAGCTGGATCAGAAGTGGAGCAGCCGGGACTCAAGGCAGTACCCACAAAGGATGCCAGTGCCATAGGCGGTAGTCTAAGCCACTGTGCCACAACACTGGTCCCTCATGAACATGTCTTGTCATCACTTCCCTCCAGCAGGCCCTGTGTCTGACCACGTGGCACAGCCCCACCAATGCCACCATGGTCACCAAAGACCAGCATCTCCTCTGGCCTGGACACAGCCCCAGCAGGTGCCACGGCTTCCACTCTCACCCTGACTGGGACCACACTATGCAGGAGGATTCTGGGAAGGCAGGAATGCTCCACATCTGGGCTGGCCACCAGGCACCTGAACTGCACACTGAGGAACTGAACTTCTTTCTTTTTGGCTAAAGAAATGGCCTCACAGGCTGGGGGCTGCTGGGTGCTCAGTTTATTTGCCAGTACAAGAGACAATGGATGATTTTTCAAGCTGAAGTCAGATCATGTTCCCCCTCTGCTCAAAACAGCTCCTCTCTCAGAAGAAAGCCAACCCAGAAGGAGGCCCTCCATGCTCCAGCCACCTCCACCCTCTTGCTCACACTGTCCCCGCCCCACTGGCTTCCTCGAGGTTCCTCCGGCCTGCCCAGCACACGCCTGCCAGGAGCCTTGGTAAGTGCCATGCGCAACTCCCCCATCAGTCCTCCCTCCAGCACTCACACACCCCTAGGTGTCTGCACAGCAGGCTCCTTTAATTTAACCTCCATTCTAGAGTCATCCTTGCCCCAGGAGGTGACACCCCAAGTCCCCACAGGCCACCCTCTCTCTTGCTTTGTCAAAACACCTTTGATCCTTGAAAGTACGGCTTCTTCTCTCCATCCTCACCAGGACGCAGGACTCACACATTTTGCCTGTGGTGCCGAGAAGAAACGGAACTAGAATAAAACACTCGGCGCCCAATAGGTGCTCAATAAGGGACGACTGCTGTGGCTGCAGTAAGAAGTCGTCGTCACCATTCTCTCCTGACTCCGCCGGGGCCACGGTCAGGGGCTACTGTGGCCGCCCTGGGCGGCGCAGCCAGGCCTGTCATCCTCCTTTAGGTACACAGCAGGGGAGTGACCCCACTGCCTCTGCCCAGCACCCTTGCCAGCAGTGCCAGGAAGCTGGAAGCTGCACACAGGAGGAAGTCCCGGCATGCCGGCGCGCAGGAGGGGCTCAGGGCGCGGTTGCTGGGTAACCCCTGTTACTCACAAACATGGGGTGACTCGGCTCCACCAGGAGGTCCTGTGTTGACACGGCCGCCTTATCTGCCAGGCTCCACTGTCAGTGCCTGTGGCAAAGTGCTGGGGGGCAGGGCAGCAAACAGCACAGGGACTCGGCCAGGACCCCGGCGCCATGTCCGCAGGTGGGAGCGGGGCAAGCCTGCCCCCTGCAGTGATGGGCAGGCACATTTATTAATTTGAGGGACAGAGACACACTCCTATTCTCTGAGTTACTCTCCAAACACCCACCAACGCCAGGGTTGGGCCAGGTCTTCAGCTGGGAACTCACTCCCAGCCTCCCATGTGTGTGGCAGGGACCCAACTGCTTCAGTCATCGCTGCTGTCTCCCAGGGACCACATTAGCAGGAAGCCGGATCAGAAGCAAAGGCGAGACTCGGTCCCAGGCGCTCCAACATGGGACGTACACGTCCTCACTGGCAGCTCAACCACCAGACCAAACGCCCGCCTGGGTGAGGGTCTAAAGGAAACCAGGCAAGAAAGGTGCTTCCTGTGATGTAGGCTGCTGGAGAAACCTCCGGAAACAGGAGCCCAGCCGCGGCCACTCCTGTCACTCTTGTCACTCGGGGCGGTGCTCAGGACAGCTGCACAGCAGGCTCCCTGGTGGGACTGCTCCACCAGCAACCTCACTCCACGTCTTGCCCTCTGCCCCATTTCCCCAACCGAAGGGGCCCCGGCTTGGCATTGTGGACATGTGGGTCTGGGTCATTTCGCGGCGGGGGGTAGAGTGGTGAGGCAGCACCCCTGGTCTCCACCCACAGCCAGCGGGAATATAAAACCACGTAGGCTGCGTGGAAAATGGAGTGGATGGAGTTCCTCAAAAACTGAGCACGGAATTTCCCGGGATTAAGCCGTAAAGGAAGGCGGGGCCTCCAAGAAGTATCTGTACACCCAGGTGCACGGCAGCTTCATCCCTAAGAGCCGAAAGCTGGACGATCAGCACATTGCAGTCTGCATGGGATGCAGCTTTATGCAGCCTGGGAAAGCAAGGAAGTGCTAGCCCACGAACCACAGACGGACCCTGAGCACATCACACTGCTGAGTGCCACGGGCCAGCCAGAGCGGCAGACGCTGCGCCACGCGCTCAGAGTCCAATTCACGGAGACCCAAGACGCAGTGGTGGTCGCCAGGACCAGCTGACCGGCAGCGGGTGTTACTGTGGCAAGAAGAGTTCTGAGGATAGGCGCTGGTGCTGGCTGCACAAACTGGGGGTGGGCTTCACGCCACAGCCCCGCGCGGGTAAAACGTCCATGATCTGGTAAACATTCACCGTTACAAGCGTTGTTTCTGAATATTTCTTGATTTCTTTATTTTTGACAGGCAGAGTGGACAGTGAGAGAGAGAGAGACAGAGAAAAAGGTCTTCCTTTTCAGTCGCTGTCCATCCACGGCTGACGAAGCTCACGGTTCTACACCCCCCCCCCCCGGAGTACTTCCCTGGTCCGGGGCCCCTGCCCAGCCCGGTGCCAGGCAGGCCTCCCGCTGACCATGCTGTGTCAGGGGAGCAGCTCACCCTGAGAGAGCCGAGCAGGAGCCACCCCCTGGAAACGCCCCTGCACGCCACTCCACGGTCATCGCATGCATCCCAGGGCCCCCAGTCAGTCCTCTCTCTGGGCTGTAGGATGCCAGGTGCTCCACACTTGCCTTCTTCTGCTCTATCCCCTACACGCAGGGTTTCTGTTTCCTTTTATCCCCACCCCCCCACCCCCCGGAAAGTTTAAAATTGTAAAATAAAGGCATTCCACTCACAAAGCCAAAAGCTAGCATTCAGAGCAGCAGCTTTCAGAGGCCACTGAGCAGGGTGTGAGCACTGGAAAACGTACAGAAAAACAAGCTGCAGGCACCGAGAATATTCTCTCGGGTGGAGCTGTAATGAGGCATCAGGGATTCAGCCTGGGCACCGTCTTAAGTACACCAAGTCGGTCTTAAGTACACCAAGTCGGTCTTAAGTACACCAAGTCGGTAACGAACTCTGAGCCGCCTCACCTGCTATTCCTCCTACCCAGCACACTCTTCCCTCCCCACTGCACTCACAAGGCCTCCACTGCCCATCAAGTCTCATATTAACCACTTCCTCCCAGAAGCCTTCCCTGACCTCTTCCACCTAGACCAGGTTTTCTTTTTATGTTAAAAAACAAACAAACAAACAAACAAAACCACCTTATTTTAAAGTAGTATTTAGATTTACAGAAAAGTTGCAAGGACAGCAAAGAGAATTCTAGCACCACTGACACAGAGTTCCCACTAGGGTGAATGCCATGTGTAACCATGGCGCACCTGTCACAACCAAGAACCCAGCACCACACCGCCACCCACACGAGAGCCTTCCTGACCCCGTCCCCTGCCTGTGGTCTCCACAACTGTGCCTTCTGCTCCTTGAATGCAAATCAAAACCAGCACAAGGCAGCTCTGCACAGCCATGGGATGGCCACCCGCAAACACAGAGAGCAGCAAGCGCTGACAAAGACGTGGCAGTGGGAGCCCTCGCACCCGGCATGGGGAAATGAAACGGTGCAGCCGCCACGGAAGGTTCATGGCTTCTCCAAAAAAATGAGACACGCACTCACCATGTGACCCAGCAAGTCCACTCCTAGGTACAAACCCCCGAAAGGCGATGGCAGGGACTGGGAAGGGTGCATGTGCACCTGTGTTCAGAGCAGTACTCGACGCAGCCACAAGGACAAAGCCCCCACGCGTCCCCTTCTAACGACCAGCTCAGCCCTGCCGTGGGCCGCAGAAGGGGTTCTGCAACAAGGAACAGAGGTGACCTTCAGCCGGGGAGTGGCCTGCCCTCCCCTTGGAGTCTCTGGCCAAGCAGCCAGCTCACCAGTGGGCTACACTTCTCAGCGAAACGACAGCTCCAGACAGGGAAGGCAGGGGGCGATTTGCCAGGCGCGTCTATTTATTAGGTCCCCTCGCAGGCCTCCCCACAGGTAACTAGGGTTTCCGACACATTTTGGAGATGAGGAAATCCAGGTTCAGGAAGCACAATCACAGGGCAGGCACTGGGCTCCCCGATTCAGGACCACGTGTGCACCGGGGACACCTGCCTCTGAAACAGCCTGGCAAGCTGTGGGCAAAGCCACTGCGAGCCACGCGAGGGCCCAGAGCCTTGTTCCTAGCTCGGCACTGGCTCGGCCCACTTTCTGTCCAGCAAGCCCTTTCCATTGGGCTGAGACACGAAGGGTCCCCCCCAGATCTGCCTGGGACCCCAAGGAAGGCCTGACAGGGACACTTCCAGGACTGTGGAGCCACCTGGCCGGGCAGTGGGCCGTCATCTCCCTGGGTCCCCCATCAGGGTGTACTCTGCCCCCAGGAACCAAACCAGGAGGGAGAAAGGGTCCCCACCTAGGTGGGGGCAGGGTGCTTGCTTTCCACACGGCTTAGCCACATTTCTCCTCCCTGATGAAGCCTCCTGCTTATTAGAACAACAACAGTGGAAACGTTTCTTGTGCGTTCTGCAGGGCAGGGGCGGGCTCCCTCCTCTGGCTTCCCATGGATGCTGCACACCTGAGATGAGGCTGGTGTTGGGAGGGGGTGGTCCCTGTGGCTGGGAGGACTGAGCGCAGGGCTGACGCACCCAGGTGAGAAGGGGGTGCCCTCCCCACTGCAGGGCTGTGCTGACGAGGCCTCGCCAGGGACCAGGAATGACCCCTGCCTCTGGGGCTGAAGAACACCAGGAAGTAAAGTGACAGTCCCAAGCCAGGCAGCAGTAATCTGGAGATCAAGATGAGTCTGACATTCCCCAGCCTGGGATTTGGCAAACTTCTCAAGGGCCTGGGAGTGGCTTCTAGGAGATATGTTGTGAAGGATTCTGCAGGGCATCTGGGCTCCACAGGGAAGAGTGGTGATTGATTATTGATGTCTGTCCTGGGCACCATCACGGGCAGTGTGGAACAGATGCTACATTCATCATCACACATCACTCTACTTCCTTGAAGAATTAATATCTCTTGTGCAATTCCACAAGGGAAGGATATTTCCAGATATTTCTCGGAATCTCCCGCTCCATAGCTTCTTCCCTTCACATCAAATGAGCTGAGATACAGAGTAATAGGTAGAAATGACTCCTGAAGAGAACATTTTCTCTGAACACTCCGTTACACACCTGACATTTGTGAATTCAGAGATAGAACCCAACTCTTACAGGAAAGCTAGTCTTCACTGACACACACTTATTAGGCACTGACTGTGTACTAAGCTCTAAATCCTTGCCTGGAAAGCAGAGGGCCCCAGTCACACATGCTGCAGGGCAGACTGGCTGCAAGCTGAGGGGCAGGTTCCAATGTGGGAAACGGCTGCAGTGCCTGCAGCCCACTGGAAGCACATGTGCACGGGATCTGATCCCCAAGAGGGCACTGGACGGCTGGGGAACATGGGCAGGCGACACGGACGGTGCTGCGGGCAGTCCCCTCACCGGCCCCCGTCTTTGCTAATTACAAACTCTTGCTCCTGCCTTAACTCTTCCACCCCCACACACGAGTCCTGGCCATGCTGCCTATGGCCTTTGGCGAGGGCCAGGCCTGGCGCCCCCACGGGGCTGTGGGAGGCGCGTCTGAGGCCGGCTGGCCAGCTCTCCTCTCAGGGCCCCAGCAACCTCAGCCACCACTGGCGCGTCACAGTCACCTCCCCTGCTGGCAGCTGGCACTGGGACAGGCGGTGGGGTCTGCTGGGGAGATGTGTTCCCCATCGGAGACATCTGGAACAACCAGGCTTTCTGGCCCAGGGAGAGGTAGGCATCTGGGGCCAGCGCTGCCCCCAGTGCAAACAGCCGACCAGGCCTGCCCAGGCTGGCTTTCAACTCCAATGCTTTTGCAAATACGGCCCTGGGTCCTATTTCCCACATGCCTGCGGCCAAGTCCCAACGGCCTCCTGGAGGCCTGGCCCGCCCCAGTACCCAGACCAGGGCACAGAGGAAACCACCGTCCAGCCTTCCAGAAAAGCAGCGAGTGGGGGAGGGGCAGAGAAGTGGCACGGGCCACCCCCAGGGTGGACAAGAACAGGAGAGACCAAATCCAGGGGGAGGCTGGGTGTCGGGTGCTGGGACCCACATGGCCACACAGCTGATCTGTGTAATTTATTCCCCAGCTCCCTGGCCTGACCCTTCGTCCCTCGGTCTGCGGCTGCAAACACCATGCCTGTCCCCAAGGGAGACCGGGCCTCCTGACAAAGGCTCCCAGACACAAGCCCTCAGCACGGCTGCAGGGGTCAGTCTCCCCGGGGTACACGCCAACAGTTCCAGGAGGGCGACATCCTGGCTCCCTTTCACACTCCACCTCCAGGGCCACAGCGGCAGGAAGCAAGGAACAGGGAGGGGTGAGGAGACTCCAAAGCCTGCCCGGGGCCTGGCAGGAAGGGCTCTGCAGATGGGATCAGGGAAGGAGCCCAAGGCAGGGGTGGCCCTGGATCATGCAGGTGGGCCCAGAGTCAGCTCAGGGTCCAACGAGCGGCGGGCAGGGCCTCAGAGGCAGAGGGCAGAAGCGGATGCGGAGATGGAGGGCGCGCGGCCGCGGGGCCCCGGAGCTGAGGAAGATGGGAAGGAAGGAAACAGCCCTCCCTGGAGCCCCAGGAGGAATGCTGTCTGCCGACACCTGGGGCTTAGTCCATGAGGGCCTCTGCCGGCCTGCTGGCCTCCGGAACTGAGCAATGATGAACACACTCAGCTCGAAACCACTGACTTGGTGGGAATTTGTCACGGCAGCGGAGGGAAACAAACCCACCCACTGCATCCAGGACACTCTTGGGACCCCTGCCAGTCATTATCAGCCACTGGAGCCCACCGCGGGGACACAGCCACCAAGTTCCGGCTTCTGATTCCAAGAACACGAAGGAGGAAGATTTTGACCCCCAAGGCTCGGCCACAGCCACACCGCTACCTCTGGCCAACATGGCGTGGGAAGAATGACAGGAATCACTTGCAAGGCCAGAGGATCGTGGCGGCCAGCTCGGCTTCCCAACCCTCTTGGCCATGCTGCAGGGAGAACCCTGCCCACCTGGCCAGCCCTGGGCAGTGCCCACCTGGCACTGACTCTCCTGACCAAGCCAAGAAGAAATTTACGGCCCTTGGACTAGGGACTTCGTGCCGGCAGCAGAACCTCCCGTGTCCCACAGATACCCGCGGGGGCCTGGCCATGGAAGCAGCAGTGTGACCCACACAGCTACACATGGCACCCTGGCCACGGACCCCTAGGGTCCCCAGGGTCCCCTGAGAACTTCCACCTCAAGTGCAGGAAGTGCATCTTAGTCACTGAATGACCACGAAATGAAACACTGCTTCCAGACAGCGTGGAAGGAAACAGAGTGAGGAGCAGCTCCCACGCTGCCGCCTCCCACGCTCCGGGCCACGTGTGTCCGTGAGGCAGCCACCCCCCGTGCCCGGTGTCACTGGGTCCTCTGTGCCTCTGTCCTCGGGCCCCCCACGTCCTTCCACTCCCCTGCTTCTCAGCTCCGTCTCCCAGGTCTGCAGCCAGGATTGTAGGAAGTCACGGGTATTTTCAGAACTTTATTGTCCCATTTGTCACTGGCTAATTAGCTGGGAGTGACTAATCAGAAAACAGTGGTGAGGCAGAGAAAAAAACTCCCTCTCCTTGGCTCTGGGTTGCCCATGGTTACTGCAGCTGACGGGGCTGGGACAGGGCACCTGCTGCCACTTCAGCATGACAGCACGGTGGTCACTAGGCCAAACCAGGGCCGCTGGAGTCCTGATGCAGCCTCCTAGTGCCTTCCACCTCTGATCCACCGAGCTACAAAAGCACAAATAACCCCGCTGACTTCTGGTCTCTCCTGGCAACAGTGGCCTTGTACCCTTGAGGGTGGAGGCGTGTGGACACCAGCAGATGGGATGAGACCCATCTACACCATCCTACCAGAGGCTGCCAAGACTTCAGAGTGGAGAGCAGGAGCGGGGAGCAGCAGCAGGAAGCAACGAACCCCGCTGCCTCCCTGCAGCTCCAATGGGACGAGCTCCCCACCCCAAAGTTGGAGGACGTGCCAGTTACCACAGCCCCCTCTGAGCCCCGCAACACACACACCTCCGACCCAGGATCATCATCGCAACTGCTGGTGCCATTCTCCCATTTCACAGAGGAGAACACTGATACTCAGAAAGCATGCACGGCCACCCTCAGGGCACACAACTAGTAATCGGCAAAGCCGAGTGACACATCGGGTCTCCACAGCCATCGTGTAGGAGAATAAGGACAGCCAACGCTGGCCCAGGCTGGACAGTCTTCCAGGGGTGGGGTGCAATCACGGGACACACACAGGCACGCTCACACACATGGGCACACCTGGTCAGGGTTTTGCAGGTGTGTGTGCCAGGGTGCGGTGTTGGAAGAAGAATCAGTGGTCTCGAGCAGTCATAACACCCGAGTGCACAGCATGGTCCATGCACACACATGTGCACACGTGCACGTCGGGGGGGGGGGGGACACATCACACACTTTCTTAACACAAACAGAAAGGGGTACATGCAGTCGCCTTCCAGGGAGCAGCCAGCACCCTGCACCCCAAGGGGCAGCCAGGTTCTGCTGCGGGCTCTGCCTGGCCAGCCAGTCCTTGCTGCCTCTGCCCTCTGGGGCGGTTTCATCACTGATGGTGCAATTTCTAGAGGCAAATAAACAAATAGGAGGTTCCAGCCCTCTGCCCTCTCAGGACCACTTGGGTTTCACTCAGCTGCTTCTCCAACACCTCCCCCCCGGCCCCGACTCCCCGCAAAGCCCAGCCTAGCAGATCCTCTGGCGGGTGGGGGGTGGGGCCGCGCAGTGCACTGGGCTGGCCAGGAAAGCAGGAGGCAATGCCCAAGAAGAATTGCCCAAGCCTGGCTCCTGACCTCGCCAGTAATAAAAGCGTGATGAAGAAAGAGCAGCTGTGAGGCCAGCGCCAGCATCTGCAAGGCTGGCGTTTCCAGGGTAAAGTTCTGCCTCTCAGTGACCGACCGGCTCGGCTGCTTAATCATTACCCAGTAGCACAAATGGCTGTGATCACCTGGGTGCTGCTACAGGGTGAGCAGGTCAAGGACCAGCTCGCGAGGCAGGGACCATGCCCTCCCCTGCCCCACACCCCTGCACGGAGGGTCTGGTTTGGTGAGTGAGTAAGCCAGTGCCAGATCACCCAAAAAGTCCCCTTTCCCTGACCACCTGCCCCCCACCAAGGCCAGGAGTAAGCAGAGCTCACAGCAGAGGGCAGGGCCCAGGCACACAGAGCTGGGTTCAAATCCCACACCAAGGTGGAAGTCCTACCACCAGCTGCTTCCTTGCCTGCTGCCGGTTTGCTGTGAGAACAAACAGGTCAGTGTGTGTAAAGCAATGGTTCTCCACAGGAGGGATCTGGCAGCGTCCAGACACCCCTGTGGCTGTCACACTGGGCAGAGGGGGCCGCTGAGCCCCACGATGCACGGGACAGCCCCAGCACAGCAACCCGGCCTCGGCCGTCAGCAGCGTGGGGTTGAGAATCTGGGGGTGAAAGATGCAGGGCGATGCCTGGCTCAGGGTTAAGTGCTCGTCGGCTGTTCTGTCTTGAAAGGGTCCCAACAGCCCTCCAACACGACACTGCTGTCCACGCACTGCAGAGCAGGTTAGGATCAGACAGGATGCAACCTGCACTGGTGGCAGAGGGCAGAGCAGAACAAAAGGGCTTGCCCATCTCCTGGCATTTCTTTGTGCCCATGGCACCTGGCCCCAGGGCACAGGTAGCCCCAGGCCCAGGTCCCTACTGCCCACAGAAACCCCGAGTGCCCCTTGCTGTCCTGGGACTGCAAGCAGGGCCGTTCCCTGCTGTCTCCCCGGACAGGTCCGCTGCACATGCATGGGTGTCTGGACCCTGCCGACCACTTCCTTCCTCTCCCTCCTCCCCCCCTTGCCCCCATCTGCCACCTCCAGCTTCTGCCCACAAGAGTGAGCCTGGCTCCAAGGTCAGCTTCCCACTTGGAGCAAGATGTCTCTCCCTGGCTCCGGGACCCACTCTCTCCTCCCACTGCCTGTCCCTCTGAGACCCCCCAGCCCAGCACAGCCAGGGCTGGAGATGGTCCTCAAACACCATGTGACCACAAAGGCCTCTGGTAGGTCTGGAGCCTGGCCTTAGCCTCCCCCGGCCATGTCCATCACCACCCCACCCACAGCCCCTGCCCCTGGTCACATCAACACACGTGGGGTCTATGAAGCAGCTCTGTGAACCCACTTGTCTTCCCAGGTTCCTCCACAAGACCAGGCCTGGACACGTATCTTCCCCCACCTGGGATGCTGTCCTTCCTCCTCTGCCGGGACCCTCTTCACCTGAGTCTGACTGCACCAGTCCTGCCCTGCCCCCAGGAACCGGTGTGCCCGTGCCGTCAGGGAGTATGTGCCAGTCTCCATTCAACCCTATACAACCATGAGGTCCCTGGGCCTGGAGGCCTCTCCAGCCCAGCACCAGGTCAGTAAGCTTCTCACCTGAGCTGGTGGACATGGCAGCTGCTAGACAGGTGCAACAAGAGAGCGCGTGAAACGTGGCATCTGAAATTTAAGTGTAGAGAGGCACTCGTGGCCAGTGGCTACCGCACTGGACAACACAGGCAGAACAATGCCCAGCTCTCTCAGGAAGCTCAATACCCACTGGATGAAGGAACTGACGTTCTTGCCTTCCTTTTTACCTCCATCCACCCCACAACCCATTCCACCATCTGACAGAGATCTCATCTGCTAGTCCGGAAGCTTCCCCAGGCAGGACACACACAGCCGGCTTTGCTCATCTGCGTTCCCGGGTAACAGACCCAGGTAAGCATGAGTGAATGGATGGATGACATCTTTCCCTTCCCCACCAAGCCTGCGGAAACCACAAGGAAAAGGAAAACAGCCACTCTGGGTCCACTGGGTGCACCTGCAGCCCACACCTGCCCCTGCTCCCACCCCTGCTAAACCCACACTGCACCCCTGTACCCCACGCTGTGCCACATGGCATCAGCAGGGAGCTCGGGTGGCCCACCAGCCAGGCCTCCTTCTGTGCACATGCTTCCGTCTCCCTCTGAGGAAAGGCTCTAGGCCTCTTGCTGCTCCGGCTAGGATGCCAGGGCCCCCTCCGGGAGTCTTCAGGAGAATTCAGAACTCCTAAGAAGGAGGGCGAACCTGAGTCTGTTATAAACCAGACGCCTCTTGTGCCCGGCTGTTGGCTGTGAGGCTCCGTGCCACTGGCATTCACAGCGAGCAGCGTCAGTGCCCCTCCCACACGCAGCCCGGCCCACTTCCTTGCAATGTAGGTCACAGTGGTGTCTCCGGCTTTTTCACCAGATACGCCTGCGGCGAGGGTGCTGACACTGCAGGAGGCAAGTTCAGGAACTGTCTCGAGTGCACAGGGACCCTGTACTCTCTCATTCAGCCAAGATGCAGCCTTGCAACCACATGCAGAACTCTGTGCAAAGATCCTGGGGCACATCTCCTGTGCCCAAGAGAGCAGATGATGAGAGCCTGAGAGCTACCATTGCATGGAAATGGCACCAGGACGGTTTGGTTTCTAAACAGAAACAGGGCACCAAGGGGTGGCCTGGCCTCGTTTCATGGGGAGCATCACAGACACCCCCCCCCCCCAAACACTGTGTGACGGAGAGCAAGTCCTCCTCTCAGAGCTGTGACTGTCCACATGCAAAGGCAGGGATGCCAGTGCCTGCCTCACAGCGCTGCATGGACTCGATGCCTCTATAAAGGGAAGTGCTTAGCACAGGGCCAGGCCCAGAGCAGGCACTCCACAAACCTGATTACTGATGCTGCAGTCGCTGTTTGCAGAATTCCCTTTAGTGACGCCACACAAGCACTTACTACGGCACCTCCACTCTGACCAGCTCCAGCGGGCCTGCGCTGGGCACTGCTGAGATAAACCCAGGTCAGTCTGCAGCCATTTTCAAGCATCGGGGCATCTGTGGGCTGATGCACATGCTGAAGCAGACACAAGAGTGTGTGTGACAAACGCATCTCAAAGGATGGAGGAGCTAAGGAGCCCAGCAGGGAGGACCAGGTCTGGGCACCCCCGGGAGGGTCTCCTACCCACCTAAGCTGGGCCAGGAGACAGGAGAGAAGGGATCCCTGGCCCCAGGCCTCACTTTTCAGAGGTTCAGGGGTGCACATGATCCTGGGCATTTGGGGCCACAGCAAACAGTGGTGTGCAGCCGGAGCACAGGGTGCTTGGGAAGGAACTGGCAGGGGATGAAATGGAAAGGCTGAGTGGAGACCACACTGGGCCTTCGCTGCCATGAAGATGAGGAGCTGAACTCTGGCCTGCAGATGACAGGAGGGCTCTAAGTCCCACTCACAAAGTCACTCAGGTCTGCAGACTGGGAGCACATCCCCCCATGCACACATGGGTGCACACACTTTGGCACATGTATGCATTCGCACACGGCACACAACCGTGCACACATACACGCCTTCAGTACCCTGCAATGAACTCAGAATGGAAATGGGAGTCCTGGGTGCCAAGAAACAGCAAACCTGGAAGGCGCCCTGGCAGCCAGGTGGAGGCCAGGAGGCCAGGCTCAGCCATGTGGAATAGGAAACATTTATAAACAAGGGGCTTCCGTGTCCTGCACGCGTGTGCACACACACACAAATACACGCTCATCCCTGGAAGACAGCAAAGCCCCCTAAATAACCTAAATGCTAAACTGCAGCTGCACGTTAGGTCCACCACACGGAGTACCAAAGGGACGTGGCCAACGCAATCCAATCTTTCTCCCTCGCACGACATGCCTCTCCTCTCCATCACCCATACTTCAGAGCAATGCGTGTGCACAGAATTTGGGGTCTGTCCACAAACTCAGACTCACCGCACAAGAGGACGTGGGTCAGGAACGCTGGCAGGAGACACCCCACCACGTGCAAGGCCTGCGCTTCACTCCCTCTCCTCCTCTCCTCTCCTGGGCAGGGTCTGAAGTTTTCTAAGGCCAGAGAGGCTTATTCACAGTGAGTATTTCTTGGGCCAGGGGGATGCAAATAAAAATGTGCTAAAGCGCCTCAAAACAGCTGCATTCTACCAAGCAGGACAAACCTCTTCCCGGCAGCGGCAGCGCGGCCCAGCCCAGCATGGAGCTCAGGAAACCCTCTTCTCAGGGAGGAAGCAGGGCAAAGGGAGGGGCTTCAGGGGCCACCACTGCCAGGCCGGGGGCAAACTTTTCAAACTAGGAGCAAACGGAGTTATTTCCTTGGGAGAAACCACTGCGTGGGACAAAAGAGTCTCTCTTTGTTCCGGAGAATTAAACCCTAACTTAGGCCTGAGGTGGAGACCAGGCACTGTTCTGTCGCTTGTTGTATCTTCACCTGAACTGCAGGTGGAGAAACTGAGGCACAGAGAAGCAACTTCCCCTAGGCCACAGAGTACAAGCGAGGACTAGAATACAGCTCATCTGGCCCCCAGGGTCAGACTCTTACCCCCAACCCTTTCTTCCCACCCACTCTGCACGCCCTATCCTACCACTCTGTCAAGAGTGAGGAGGGCCCAGGAGGACACATGGCCACACCATGGCTGAGCAGCAGGCAGCAGCCCGGGGGACACCTGACGGTTTCCAAATGTTCTCGTGGGGCAGCGAGGAGGGATCTCTGACTGCCATGGGTGTGGATGTGGCCACAGAGGGAGGGCATCCTCCGACTCACAGCAAAGGTAGCCACGAGGCCTGGCACGGATGCCACTCTCTGACCTCACTTCCTTCTACTCCCCGTCAGAGAGCTTGGCAGATGGAAGCGACTTCTCCCACATCACATGGAAGCCATAGGCAGGACCAGGGGTGGCACACGGATGCCAGGACACCACAGGTGCACCGCCACTGTCTTACAGGTTCCAGTGGGGGTGGGGGGGTCAGACCACTGCTCTCTGTAAGGGACCCCTGAACTCAGCTCTCACTAGGTTTGGGACAAAGAACTCACAATCCCCCAAGGAATGAAGCCACAATCAACATATACACCCCGCCCTGTGGAACATTCCTCCTCTCTGTTCCCCCAAAGGCAAAATCCCTATGTGGATGCCCTGACCCCAAACATGACAGCGTCTGGAGGTGCATAACCATGAGAACATCCATGCCTGCTACTGATGCTACCAGCCCACGGGCTCACAAAGATGGGGACTAAGATCCAATTCTACCCACCCCCAAGCTATGAACCTCCCACCCCCAGTCCAGTATAGTGCCTAGCTTGCACCGGGGCTCACAAAATGCTGGCTGAACCAACAGACATCAGCAATAGAGGTGCCAGCCAGCCCCTACCTTAGCCCTCATGCACAGGTGGAAGAAGTCTTACCAGCTCCTGTCCCCACTGAGACTTTTTTAATCTGTTCTGTTCAGTTTACATAAAAAATAGCTCTTCCTGGGCCAGTACTGTGACACAGCAGGTTAAGCTGCTGGCTGTGAAGCTGGCATCCCATATGGGTGCCACTTTGTGCTCTGTCTGCTCCACTTCTGATCTAGCTCCCTGCTAATGGGCTTGGGAAAGCAGCAGAGGAGAGTCCAATTGCTTGGGCCCCTGCCATTCACATGGGAAACCTGGAAGAAGCTCCTGGCTTTTGATCAGCCCAGCTCCAACCATTGTGGCCATTTGGGAAGTGAACCAGCAGATGGAAGATCTCTCTATCTCTCAGCCCCTCTCTCTGTAAGTCTACCTTTCAAATAAAATAAATAAATCTTTAAGAATAAAAGAAGCCCCTCTCTTTTTACATCTGCATTTCATAAGTTTGTGTCATGTGCATGTAAACTGTGTAACTGCAATAACACCTCTCTTCGGCATAATAGGGTCTGGAAACTCCGGTAGACCAGTCAGCTCCCGCCAAGCATCATTCCCCACGAGCATCCCGTCGGCCTCGGGCCAGGGCAGGTGGAGGATAGGGCTGGCCCAGCTGGCCCACTGAGCAACAGTGACAGGTAGCATACACGGCCTGACCCCAGAAACAGACACACTGCACAGTTCCTTTTATGTTTAAAGAAAGAAACATACATAAAGCTATGCCAGATACTGGCTTTAAAAAAATTGTTTGTTTTATTTGAAAGTCAGAATTAGAGAGAGAGGGAAAGACGGAAAGAGAGAAATCTTCCCTCCACAGGTTCACTCTCCAGAAGGCCACGATGGCCAGGGTTGAGCCAGGCAGAAGCCAGGAGCCAGCAGTTTTAATCTGGGTCTCCCATGTGGGTGGCAGGGGCCCAAATATTTGGGCCATTTTCCACTGCTTCTCTCAGGCACACCAGGGAGCTAGATTGGAAGCGGAACAGCTGGGACATGAACCGATGACCATATGTGATGCCATGTGACAGGCAGCGGCTTTACCCACCACACTACAGTGCCACCCCTTGCCATATTTTCTACAGAACCTCTGTTTAAGAGTAAATATTAAAAAAAAAAGAGACTAGAAGGCTGGGACGTGGTGTAGGAACAAGCTTGCTGGAGGAGCAAGGGGAACTTGAGACTTTTCTGTACCTTTTTTTTTTTTTTTTTCAAAAAGAATATAAATATTACATATATTTTCTAATCAGTAAGACCTACCAGGGGAGTTAACACCAAAAACAAACAAGCCCAAGACCTGATAAGTATGCAGCTTAACACAGATGGCGGGGGTGGGGGTGGGGGTATTAAAACAACAACCAAAAGAAGAAACTTCTAAGAGATGGCAACAGCACCTGCCCTGGTGGTTAGATGCCCGCACCCCGGGCTGACACTGTGGTGTAGTGGATAAAGCTACCACCTGAAATCCTGGCACCTCATATGGGCACCAGTTCAAGTCCCAGCTGATCCAGTTCTGATTCAGCTCCTTGCTAATGATCCAGAAAAACAGTGGAAGATGGCCCAAGTGTTTGAACTTTTGCACCCACACAGGAGACCCAGATGAAGCTCCTGGCTGGCTTTGGCCTGGCTCAGCCCTGGCTGTTGTGGCCATTTGTGGACGAGCAGATGGAAGGTCTCTCTCTCTCTCTGTAACTCTTTCAAATGAAATAAATCTTTAAAAAAAAAAAATGCCTGCATCCCACATCAGATCGCCTAAGTCCAATTCCCAGCTCCAGCTCTCTGGCAGTGTAGACTCTGAGAGGTAGCAGGGATGGCTCAAGTAGTCAGGTCCCTGTAATCCACTTGGGACACGCAGACTGAGTTCCCACCTCCTGGGTCACCGCAGCCTTTGGGGAATGAACCAGTGGATGCCAGCTCTGTCCTTCTCCCTCTCTCTCTCCCTCTCAAGTAAGTAGCAAATGAGTATTTTAAAACACCACCTACTTGCCCTCAGTGAGGGTGAGCAGGAAGACACCACAGGGCTGAGGAACCTGTGGGCTCAAGCTCTTTGGTGCACAGCCTCGGATGCTGTGCGTGGATACAGGGTGCAGAACCTCGCCTCCAGGCTGCTGTGGGGACCTTGCCCTATTCCTCCACCCAGCCAGATAAGGGACACTCATGACAAACTCACCAGGAAGTAACACACACCCTGCCAGTCAGAACGGAGTGCATCCTCGTCCTCTACAGGCATCTGCTTCCTTCACTCACTCCCTGGTAACGGGTGGGTCCCTCCTTCAGCCAGGTGTCAGGCTCGGAGCTGGGGGCGGAGCTGATCCAGCAGACAGACACAAAGCAACAAAGAACAGACCCGGGTTTCGGTGCATTGTGCCTGTGCTATGAATAACCTGGGGCTGGCATGTGATACAGAGGGTTAGGCCACTGCCTGTGATGCGAGCATCCCATATGCACACCAGTTTAGCTAGTGTATCTGGGAGAGCAGGGGACAGTGGCCTTTGTGTTTGGGTCCCTGCCATCCATGTGGGAGGCCTGGATGGAATTTCAGGCTCTTGGCATCAGCCTTGTCCAGCCTAGGCCACTCTAGCTACATGGGAAGTGAACCAGCAGATAGGAGATCTCTCTATTTCTCTCCCTCTCCTTCCCCTCTCCCCTTCTCCCTTTGCAACTCTATCAAATAAATAAATAACTTTTTTAAAAAAAGTGAACTGCCACCCCAGTAGGGGAAGGCGTCATGTGGGGTGGTGGCACTGAGGCTGAGCAGCAGAGGGGGTCAGCAAGTGGGGAAGGAAGGTGGCAGAGGACAGCATCTGCTCTGGGGCAGCTACAGCCCTGGTCCAGCTGCACGAAGGAAAAGGGAGCTGGGGGCGGGGGAGGAACTCAGTGGCACAGGAAGGGGCAGCAGGCAGCTCCATAGGGACCCACTCTTGCCCCACAGCCCAGCCTGAGACTGGAAATGTTTCCTGAACGCAACGGGGCCCCTGATCACACTGGGTCCATGGTTTTGTTTTATTTAATGATTTATTTCTTTACTTGAAAGGCAAAGTGACAGAGGAAGGGGGCAGGGAGGGGAGACAAAGAGAAAGATAAAATCCTGGCCGGCGCCGTGGCTCAACAGGCTAATCCTCCGCCTTGCGGCGCCGGCACACCGGGTTCTAGTCCCGGTCGGGGCACCGATCCTGTCCCGGTTGCCCCTCTTCCAGGCCAGCTCTCTGCTGTGGCCAGGGAGTGCAGTGGAGGATGGCCCAAGTCCTTGGGCCCTGCACCCCATGGGAGACCAGGAGAAGCACCTGGCTCCTGCCATCGGAACAGCGCGGTGCGCCGGTCGCAGCGCGCTACCGCGGCGGCCATTAGAGGGTGAACCAACGGCAAAGGAAGACCTTTCTCTCTGTCTCTCTCTCTCTCACTGTCCACTCTGCCTGTCAAAAAAAAAAATAAATAAATAAATAAATAAATAAATAAAAAATAAAATCCTCTACCTACAACCCAAATGGTTGCAACAGCAGCGGGTGAGCCAGGCTGAAGCCAGGAGCCAGAAATTCCATCCAGGTCTCCCTTGTGGGTGGCAGGGGCCCAAGTACGTGGCCCATCACCTACTGCTTCCCAGACGCTTTATCAGGAAGCTGGATTGGAAGAGGAGTAGGAGGAGCGAGAACTTGAACCTACACTCTGATTAGGATGCAGGTGTCCCAAGCAGTGGCTTAACCCCCTGTGCCACAACACCTGCCCCCGACAAGACTCTTAAGCAGAGGCCTGGGGTCTTCCTGAGTGCCTGCCTTTCTCTCATTCCAAGCTGAAAAAAGTGCTTTGGCAGCCTGGGCTTCCGAAACAGCCCCCGAGTACAGCTCTCCCAGGGCACCAAGACCAGACAGGCACCCTGCAGCCGCCCCACCCCAGCCACCCTGTGAAGCCTTCATGGCTGGGCGGAGGGGAGCATTGCCGGGACGCTCGCCTGAGCAGTGCAGATGCTGCCCAGAGGGCTCTGGCCGCCTGCCTGCCTTCTCCTGGGCAGCTGCACCCAGCCACTCTGCAGCAAGACTCTGTGCCACAGGAGGAATACCCCCGGTTCCTATGACACTAGGACAAGGGAACTCTGGGCTGCCCAGATCCGGAGCAATCCAGGTTCCCAGCATTATCTCATTGAATTTCCTGCGCGTATGAATATGAACACTGTTGTGTGACCCTTGACGAACTTGTAAACAGCCTGATTATATCAGCTTTCATAGATTAGGGGTTCACAAACAGATGGACACTGTTACTTTTATTTTAATTTAAAATGGACACAATTTCCAGTAGATGCAGATAAAATTAATGACCTTAGGAGGAATCAACTTTTTCCTGTGGAAAAAAATCAGATAATCACATCATTGGCTGAGATGATAAGAGCCTTGGTTTAAGCTGTCACGTGCTGCTTTGTCCTCAATGGTTCTTCTGTTTTGGGAATCAAGCTAATGTAACACATTCTTTTGGGTGGGCCGAACGCTAGTGGGCCTTGGCTTCAATGGTAGGGGATGGATCACCACGGCCAAAGCCAGGCTCTTAAACTGCAGATATTAACTTACTCCACTCATGAGAACATGGAGACTCTGGCCAGCCCCAAGCAAACTGCTGGGTGGACAGAGGACAACGGAGCCCTGAAGGCCAACCCTCACCTCTCCCCAGCAACGCCATGTGGTCAGAAATGGTGGGCAGGGCTCACCAGGGAGCCCCTGCTCTCAGAGACTGCAGCATCCCATGTGGGCCCGAGTGTGCCCTGCAGGCCGGTTCCTGCTCCTGGGCACGTCCCGGGCAGCCTGTGGCTGGCTGCATCCCGCGGCCAGGGCTTTCAGGAATGTACCCCGTTGGCCGCACAGGCAAGGGCCCAGAGGCCCATCGAGGGCACTCTGAGCTCTGGAAAGCGTGTGAACCTGGCCCAGTGGCCCTCGGCTGGGATGTGTTCACCCAGTCTCTCTCTCTTGCCTCCTGGGTGCCTCCACTCAGTGAGTCTCCATGCGCTGGCCACAGCCAAGGCGGTTACGAGTGTCATTCTGAGAAGGCCTTAGCCCCGGCCTCATCCCAGCTCCTTCTCGGGCGAGTCATTTCACCTGCCTGAGCCTCGGTTCTCCCACCCACAAAAGGGCACAGTGACAGCACCCACCTCTCAGGGAGACTGAGCACGGTGACCAGCACACAGCAAGCCCTGGCAGGCATCGTTAACTGTACGGTTCTGTCCAGAACACCTGTTCTCTCCCCACTCCACCCACCCTGCCTGCCACACATGTCCCATGCTTGTGTGTACAACTTGGGGCTCTGCCCCTCCCACCATAGCCTCCAGCTTGTGCCCTCGGCTGACCCTTGCCCTGTGCTCTGAGAATAGCAGTATTTTAAACCAGTCGAAAAACGGGGCACTCAGTGAACTATGCTAAGCATCCAGAGCAAAGAAGCATCATTATCCCTACCTCACACCTTTTATCAAACACCAATTCCATATCATTTTCCAGTTCTGTTTTTTAAAAACAGGAAATGCTTATTCAAGCAACCTGAAGATTTGGAAGAACACAAGACACCTCAGTGAGAAGTCACTAATTAACACACCCTAGTCTTAACCACAGAAAAATGTAAACCTTCTCTTAATAAACCCTTCCAACGAAAATTCAGAGGCTGGAGGGAAAAAGCAGTTGGGGGAGGTGACAATTCCCCAAACATGATCTGAAAGAGGATTAGGTCTTCATATATGAAAAAGGAAATTCTTCCTTTTAAAAAAGGCATGTACTCCAATTAAAAATAAAACACACAGAGACTCTCACCAACTTGAAAAGGCAACGTGAATGGTTAACAAAACTCTAAGAGAGAGAGACTGGGTGAACACATCCCAGCCGAGGGCCACTGGGCCAGGTTCACACGCTTTCCAGAGCTCAGAGTGCCCTCGATGGGCCTCTGGGCCCTTGCCTGTGCGGCCAAGGGAGTGCATTCCTGAAAGCCCTGGCCGCGGGATGCAGCCAGCCACAGGCTGCCCGGGACGTGCCCGGGAGCAGGAACCGGCCTGCAGGGCACACTCGGGCCCACATGGGGTGCTGCAGTCCCTGAGAGCAGGGTCTCCCTGGTGGGCCCTCTCCCTGCCCTGCCTGTGGTCAGAAGCCAGCAGGAGAAACACTCTTCTCCGGGCCTTCACTGACCACTCGTGGTCTCCCTGGCTGTCACAGTCCACTGAAGGTAATCCCAGGGGAGCCAAGGGGAGGGGCTCTGCCCCACCCCACCCCCTCCTGCAGACTAGTGCAGCCTGAAGCCTGCACTGATGGCCCCAGTCATACTCTGCAACCTTCTGATGCAACCCCTTTATTCTAAAAATGAAGCCCACCCTGACAACATAAATAATAACACAAGTAGTCAATGCACAGGGAACAAACATACTTACTAGGCAAACTGGACTCCAAAGAGCAAAGTGAGGCTCGGAGGTTCTAATTCGTTCACTCAGTCATTCATTCATTCACTCACCTCACTCAAAAACTACTTATGAAGCCCCTCACACCTGCCAGGCCCTGCTCTGTGGGCACAGGAGCGAGGGGAAAATAAAGAAACCTCTGCCGGTACAGCAGGAAGAGGCAAGAGACAAAAAGGAACACACACTCTGTTAGCTTAGGACGTGCTAAGGAGAAAAAAGGCAAGAACAAGAAATCAAAGATCTGGGGACGGGCATTTGGCCGAGCACTGATGATGCTGATGCTCAGGCTGGGACGCAGCAATGACGGCTCAAGTCGGGGAGGACCCTGCCCCCCACATGGACGACGCCCATCGAGTTCCTGGCTCACGGCCTTGGCCTGGCTCAGTCGCGGCTGTTGTGGGCATTTGGGGAGTGAACAAGCAGAGAGTGCACTCGCTCTCCCTTTCAAATAAACAAACACTCAAAATAAAATATTTGAGTAGGGGCAGGGGTCAACACGTTAGATGGGATGACCAAGACGACGTGAGAAGGCAGCTTCTGAGAGAGACCAGAAGGGAGTCGGGGGTCCTCAGGCAAAGGAGCGGAGAGGGGCAGGCAAGCTTGGCAAACCTAGGAGGACGCCCAGGTCACACCATCAGGAGGTGCACACTGAGCTTCTACTTGCCACACGGGGCTGGCCCAAGGTCACACGGTTAATCATTGAGAGACCAGCCAGGCATCACACGGTGCAGAAAGGGCACAGAGCAGCACCCTGGGGACAATCGCCCATCGGTAGCCCCAGCGCCACAAGTCCACACCGCTGCCCTCCTCAGGGGCTTGTGAAGAAACAGCTGGGCCAGCAGCACCTCCCTGGCACCAGGTGGACCCCACTGACCCACCACTGGGTCCTCCTGCTTCCTCAGGCCCAAGGAAGGTTCTCCCACCTTGGTCATAGGACAAGCCGAGGGCCTCCTGAGCCCACAGGAGTGAGACGAGGGCAGCCAACTTCTCCCTGGAGAACCTCGGGCTATTTGAGGCATTTAAAAGGCACTGGAAGGCACTGCGAGCAGGCCCACTGATGTATCTATTGGGCTCGATCTGTCGGCCTGGCAGGAGAAGTTTTTCAAATTGTGATGGAAGACAACTACACACGAGAACGTGCATGTGTGCTCTGCACACACATGTGGGACACGCACACACGCATGCACACTTCTACCAAACGCATGTCCAAGTGTGGACACCGCATGTGCTCTACTCTGCTTGCAGCAGGCGAGAGGACAGCAGCGCAGCACGGACCTGAGTCCCCGGCCCGCAGTCCCAGCACCAGCCCAAACTCTGCAAGCCGAGAGACCTCGCGCATCCAACTTCCTTAGTGGGCCTCGGCCTCGGTCTCCTTACCTGTAAAATGGCATCAGCGGGACATACGGCACCAACTCAGGGCCTGGCACACGGCAGGAATGCCATGAAATGGAGGCATCGAATCCCAAAATGGCCTCCCGAGCCATGTGCAGGGTGACCGCCAGACCCACGCAGGCAAATTTACATGCCATTTCTAAGTACGAAAGGCGACCGAGGCGAGATAATCAACAACCAGCCCCAACTAGCAATTTGCAACGGAATGAATGTTTCTTTGGCAGTCATCCTTTCTCTCCTTCCCAGCGGCAGCACGCCCGGTTTGCCTCGGCCAGTCTGGGTTTGCCCCTTTGGAGGAGGTTCACGGGGAAGGCCGGGGAGTGAGTCCTGGACCTGGTGAACCCAGCTCTCCAGGCAGAGGCCGGGTCACCAGCCTGGGCTTGCTCTTCATCATGTGGCCCACGCCTCTTCTAACACTTGGCACTCACGCGCAGAGCTGCCCCAACACGGCCCTACTCCTACAACTGCTTTGTGAGCAGTAACAGTGCGGGAAGGGACACTGGTGCCCGGGATGCAAGGGCAGAACCGGGCAGAGTCGCAGACTTGTGACCAGGTACGTGCATTTATGTCGCGGGGCCACCATTAATGGCATCACAAACAGGATAGCTTGAAACGACAGCAACCTGTTCTCTCCCAGTGCTGCAGGCCCCAGGTCCCAGATCAGGGTGTGGGCAGGGCTGGCTCCTCCTGTGGGCTCTGGGGGAAGAACCCGCCCCGTGCCCCTCTCCTAGCTTCTGGTGGCTCCTGGTGATCGCTGGGGGCTGGGGCCTGCAGGTGCCTCTGTCTGCACTGTCCCAGGGCATGCTTCCCTGTGTGTCCATGTCCCTGTTCTGTGTCAAGTGCCCTTCATCTTACAAGGATACAAGTCACAGACCAGGGCCCACCCCAAGCCAACTGATGACATCTGCCAAGGCCTTTTTCCAAAGACGGTCACGTTCGCAAGCACAGAGGTTAGGACTTGAACAGCCTCTCTGGGGGCAGCATGAGCCCCTGCAGCCACCCTGATCTCAGAAGAACAAGCTAAGGTGAGCCAGTGACTAAGGAGCCCAGCAGCCAGTGTCTGCCGCACTGGCTGCTCGGGTAGCTTTTCCAGTGGTGCATGCTGGGACGGTAGAGAAATTTGTTTTTCAAGCAGAAGGGGGTGTTCCTATCAAATAAGATAATGTGCGTAGGGCACCTGTCTAGCAAGCAAGTGCCACTTAGGGATGCCCCCACGGCTGGCATCCGGAGGAGGCTCCCACTTCACCGTGACACAGAAGCCGTGGAGGGAGCAGGCACGCAGGCCCCCAGCTGAGAGGGAGCAGTGGGAGGGGGGCGGGAGAGGCTGCGCTCGGCCTGGGGGTGGGGAGCTGAATACCGGGGCAGGCTCCCTGGAGCAGGAAGCCAGAGAGGCAGAGGAGCTGTCAGGATGTCAGCTGCCAAGGGTGCTGGGTGAGTCATGAGTCAGACGGGCTGCGCAGATCCCACAAAAGACGAATCCTCCCACCAAGAGAAATCTGTTTGACTTCAGAAAAGTACAGGTTACAGTGATACTCGCTAAACACCCCACCTTCCTGCTCAACAGACGGGAATGAGAACGCAAAATCCACCGAGGTCCCAGAGCGATCCACTCCCTCTACAGGCTTATTTTTCCCCAAAGCAGGTCCCCGCTCCTATGACAGTCACCTGGGGTGATGGGTAACACACGGCTCCCTGGGAAGAACGGGGCAGAATCTGTTTTTATGTGACCTTAAATCAGGCTGAGTTTTGCTCCCTGGCCTAATGTTAATTTATCCATAAAGGAAGCCATTTACCCCTGCCTGATTGGAAGGCGAACTTTTTAAGGTCTTAGGTAAGCGTGAGGGTTGCACTGTCCCTGCCCACAAAGCCGCATCCTCCCACAAAGGTTTCAGCTGACTCCAAGCCTGCACGGGTATTGCTTTCCTGTAGCTGCCGGTAACAACCGGATGTGACCTCAGTGGCCTGCTCTCTTACCGTGCTGGAGGCCAGGTGTCCAAAACGGCTCTGGCTATGCTCACATCAAGGTGTGGGCAGAGCTGGCTCCTCCTGGAAGCTCCAGGGGAGAAGCTGCTTCTGTTCCTCTGCAGCTTCCAGAGGCGCCCACACCCCTGGGCTGGTGGCCCCGCCGCATCTTCAAAGCCAGCAGCCACATCTCCCCTGCCTCTGCTTCCTCATCCCTCCTCCTCTCCTTCTGATTCTCTGGCCTCCCACTTTCTCTGAAGAGGCCCCCTGAGCCACTGGCCCCGCTCAGGACCCCGTCCCGCCTCCAGACGCGGACAGAACTCAGTCACAGCGGCACACCCCTGCTGCCACGTCAGTCCCTGGAGATCAGGACACGGAAGCTTTGGGGGGAGGCTCTGTGTACCCTACTCCTACGTGTCCCACAGTTTCAGAGCCCACACTCCCTAGAAAGCCAAGAGCCCTGCCGAATCTCCCCAAGGCCCCTCACACTGGGTGACTGGAGGCTCACGGAGTGTCCCAGGTGCTGCTCACCTGTGTGCCCCTCGATCAGAGAAGTCATGCAGCCTCTCACCCCTGACCTGCCCCGACGATGGGCCCTTCCCAAGACGGTCTCAAGACGCCACATCAACAGCAAAACCTCCTGGAAGCCCCTCCTGATCTGCCCAGCCTTCTCTTGTCCCCTGTACCCCCATCATCTGGGTCACACTGTTCCCAAGAGCTCTTTAATCGCTTCTCCCTTCCAATGGGGAGCACAGGGAAGGGCCTCAGATACAAGGGCCGCAGTGCATTCGTCTGTGGTCAGCCCCAGGCCGGCCTTAGAAGGGCGCTCGGTCAGAGTGGATGGAAGGAGGGATGCTGCTTTGGTATGAACGAGATGTGGCTCTGGAACTCAAGAAGACATTCATTCCCCAAATCACATTAATGGGGGGGAGGGGGTTGTGAAAACGTAATCCAATCAGAAGCAGGAGGGCCTAGTGGGAGGTCATCAGGTCCCTGGGGGTATGGGCTAGGCAGGCAGTTTGCCAGAGGGCTCGTTCTAAGAGCATTAAGCCACCACTTGGGAAGCCCACATCCCACATCAGAGTGGCTGGTTCAAGTCCCAGCTCCTCCACTTCCGATCCAGCTTCCTACTAATGAGCCTGAGAGGCAGCAGATGATGGCCCAGCTACTGGGGCCCTGCCACTGCATCCAAGGCATGGACGGAGTTCCGGGCTCCTAGCTTCAGCAGCTCTGGCTCTTGCAAGCATTGCAGCAGTGAGCAAGGACATGGAGTATCTCTCCACCTGCCTCTCTCTTCCTTTAAAATGAAAATGAAAATGAAAATGAAAAGAAGGAATTTTTTTTCCTTTTTAATAAATAAAAGCCTGAGTCAGGCCCAGCCATGTCCGCTGTTTCCTGGCTCACCATGGGACTGTCCCTCCACCCCACTGCTATCCTCTGGCCTCACCAGAGAGCAGAACCCACAGGAACCGACCAATCCAGGATCGTGAACCTCCAACACCATGGGTCAAAATGAACCTCTCTCCTTCACAAGCAACTTCTCTCAGGAGTTTTGCTGTAATGGTGAAAAGCTGACCAATATGGATGGATGGGTAGACGGATGGATGGAAGGAAGGAAGGAAAAGAGAAAGGGAGATGGAGAACAAGTGAGTGCCTGACATGAAAGTCTGTGCCACACAATATCTGTTGAATAAACAGAAGAAGGGAGGAGCCAGCATAGAGTAGGGCCAGCACCTATGTGGGGGGAACTCAGCTAACCAGTGGCCAACATGAGGGAGAAGCTCGCAACTGGGGCAGTGTGCTAAGTCAGAGGGAGGCCCCAGGCAGCAGGCAGCTGTGATCTCCAAGAAGTGGCAGGGAGAATCCTGGGAATAGGTACATGGTCAACTAGAATTAGCCAAAAGTCAGTGGATTATTTTGATTTCCCAGGCTGACTCAAACACATCTCTCTGGAAACAAGAAGGAGTGTCAGAACTTCCTCAAGGCCAGGAACCAGCTCCAAGCCCCCCCGCTGTGTCCTGATAACCAGCATATGAGCACAGCACTGGCGGCACCCTGGGAACCACAAGAACATGGGGGTGGGGCTGGCCTTGGAGCTGTCCTGGGTGAAGACACAGGTCATCACACTTAGGCCAGCAAGGGTCCATTTCAACTGTTTCCTTAAAAATGCTATTTTTTCTTTGAAGTTGTCACACACATGTGGGTGATCTATTTTCCAACATTTTATTATGAAAAATTTCAACATATAGAAAAGCTGAATATTGCTATGCACCCACAATAGGGCTAGGATTAAAAAGACTGGCAATGATGGATTCTGGCTTGGGTGCAAGGCAATGAGAAGTCTCACCTGCTGCTCCTGGGAGTGCACACTGGTGTGACCACTTTGGAAAATTGGCCCACCCTTGGCAGGACAGTATATTCTCAAGATAAAAACTTATCTAGCAGCAAAAACACATAACCTTCAGCCGTCAACAGAATATGGACGAAGCTCACACAGAGAACACTGAGCCAAGAAAGCCAGAGATGTAAAAGAACAGACATCAATTCACTGTCTGCAAAGCCGGAACTTAAGAAAAACTAAGCAAACTGCGACTCACTTCATGGCCAAAAGAGTTCACTTTGCCAAGCAGCAAAGGAGGTGGCTGTTGGGAGGGGCCAGGAGAGGAGGCACCCGAAAGCAAGCTGTGTCCCACCTGATGGTCTGGGCTCTAGGTACAAGGGATAGGTGACTTCCTTGGGTTTTCCAATTCAGTTGGGTACTTTCTAAGACAACTAATATTTCAAAAGAAAGATGGAAGGGAAAACGGTTGACAAGAATCTTACAGTGAATACCCATACAGCCCTCCCTTAGAGTGTACAATGAACATTTCATGCTCTGGCTTTTTCTTCGATCTGTCCACAACTTCATTCATTCATCCTGCACTACTGTTAACACGGATGGTAAATGATGTTTTTGACAGGCAGGCCATGAGGCCAGCATTTCTCAGGCAACCTCCACTCACCCAGACCCACAGGTTCTTTGCAACCACAGTCACCCTCAAACCCAAGTCCCACCGTCACTTCTTCCCTGCATGCCCTTTTTAAGTCATATGTTGAGCAGTTCGGTCGGTCGGAGCACAGAGAGATTCTGATGTAGGCAAAAACCAAGAAAACACATTCCTTCTCCAGTCCAGACGTGCCTGGCGCACACGTGCCGTCTGGGCTGCAGCGTCAGCCCATGCATTGTGCGTGCAGCTTCCTCCCGAGCACCAGGCCTTGACTGCAAAGCTCACGCCCCAGTGTGCTTACTCTAGGGAATCCGGACTCAAAACATGCCCAGAGCCACCCCAGGGACTGAGAGAGGATCCCGGTAATTATAAGTGAAGGCTCTCTTCTCATTTTGTAGTAGATAGAAGAGGTGCAGGGCTCCCTCCTAAAAACCCTGACTGTCCTCTCCGGACCTGACCCCTGGTGAGTTGGCCCTGCACTGCCACCCTTCCAGGGACACCTCTCAGGGATGAAAGTGGCTTCTTCAGCTTTCTGTGCCTTGGACCCCCTGGCAATCTGGTAAGGCCTCCAGACCCCTTCTCAGAACAATCTTTTCAAATAGAAACAAAAAGTAATACGAAACTGCAAATGAAACCAGTTACACTGATATATAGTTCTTAGTATCTTTTCCAATCTATGACACAGGGCCAGCCTTGTGGCATAGTGAGCTAAACCGCTGCTTGTGATGCTGGTGGAGTACTGCTTCAAGCCCCAGCTCCTCCACTTCCCATCCAGCTTCCTGCTAAGGAGTCTGGGAAGGCAGGCCCAAGTACTTGGGCCCCTGACACCCCTGTGGGAGACCAGGATGGAGTTCCTGCCTCCCAGATTCAGCCTGGCCCAGCCCTGGCTGTTGTAGGTCTGCAGAAAACCAGTGGATGGAAGGTATCTCTCTGTGTGTGTCACTCTGCATTTCAAATGTATAAGTGAATCTTTTCAAACGTGTATGATACAGCAATAGATACCTCGTCTATTAATTCATTAAAGAATAAGACCAAGCTGCAGGTCTGAAAACTGCTGAACCGGATGACCTCTGGAGACACCTGTGATTTCTGCTGGTACTGGCCACAGGTGTCATGGAAGAAAACACCAAATTTCAGTTACAGGTTAGTGATGCACACGCACACATGGAGTAGTCTTCAGCCTTAAAAAAGGAAATTCTGATACACACTACCACACGTCTATACCTTGAGGACATTCATGCCAAGTGCAAAGAGCTAGTCAAGAAAGGATTCCACTCCTCGGAGGTCCCCAAGGTGGATAAATCCACAGGCAGAGATGAAGAAGGAGTGTCCAGGTCTGTGATAAGTGGGGCAGGGACGGGGAGTCAGCATTTACTGGGTACAGAGTTTTAGCTCAGGAAGAAGACAACATCCTGGAAAGGGATGGTGGTGATGGCTGTACAATAAGGTGAGCGTGCCAAATGAGCTGTGCGTGTAAAAGTGGTAACCTTCCACATTATGTATATTTGATCACAATTTAAAAAAATGTTCCCCACAGGCGCTGGCATTGTGGCATAGTGAGTAAAGCCACCACTTGTGATGCCACCATCCTGTATGGGCAGAAGTTCCCGGCTGCTCCACTTTCAACCAAGCTCCCTGCTAATGGCCTGGGAGAGCAGTGGAAGAGGGCCCAAGCCACCCACGCAGGAGCCCCAGTGAAGCTCCTGGCTCTTAGCCTGGCCCACCCTGTTGCAGCCATTTGGGGGAGTGAATCAGCAGATGGAAGATTGTGTGTGTGTGTGTGTCTGATATGTCTCTCTCCCTCTCCCTATAGCTTTTTTAGATGAAAAAAATCAATCTTTTTTTTTTTTTTTAAAGTTCCCCACAAAGAAGTGAAGAAGAGGAACAGCTTCCTGTGTGGCCCAGGGCAGTCACCTGTGGCTCTGAGCATGGCCTGGGCCACCACGCAAAAGAGCTGCTGCTCCCCCTGACAGCTGAGCTGCCCTGGGCAAGGGACATGACCTCTCTGACCTCCACCGTGCCTCTGAGAACATGACCAGCACGGTGAGAAGACATGCTCTCCGAGTTGCCCTGACTACTGGGAGGTGGGAGGCACTGTGGTTGCTGTGTTACAGATTACTTGGCTAACGGATCCAAGGTCACCAGGCTAGGACAGGGCACAGCACAGCTGGCTGAGGCACTGGACTCACGGTTCTCCCTGCATGTCCACCATTGCTTCCTGTCTCCGTGCCTCCACGCTGCAGCAGGACAGGCACCACCTCTGCCTCCTGCTCCCACGTGACCTCCTTGCCCACCACGGTGGCAGTGCTCAGGGACAGCTCAGAGTTTCAAAGAATCGAGCTGCGTGATGCCAGCGCAGGCTCCCTGTATAGGCAAGGCCTCGCAGCAGTTCAGGCCTGCTCTCCCACTCCAGATGTGTGCTGCCAGAAGCCCGGCATGTCATAGGTCACAGTGTTCCCCACGGGGCCTCTGGCAGAAGTGGGGGCACGGGGGATCCAAGTTAAAAGGACAGAGAACTAAGTCTCTTCCCTAGATGTCCATGAAATGCCCCACATGTGGCCACAGGCACACACCTGGCCAAACACCTATGACATGGGAACCCGGGGCTGTGTGCAGTGGTTTGCTTCTGGAGAGAGCTGGGGCTCCCTGGTGGAAGCAATTGTGCCGAGCGAAAGGTCAGGGTTCCTGATGGTGACTCAGCTTGGGGCGGGGAGCTGGGCTGCGCGACTGCTCCCTCAACCTCCTCCCGGGGGCTCCTCCAAGAAATGGGCCCCGCGTTCTCCGCCCAGGAAGCCCCGTCCTCTCGTTTTTTTTCCAGATGGGTTCCAAGGCCACCATGCCCTTTTGGAGAAGGGGGTTTGGCAGTGACCTAAATGAGGCAAACAGGGCTGGGCTGGGCGACTGGTGAACTTGGATTCATCAGACTGGCTTAGTCAGTGGCTTGGCCAGGGCCCAGGTAAGCTGCAGATGTCGCAAAGGGAGCCTCCCGTTCAGAGGATGGGGAGGTTACCAAGCCCACCTGTGGCAGTGCAGAGGATCTGGCCCCCAGCCAGGGCCAGCACTTGGATGCAGCAAGGTGGCAAAACAGTCCCTTGGCAGCAATGGAAACCAAGGAACCAGATCTGCACAGGTCCACAGAGCACTCGTAAGCTCTGAATGCAGGGCCGGGAGCGACAAAAGGGGCAGCCTGTCAGTACAGTTTTAACACATTCATGAAGCAACGCTACACATCGCTCACAGCTGCACGTGTGTGTGTGCGCACGCCGAGTATACAAAATGCAGCAGACAGATGCACACAAAGTTATAGCAAGGGCACCTGGAGGGGATGATGACTAACTGGAGGTGAAAGTCAAGATAACTGTATCTTCCCCAACCATGTCTTTCTTCTACTTAAAAGGCAACACAAAGAAGGCAGAAGACCAGCAAGGCAAGTCTGGGAGGCTGGAAGGGATTCTGAACAAGTCTGCTGCTTTTCCTTTTTGTCTGTCCACTTGCTGGTTTGTCAGCAAACCCAGAAGCCCCCAACATCAGTCTGTGGGCAGGATGGCCCTCTGACTGTGCACCTTAAATTGTGTGTTTACTCCTGATCATTTTATTCAAAATTCAAAAAGCAGGCAGTGCTCACTAAATGCTATCCTCCTCATGAGAACCCAGGGTCTGGGTGCCCCTGTTCTGCTAGGATGAGTTCCTCTGGGAACCCAAACAGAAAGTGCCCTGCATGACTGACAGAGGCGCTGTCCAGACCGGCAGAGAGGCCAGCATCCAAGAGGTTCTCCAACCCTCGTGTTTCAATCCAGGAATGGCCACCCAGGCTGAGGGCTCTGATGACACAGTCCAGTTCACCAATCACGTGCCAGGAAACCTAGTGACGTCATCGATCACCAATCAGAGCTCCCGATCAGCATGAGCAAACCGGTGTTGCCACACTGGGTTGATGGGATTCACCTGACAGCTGCCTCCTCCTCAGTAGCCTTAACAATTGCAACTACACTGGCAGCAGCCAGCAGCCCCGCCCTCACACAAACAGCTCCTTCTCTCCAGGCCCCTGTGGTCCTGCAATACACTGGCCTCCTCCCTTTTCAGATAAGTTAGAAACACAGTGTCTCCTTGTATCAGACACTCACCTTCCTAAGGAGAAGATACCCAGAGGAAAAGACACATTCCGGATACTCTTTCCTTCTCCCCCATCTCAGGCAACCCCAAGCGCAGAGAACGGCCCAGTGCTGTGGGGATGGGCCCTGGGCACCCCGACTGGGGCCACTGTGAAATCTGGACAAAGCTTCTAAACACATTTGGTTTCTCCTGTTAGCTCATCACCCACATCTGCATGCAAATAAACCCCCCACAGACTCAGCCTGCTGGGTGTGGGGTCCATATAAGCATCGCCACCCCCAGCTAGAGCGGCCATGCAGACGTTCAGCCCCCTCCTCTTCCAGGGGAGGAAGGGTTCCTGCGACACTCAGTCCTTCCAAGAACCGGCATTAGCATTTCAGGGAGGCGGTGACCTTGACGGTCACCATTTTACAGAGCAGAGCGACAGTGAGGGCAGCTTGTGTTTGCTGTTTCAGGGGGCGGTGAGCGCAGCCACCAGATAACTCAAACCTCTGCTGTCTTCCTGCCGCTGCCGACCATCACCATAGGAACCACATCCTGTTGCTGCCATGGCAACCATGCAGTACCATTCGCTCAGCAAGCAAAGCTGCTGAGGCTACTCATCGAGGTTTGCTGCAAGGCCGTGGGGCTGGGGAGGAACTGCGGTCCCCAGTCACGGGGACCAGGGAGTGACAGAGCAAAGCTTGTGAAGCCATTCTTCTTCTTTTTTGAAAAGTTATCCTCCTGTTACCCAAGAATGACTTAACCGCCAAATTAAATCTTTTCTCAGATCTCTAGGACAAAATGTGCTAGGTAAGAGCCCCAAGAAACTCCTCTGGACAAAGCCACAGCTGAAATGGAGAGGCCACGGAGCCCAACACAGAGGCTTCTCCACCAAGGGCCACAGGCTCACGACAGCAGCCAGGCGCCAGGGTTAGGCCCTTCCAGAAGCAGCACCTCATTCCAACTCACAACCCTGCTGGGAAATCTAATGCCCCAGAGGAATGTGGCTCAGAGAGGTGAAGTGACTTGTCCAAGGTCACACAGCAAACCGCCAGGGCTATCTGAATATCTGACTCACACGCCCAAAGAAATCCTGGTCAACTTAATTACACCCAGGACAGAGTTCCACGGACCATTTATTAACAACAGTTTATGCTGGCCTTGAATAAATATTTTGAATAAATATTCACAGTTACTCCGTAGAGACTGTTTATTTTGTGGTGGGCATTCTGTAGCACCTTGACAGGGGGCGTCTGTGTGTCCCAGAACCAGTGAGACGGAAACTGCCGCCCATGAGGAGACTGAGGCACACAGGAGCCGACAGCAGGCCTGGGCTTCAGAGCCTGGACTCCTGGCCACCTTCCTGTATTCCTGACCACCAGGGCAGCGGAAACACCAAGTCCCAGCCCCACCCACCAGGCGCTGCTTCCCAGGCCTCTGGGCTGCTCCTGTCACCCCCTGAGGCCGTTTGAGATGACCTGGCTCGGCTCATATGCACAGGAGCAGCTGCGTCACAACGCACTGCTGCATCCCACAGTCCTGGCCACAAAGCCAGTGTAATGACAGCCTTGGATCACGGCCGTGGCCGCACAGGCGGACCCTCCTAGGCAGTCGCGATGGCCATGCGCCCTCTGTCCCCACGGGTTGATTTCACAACCCGCTTCCATCCGCTGCAGTCCAGGACACGACAGCCCACAACACTGAGGGCCTGCCGCGAGGAGAAGGAGGTGTGATGAGAATTCAGCACGCTGGATACCCCACAAGGGCGTGCCTGTGGTGAGTACGTGTGGCTGGGCCACGGGACACCGCCACTCTGCAGGCCAAGAGTGGCCAAAGGGTGGCACTCGCACATGGCTTACCCTCTCGCCTTAGCCTCGTAACAACCCCACTGCACAGGCGAGGACACTCAAGCTCAGAGCTCAAAGGAGGGCCTGTGGTCACACAGAGAGGAAGCAGGAGCCCCAAGATTCAAGCCCAGGTCTGTGTCCCCCCGCCAGGCACATGCTCTTTCCTACCTGCCCAGGACCCAGGATGCCCAGCCAGGGCACTCCTCAGTGGAAAAGCAGACCAGAGAGCCCACCCGCTCTGCTGGACACTCTCGGGGCAGCCCAGGCACGGAAAGCAGGCACGTTTTGTTTTCTGTTTAGTACTCAACACAGATAGACACAAAACACAGGCAGCAGGGAGGCAGTGACTTCCCTGACCTGGGCCGCAGCTGGCTGCTGCGAAGGGTAGGCTAACGCCAGCAGCATGGGGCCAGGTGCGGAATACGCGCAGCCAGGAGCCCAGCCCCATGCCTGCCTCCCAGGCGGTCCTCGACACACGCTCCCCTTCCATGCCCGCGGCTGGGCAGCAACAGCCCTCTGCCAACCTGGCGGTGGGCAGCCCCAATCCCCCTGTTTTTCCCAGACAGGGCAGGGCCGTCTGTGCTCTGTCCACCACAGAGGCCACTGTCATTACTCACTGCCCCACACCTCTCCCCGCTTCCTGAAGCCAGGCGTCAACACGCCCGGGGGGCCAGGTAAACTCGCCCCTGGCAGATGGCAGGCCACGCTCTCAAAGGGAAGATGGCTTTTCTGAGCTCAGCTGTCTCCTGAGCAAGAGCGGGCCCGCAGCAAGTGTACGCCGAGATAACCCCAGACGAGGCCGTGGGCACTCCAGGCCGCCCAGGGGGACAGCATCCAGGTGACTCCAACCTTCCCAAGAGCCGCGAGTCCTCAAACAGCGCGTCACCCATCTGTCCTCCAGGCCAATGCACATGCAGTTAGCCACGGTGCTCACGGTGGGGACTGGGGGGACCACAAAGGGACCCTTGGTTTACTTTTCAATTCCACAGATCCACTGGCACTCATTTTCCTAGAAATTCCTCCCACTAAGAGAGGCCCCCATTGCTGGGGAGGTCAATGCTGGAAACAGATGTTTTAAGTCACTGCCAACTTCGTGCCACAATTGGATCTTCCAGGCCTCCAGAGAACAGTGAATTCCAAAGAGGGCACGCCCAGGGGATGGGCTCCTTTCCAACACACCCCTAAGAGAGCACTGCTGCTCCACAGTTCTGGAGAAAATGCCTCCTGCCCCTGGAGTCAGGGTGGGCTCCTGGGACAGGCAGGCTCAAACATGGGGTTCTGCTTTCCCTTACAGCCTGAAGCTGCTCCCAGTCCCCAAGCTAACACTTAGACACAGCCCTGTCGCTCAGCTCAAACCAACCAGAGCTCCAAAGAGGGGGAAACAACAGAAGCCCCTTCCCTGGGATGACGGCTGCCTCTGTCACTCTCTTTCCCAGGGGAATCCCTGCTACTAGCGTGGGGCATCTTCTGGACTCACTGTTCCAGGCACTTACAGACGCATTACAAATACTTTGGTTTTACGCTGTTGTGTAGCAAGGAATCTGGACCAACAACACGTCCTCGACGTCATTCACAGCAAAGCATCTGACATTCAACTCATTCTTTTTTCATTGCTGCGTCATACTCCACAGAACAAAAAATGTACGAAAACATTCTGAGCCATCCTTCCGTGTGCTGCCTTTTGGTCCTTGGGCGTGTCTACACACACATCTAGGAGGCTTCCTGGACAACGGACGCCTGGATGCTCTGAAATGCACTGCCAGGCACCTGGACACAGCCAGGAACAAGCCAGACTGGCCCCAGCCCCAGTGGAGCCCAGAGTGGCAGAATCTCAGCAGTTACCACGTGAGGTGCCTACGCGTGCCTGATAGGCCCCCAGGCCAGGAAGGCAGGAGCAGCGTCCTCTAAAGGGGATGTCTGAGCTGGCTCCTGAAGGTGGAGCTGGCCAGGATAATGGGGCAGGTGTTCACAGTGCCTGGCAAGGGAGCCCCGGGACAGGCTGCCAAGCCTGGAACAGAGCAAGCGTTGCAAACAGTAAGAAGTGAGCAAAGCACGGCTCTTTTAGCAAAGCGGAGTTCGGGGCTGCCTGCCACGCTACTGGGGAGGACACTGGGGAGCCCCCAGAAGATTCAACACAGAGGACGAGCAGGACTCGCTCTGCACTTCGGAAAGCACCCAGGGAGCACAGAGGAGAACGCGGGCCAAGACGAAAGCTCAGGCCGCACTCGACGGCAGCAGCAGGGCCGTGACTCAGGGGGAGGGAAGGAGAAGCTGGGAGTCTCCTTGTGTGCACAACCGCAGAGGCTGAAAGAACGCGTGGCCTAGCTGAAGTCAGGCGACTGGACGAGCAGTCACGCAAAAGCTGGGACCGTGTCCCCTTTGCTTCCTGGATCAGCCACCATCTAACCAGGAGACACAAGCACTGGAGCTTGAACAGAGGGCCCTCAACTCTGGGAAACGGTCACACATGGGTGGGACAGGAGGCACCAAATGGGACAATGGAGCAACGTGCAGATGAAGAGCAGCCGAAGCGGCCGCCACCCTCAGACCGGAAGGACTGGGGCTGCTGGCACAAGAAAAGACCACAGGGTCTACCCAGTGGCCGCTGCTGCCAGACAGACTTCCAGGGACAGCAGGGGATCAACGCCCTGGCTTCTCCCTTCCCCCCGCCTGCCAGTCTCCTGGAAACCAGGGGCCTGGGACACACAGAGGGTCCTCCCCAGCCACACTCAGACCGCAGGAAGGATAAGGACGGCACCCAAGGTCAAACAGCCACCAACCTCCAGCACTATTCTACAACAGCACCTGTGCAGAGCACACCCTGACTCAAAGCATCAACAAAGCAGGTGACACTTCCTTTGAAAGCATCCCAGGCCCGCGACTCCCAATGGCCACCAATGCCATTCTAAGACCGACAAAAATGCACTTCTCCTCTCCCAGAACCCGAAACCTAGCACTGCAACGCATCGTGTGCTCTCGGAAACAGCCCAGGGGGCCACCCACGCACTCTCAAAGCCGAGGCCAGATGCGCCTCTTCCCATGCCTTCCCATCCCCACGCCACCCAAGACAGCTCCTGGGTTTCCAAATTTTGAGGCAGGACAGACCCCACAGGTCCACAGACAGCAGCCAGAAGACCACGGTGCTCCTCTGAGCTGTGAGTCCCTTGGAGGCCTCCAAGCAGAGGTGGGCGGATCCCATTCCCTTCAGACCCCAGGCATGCCCTCAGCACAGTGTGTGGGATCAGGGCTACATCCTGTACTCTCTCTGCGAGAGTCCGGCTTCCACTCAAACTAACTAACACAGAGGCCTCCGGGATGGTTCAGCCCTGCCTCAGGCTCTGAACACTGAGGGAGGTGGCCCCTCCAGGGCTGCTGGGGACATTCAATGCCCCAGTGCCTGGGCGCAGCAGCTCCTCCTCAGCAAAGATGCTGCGGGGAGCTGCCCACAGCCGCTTCTGCCCCCAGAGCAGAGAGCCCCGTCCTGGGCATGGGCTAGCCTTCTTGGACAGATGGCAGTGCTGCTAATAACCACAAGGGCCACAATGCCAGCACGGGCAGAGCACAGACATGTAGCAGGCAACATCCTGAAGAGTTTGTATCTATCCTGTTACTTAATCTTTACAGCAACTCTGGGAGGTAGGGAACACTATCATGCCCATTGTACAGATGAAGAAACTGAGGCACACAGATGTTTGCCAATGAACCCACAGAGCCACACGTCACTGCTGGGCACTATGGCTCCAGAGCCCGCCTCACTGACCACTGCCTGGGACATCTGGTACAGAGCGCCTGTCAGGTGCCAGGCGCTAAGCTGACGCTCCCCGCAAGCCCCTGCTTTGTGGAGGAGGAAACAGAGGCTCAGTGAGGCCAAGCAACTTGTCCAGGGTCTCAGAGCGACGAGTGGCCACGGGGTTAGGACCTGGGTGGTCCCGATCCCACGCTGACACACACGCAACAGGGTCAGCCATGTTTCTAGAACTGCTCTTTCCTCCCTCCCCGTGCCATTTCTGGAAGCTTCCCTCCCCTCTGGAGGTGGTCACCCCTGCCCCAGAGCCACCCTCCTCCTCAGGCCTTGCCCCCACCCCCAGCTGCAGGGCTGCAACACCTGCGCTCTTTACACAAAACCAGAGAGAGGCGAGTCCTTCCTGCAACAGGCCACGGTGTTGTTGGGTTCCAGCTCTCACGCAGTAAACGCATGAAGTCAGTACCCATAAACACACACACAATTTCGGGGACGAAGACTCTGGACATCAACAAAGCTCGCAGCAGCTTTTTAATTCTGTTTTTCTTTTCTTTCTTTCTTTTTTTTTTTTAAACTGCCAGCAGCAACCACAACAGACACCCCGTGGTCCCTACGAGGGCCAAAACACAAAGTGTCCCCTTGGCCCCAGAGCTGCGCTGGGTGCTGGGGACAAGAAGGTCCCACCAGGGCTAGGGAAGCAGAGCAAATCCTGTTTGGGCAAAGACAACAGTGCAAGAGTTGCAAGTCAGTGGAGTGAAAACCAACCCCGGAGGTTCAGAGAGCTGGAATCTGAGCAATTCACGCCAGGAAGCAGTCACTCTGTGTCAGGAGCCAGCGCCAGTGGTGCTTCTGTCGTCTGCAGAACAAGTGGGGAGTGACCAAGGCTGCCCTCGCCTGTGCCCACAGGTCAGCACAGCGGCCCGGCCCAATGGACACCGGGTAGCCCCCGGTCAGCACCGCTAGCACGCTCGGGCCTGGGACGGTGTCCTGGGGACCACGGAGACTCAACGGCTGGCCCTGTTTGCGAGCTGGTCTCCCTGGAGAATCCGAGTGGAAGGGGCCCAATCCGGCCAGGTGGTGTGGCAGATCAGCTTTCAGTCCCTTCGTTCACTCGACAGCTGTTTCCGGAACACCTACTACGCATGGGGCCCGAGCCAGTCATGCTGGCCCGGCTCCTCAGCTCCGGCCTCTGGCAGGGACCTCAGCAGCACGGCCCAGGTGGGGGAGGGGGGTGGCCGGGTCTGGTGAGCAGCGAACAGAGCAGGCAGGCCCCAGCCTGTGAAGCCGCCATCCAGAGCAAGGGCCATCTCCCCACCAGCTAAGAGGAGGCAAGGACTCGGGAAATTCACACAAGGCCCAGGAGTCACCGTCAAGGCTGAGTGCTCCCATTTGGCCAAAGAGAGGGCAACTGCAGCATCCAAACAAATTCCCCACTGCAACGGGCGGAAACTCACCAAACCTCAGTCCTAAACTGGCACTGCGTCCCCGCAACCGAGCCGCTGCCGGAGGACACCCTCTGAGGGCGAGGGAGACTCCACGGGCCATCCTCAAGGAAGTAACACTTCTGGGCCACGGCCGCTGACGGACGTGGAAACCTCGCACGAGAGGAGCCAGTGAGGACAGTGGCCTTGGACGGGCCAGGGTCACCGGTCACATCCAGACACCCCCTTCCCCACAGCTGGAACATGAGGGGCCCTGGAGTAAGGCCGCACCTAGACTGGACCTGTGCTGAAAATTGTAAACCAAATCTCCAGCTGAGTGCTCTCCAATAAAAATACAATGCCAGCCACACATGTAAATTTAAATTTTCTAGCAACCACATTTGTAAGAAGTCAAATAAACAGGGAAAAACCGGTGGGAAGACATTTTTTATGTAACTTGCTATAGCCAACATGTTACCGTTTCGATTTGTAATCAATATAAATCATTCTTTTTCTAAGACTAACTCTTCTATCGATACGTGGACCAAGCACGTTTCAAGTGCTCAGCGGCCGCACGTGGCTGGTGGCCGCAGCATTTTACAGCACAGGCCTGAAACGAGCTGGAAGCTCAGAGAACGCGCAGGAAATTCACAGGAAACACAGGGCCCCGAGGAACGTGTGAAACGACACCATGAGGAAACAATCAGCAGAGCAGGGGATGTGGGAACCTCTGCCAGACAGATGCCCGCTTGCAAAACGACAGTAAAGACCCTTCAGAGACAAATTCAGCAAACGCAGTGTATACACTCTATCGGGATTCTTATTTGAACAAATCAATGGCAAAAATCATTATGAGACAATTGGAGAAACACGAATACTGGCTGGACGTTCAATATCAAGGAACTAGATTCTGATGCTGACATTTGTTTATGCATATTAGAGATGACTAATGAAACGAGACGGTGCTAGGGATCTGCATGAAAACCCTTCAGTGGTCGTGGGGGAGGGGAGGATATGGAGGCCGCTGTGCCACAGGACAAGTGATGTGCACACCAGGGTTCATTTTATTCTTCTGGGTTCTCGGCATATGCCTTCAGATCCCCAAAATAAAGCTTCATAGTTTTAAATTAAGAAACCAACCAAGGCCCAAGGCCAATCTGATGCTACCCAAGAACGGTGAGGATGAGGCGGGGCTCTGAGGAGACCTCGCCCTGGAACTGCATCTGGACCCAGGAGGTAAGTCCTGGGCTTGTCCCTAGCCAGTTGGGCCACTCTGTGCAGGTCCCTTTGGCTGCTAAGTGGAGCTATGGTAACAGCTTCCTCACAAGACTGTCACGGAGTTACATAAAATGATCCAAGCCAACTGCCTGGCCAAGGGCACATGCTAACATCAGGAGGTACTAATGCTATAGTTACTGTCACTGTCACCGTCACCACCAGAAAAACCACCCGTGATGAGGGTGTCAGTCACAGCCTCGCCCAGGGACTCGCATTCCCGACACGAAGGCCCTGACAGCCGGTGCTGGGAGTCCATGGCGGCTGCGAGGAGGAAACGGCTCCGAGTCCGCAGTCAGACCCGAGAACTGAAGCGAGCAGAGGCGGCAGGGCAGCGGTAGGACACAGCGCCTTGGCAGGGCGCTCACAGGATAGGAGTCCAGGCCGAGCGAGCAGGGCCTTTGCAAATCTCCACCGAGAACAGAGCCCCCTCCCGAAAGCACTCTGTAGATCAGTCAGAAGAGGGTCAAGGGGCCAGCCAGAGTGGAGCTCGGCTCTCGTGGGCAGGCATCCGTGTGGAGAGGTCGACACTGGGAGTTCCCGACCAACGGACCCTCCTCCCACCCACGGTCTCAGATCAATCCCTCCCTTCTGGTCAGAGCAGACACAAGACAGGAGTCAGGGTAGTCCCCTGAGTAGCCAAGGCAGCACTCCTGAGCAACCCTGACATCAAGGCTCGCACCCGCACCCCAGTCATCAGCGGAGTCTGCCTGTGGCCATACCGCCTCAACCTGCTCAGGATGACCAGAGAAAGTCCGCCAGACCTGGGCGCTCATCCTCATCAGGTACCATGGTGAAAGCCACTTCCACTTTAAATTAAAAAAAAAAAAAAAAAAAGATTGACTGATTGGTTTGAAAGATGTAATTAGAGAGAAAGGAAGAAGGAGAGACACACAGAGTAAAATCTTCCATCCACTAGTTCACTCCCCAAAGGGTTCCAATGGCCAGGGCTGGGCCAGGCTGAAGCCAGGAGACCTGGTCTCCCACATAGATGGCAGGGGCCCAAGTACTTGGGCCATCCATCTTCCACTGCCTTCCCAGGTGCATTAACAGGGAGCTGGATCAGAAGTGGAGGCGGGACTCAAACTGGTGCTCACATGGGATGCTTGCATTGCAAGCAGCAGCTTAACCCACTGTGCCACAACGCTGGCCCCACCAGAGGTGGCACTGGCGCTGCCCCACAATGCCAAGTGCCCATCTCCGCAGGCTGCTCCCTCAGCTCTCGGGCACATGCACAGATTATGCCACTCCTGTGCAGTGTCTGGCTGGGTGACTCTGCCCAGCCCCTTCTCTCTGCGCCCAGCTATCCATGGGGGGATGGAGCTAATGGAAGCCCACCTGCTGCACGTTCCTCACGGAAGAGCAGGGTCTTTATTTGCAGAGCAGTAGGGATTCCCTTCCTGACATGAAAGCCGTGGCTCCAGAGGCAAGCGAAAGGACCCAGAACCACAGCTACGAAGGGGCGCTCCACACTGAACAAGAAGGGGCCTCTGCAGCCCAAATGCCCATTGCTGCTTCTTCCAAACAAATGTTCCATGCACTTAAACTGGCCAGCAAGGCTGAGGGAGGCCACTCTGGGCCATGACACCTGCTCCCCTGGGCATTTCTCAAATGGCGCCGCATAGCTGACGAGGCACATGTCAGAGGAGCCCTGGGCGTGACGCGATTCCCAGGCAGCCACCTGCTCCCATCCCTCGGACAGGATCTGAGCGTTCCGCACACCGCCCCAGGCCCACACGTGCATCCTGAGCCCTTTCCCACGGCACACCCTGTTGGGGCAGAGGGAGGATGTTCAAAGTCCCTGTGGATATTCAAGGGCGTACAAACTCTCCCTCAGCTATTCCATGTCTGGGAATTTCTCTCTGAGATGCTCTTGGGTTTGACTCAAAGATACATCCACACAGGTGATCACAGCTGCTGTGCTCCAAAGACCAGAGGGCTGGAAAGACCCCTGGCCGTGAGCAAATAGCTGTTCCACACCTACAGCGGAGTCCCAGTGTCCACACACACAGAGATCCGGGAAGCTGCACCGGGACAGACAACAGCATCCTGGGGCTGACGCTGTGGCAAAGCAGGTAAAGCCGCCGCCTGCAGTGCCGGCATCCCATGTGGGCACTGATTTGAGTCCCAGCTGCTCCACTTCTGATCCAGCTCTGCTATGGCCTGGGAAAGTAGTAGAAGATGGCCCAAGTCCTAGGGCCCCTGCACTCACGTGGGAGACCTGGAAGAAGCTCCTGGCTTTGGATCAGCTCAGCATCAGCCATTGCAGCCAGCTGGGGAGTGAACCAGTAGATGGAAGACCTCTCTCTCTCTCTCTCTCTCTCTCTCTCTCTCTCTCCCCCTCTAGCTCTGCCTTTCAAATAAATAAGTAAATCTTCAAAAAATTAAAAATAAATAAACAGCGTCCTGAGCCTGGGATGTTGCCATTTGTTTAAACAAACAAAAAAGAGATAATAAAAAATATGCATGCAGTTGCTTGTGTGTTCCTGGAATCGCTCTGCCAGAAGATGACCCCAAACAAGAGCTACCTTTGCCTGGGGAGGGGCTGGGGGGAATTTTCCATGCACTTCCTTATCTACTCGCAGAGACCTGCATCAGATGAAAGCACTATCTAGTCAGAAATAACAGCATGAACTTAGTACTTCCAAATAGTATTAAATCGAGGTCATAGCACTCGCTTTGCCTCTGGAACAGGGCGAGGGAGCCCCTGCTCTGTTCTTTGCTGCTTCACCTGAGTCTTCCCTACAGCATCAGGTGCGTGGGCTGACAGGACCCGGCCGGCGCTTCCCTGAAGGCTCGGGAAAGTACGCCAAGAAAGGTGCAAGTCACCAGGACAGGCTGGGCAGTGGCCACTCCTACGCCAGGACTCCAGTCCTCCTGTCCCTCTGAGAACCCCGAGCACACAGCACGGCCGACACTGAGTGACCCGCAGCCACCCGACCAGCTGCTGCGGTTCTTCGTCACAAGCCTCGTGAACTTCCCACTCCACTCTGTTCCTGTGCCTGCCTTAACAGCAAAGTAATCTCTCAGAGGGCTCCCTCACTCACAGCTTAACCTTTCTCCTCTCACCGGATCTTCTGAAGTGGATGCTTCCACAAAGCAGCCCCGTGTTTTAAATTACACGCAAGGCAAATTATTTCACCTTTCCACCTTTAAGAAAGACGTGCATCCCAAGAAGATGAGCCGTGTCCTCAATTACATGACAGTAAAATTGCTTAACCTCTCTCCGAATCAGAAACTCAAATGGCCATAGAGGGGAAGTACTTCCAATGCTACCCACGGCTTCTGGACCTCCTGGTGCTCCCGTGGGTTACAGACACCCCCATCTGAGCAGAATGGTTTTAGTTCACCGTTAGCAACAGCAGAGGGAGGGTACTCGAGCCCCCGGGAAGCCAGGGCTGAGCAAACATTCTTCAGAGAACATTCAGGAACAAGGCTTTGTACCACTTCAACTGCAAAGACCCACTGTATTTTCTCCCCATACAGATTCTTCAAATGTGAAAGATCATCACCCCCAAAACTACTGCTCTTAAGCCACCACTGGTTTTTGGTGCCACTTTGCACAGCAATGTCCATTTCATTAAAAGGATGAATCACAAGGCTAGTTACGAGCAGGTCCCCGCGGAATGAGACAACTGACCACGCCCGAGCCAGGTCAACCACCAAGGGAAAGGGTCTGGTCCTCACTGGGCTTTTGAAAGAGCTGGCCATTTCTCCCAGCCCCAGCCCCAATCCACAGGCCCCTATGCAGTCAGGAATGGGTAAGTCCCATCACAGCAGTCCAAGGCACAAGCGCTGAATCCCACAGGCCCAGGCCCAATCCCAGCTCCACCTGTCTCCAGCTGGGGGACCTGCAGGAGGTTTCCCAACATCTCTGAGCCTACCTGCCAGGGCTGTGGGAGGAGGGGGTGGGGATGTAACCAGCAGATTTAAATCACCCCTGTCCCTCAAAGGCGGGAGGTCTGGAAGGGGTCCAGGTGGGCCAAAGCTTCAGAGCGGAGCTTCCTGACCATTCTCAGAACTTCCTCCTACACACGGCATGGCGCCAACAGACAAGACTTCCAGCTCCCAGACCGAGACAGCACCGACACCATCCTGTGCCAGGGACCAAGAGCCCAGCGAGCTGGGCCAGCTGGGTTGGGAGCCCACAGACCCTGCTGCCTTCAGAATTCAGCACACACCAGCCGGATGAAGCCAACAGTCATCTAGGCCGTGGGGCAGGGGGTCATCCTGGCCCAGAGAACCACGCCCAAGCGGAAGCAGGGGACAGTATAACTATTCCCCAACAAGCTCTGGCCGGGCCCACAACAGAAGTCCACTTCTCTGCCTTCTCAATCCACCCCTAGGAACAACAGGTGTGGCCACGTGACCTGCGAGAAGCTAAGGGTGACACTGGCAAGCCCAGGTCCAAGTAGCCAGTCTCTGTTCTGCCACCAGACAATGGAAGCGAGGTTGAGATGGGAGCTTCACCAGCCTGGGTCCCTCAGTGATGCATGAGCAAAGCCCCTGGCTGATATGCCCTGGAGATCCCCAGGGAAGGAGAGAGCACCCTGGCCTCCATGAGGCTCCCGAGGGACAGCTGTGGCTGCACACAGGCTTGGAGGTGTACTGTGTGGCCGCAATTCCCAAGCTATCTGTGCGGAGGGTCCCATTTTTACTTTATTTCCAACCTACTGCAGAAGGAACACTATTGAAAAATACAAAAATGCCACGGCAATGTCAACTTGCTAGAAGTTTCTGCGTGTTTCCTCTTGCTCTTGCACTCATCTCTTCAGACTCATAACAAGCAGTTTGCAGACTGGCCCTGGGCGCGGCCCCACCTCACAGCACAAGACGGGCTCAAGCCCCAGCCTGTCCTTTGCCAGCACTGGGGAAAGAGAACCTTCCCAAGCCTCCGCGATGTGTTCGTAAAGTGCAGGTGAGCAGCAGGCTTGTGGCAGAGCCGTTCAGATGCTTCTGGGGTGCCCGTAGCCCACAGTGAAACTCCGGAGTGCAAGTCCTGGCTCTGCCACTCCCGACCCAGCTTCCTGCTCACGTGCAACTGGGAGGAAGCAGGTGATGCCTCAAGCACTTGGGTCCCTGCCACCCACATGGGAGACTCATACTGAGTATGCAGCTCCTGGCGTTGGCCTGGCTCCACTCTGGCTGTTGTGGGCATTCAGCAGATGGAAGATCTCCTATGTCTGTGTCTGAGTCTGTGTCTTTTTCTGTCTCTCTGGGTCCCAAATTAAAAAACAAAAACAAAAACAAAAGTTAAGAAAAAGTTACAAAATAAATAAAATAAAGGTGAAAACTTTTAGGTGGGGGTTTAAATATAAAGCACATAAAACATAAGGCCAGGTATGAAGGGGAGCTCAGTAAGTGTCCGCTGGTCACCCTCCACTGTCCTGTTCCCAGGTGACAACGTCCATGTCATGGGCACGCCTGGCCACTGGCTCTGGACAGGGCCTTGAACTGCAGGCGATCCCCAAGTGCAGGAGAGCGGGTTGAGATTCGGAATCTGCTTGCAGACATCCACTCTGAGGTAAAGAGACCAGAACTGCTCCTGCCTGGGTCTTAGCAGACGGACTGGCGGGCCAATGAGATCACAGGACAACACCTGTTGCCTGCTAGTATGGGGAAACTTCCAAGAAAACTCCCATGATGAAACCAGTGCTCACCTCCCCTCATCAACAAGTGGCCACGCGAGACAGGTACCATCAGGCCCATTTGCAGGAGAGGAAGTTGAGGCTGAGTGCATGGGGAACAGACGGGCCATCACACGGCGGGGCCAAGCCATGCACCGTGACCCAGGGTTGCATTCCCTGCAGAGCAAAGGGACAGAACATCCCAGTACTTCTGGGACAGACACTTTCACTTTCATAACGGACAAGCACTGTGTAAACTGGGACAAGCTGGTCCCCCTACTGCAGAGGCTGTGCTATGTAGCCCGTGTGCGGAGCTGAGGCCAGGTCTTTAATAAAACATCAGCCAAGAGGCCGAGCAGATCTCCCACTACTGAACAGACTGCCAGGGAAAGCTGCCTCTCACAGCATCCTGAGGACTCATCTGAGGACAGAAAGCCAGGGCACACAGGGTGCGCACCACAGATAAACCAAGGACTCGGCGTCTGGGAACAGCACGGGCTCCTCCACCACCCGCCAGGGAGTGGCCCGCCTCGAGGAAGGAGCAGGGATGGAAACTTCTACGCCCTGCTCACAGGGCCAGGCGCCTTTCTCTTAGTCGCTCCTTTTTCACTTTTTAAATTCAAACAATAGGTGATCAGAATGTGCCTGGGTGATGGCCATGTTGTCAGGACCTGCCAAACAAAGCAACGGGAATGGGCTCTTAGCCCTCATGCTTTGCATTGCTCGGAAGGGCAGGTCTTGGACGTGACTTCACTTCCCAGAGCTGCTGGCCATGTCTTCTCTGGGTCTCCCCCTTCTCGTCCTCCACCTCCTCCCCCAGCACGACGCCCAAGTTGCTGACGTGGTTGAGAAGCCCCTGGATGGCCTGGTGAATGAGCTAATGAATGGACACTGCCACTCTGCAGATAAACTCAGCACCCCCAGAAGAGGTGGACTGGGTGCTCTCTGGCCATGTCACCAACCCTCCATCCCTCATGTGGACCCACAGCCACCATGTCCCTGGGAGTGTCCCTAGCCCATCCACAGGCTGACCATGGAAACTATCCCCTATGAAGTGGGATCCCCAGCACTACAATGCAAATTGGGGCTGTCCCAGGCAAAACGGGACAAGCAGTGACCCAGCAGCATCCCATTACTCTACCAAGAGAGCAGTGCAGCTCCGTGGGAGCAAGACGAGGCCTGAAGTCCAGCCCTGCCATCTGGGGGAGTTACTTAACCTCTCTGGCCTCAGTTTCTTCACCTGTACAATGGAGCTAGGCAGCAGCTGCCTCACATGTAGCTTATACCATTTAATGGCTACAAGGCTGACAAGAGGGCCAAGCAAACAGTAGGTGCTGCATGTGTGTTTACTGAATGACAAAGTTTTCCTGCAGCCCCTGCCAGGGAGTTCTCTGGTTGCTACTTCTTCAAGGGACTTTGGAAGCCTGCCCTTTGAGCAGGTTCAGACCTGAGACTTGGAGCCTTCCATACCTACCCAGCCTGGGCCCGGCAGACGTCACCAGCCACAGCCCCCTCTCCCCATTCAGAAAAAGAGGACACAGGTCACATGACAGAAGCAGAGAGTCCTGGTGCACACGTGGCCAGGGAAAATGCCAGAGCTCCCCTGGGACCCGAGCGGCTGACTCAAAGGGGATGCTCGGGTCCCCTGGGCTGCAAGGCACATGCAAACCAGGAGGCCCTGGCCCCAAAACAGGAAGGGCATCGGCTGCCTGTGCGTCACAGCCCGAAGTTCCCCTTCTCGTGTCCTGCCAGATTACTCGAGCTCAGAAATCCCTTTGCAAGACAAGATCAACATGCGATCTTCATCCCATTGGGCCTTCCAAGCGGTGCAACTCCACCAATGCCAATGCCCAGTTCTCCAGGAAAACGGAGGGCTTTGTGTGCAGGTTCGGGGTTTTGGTGGCTCTTAGAAAGCTCGGCGCTGCAGAGGCTCCTGGGAGCAGCAGGAAGCGGTCTCCTCCGCTTGTTTTCCAAAGGGTAACCACCAGATTTTCTGGTAAAGACTTTCTGACCAACTGGCAGAGGGCACCTGCACAACCCTCAGATTTCTCACGCCCTGGAGTTTTTCTTCATTTGTTAGTTCCGTTCCTCTGTGGGGCCTTCAAAGAAGCTCGCGCTCAGGGCTTGGCCCAAGGGAGGGGAAGGAGGCATGGAGGAAGGAGGGACTTTCTGGTGAGAATCGAAATTCACCAAGAGAAAAGTCAGATCACAGCCCATGGCCTCAAATCCAACAGTGCTCAAGGAAACAGCACTGAGGGCAGCTCCAAAGGGGTCGGGGCGGCAGGGAGGGCAGGGGAGCAGCAGAGAGGAAGGGGGGCTGCAGAAGACCCAGGCCTCCCTGGAGGCTGGGAAGGCTCCAGTAAGAGAGAAAAGGCAGGTAAAGCCAAGGACCGCCAGCGCACAGGAACCTGGATGCTTCCGACATGGCCAAAATAGAAGAGTCACCGGACTGGCAGGCCCGGACTCGACTCTGACATCAACAGGCGGCGGCAAGTGTGGCTGCCGGGCTGCCCTGGGCTGGGCGGGCTGGAAGGGAGGCGACGGGCACAGAGGGCTGCCAGGAAACAAGCGACTGGCAGGAGGTGCAAGCTTCCCACCACCACCTCACGGGCAGTCGCTTTCTGCTCCTGAGATAAGGCCATGTGCCCAGCCCCGTCCACCATGGGTATTCTCAGATCCTTGGAGGGTATCCGTAGGGGCCAGGGTCCCGGGCCAGCCAAGATGTTGGATGAGAAGGAAGCCAACTGCAGACTCTGGCCCAGGAAAGAGCCAGGGGGCACCAGGCAGGCAGACATGGAGGTGAGGTGAGGTGAGGTGAGGACCAGCCCGGTCAGGGCTGCTTCCCACGCTGAGGTCACCAGCCAGGGAGAGGGTGAGCCTTGGTGAGCAGGGTGGGCAAGTCCAGACCTGCAGAATCACTTCCCTCCCTGAGTAGGAGAAAACAGAGAACAATCTAGAAGGCACTCTGAAAGGGAACAGGGGATTGAGGCAAGGCCTGGGGCACATATGAGTATGGGCCTGTGTGTCAGGAGATAAGTATGTTCCCAAGCATATGTGCCAGGCATCTCTCCAGGGATGCATGTGAGCTGTGCACCTCCATGACCTTGAGATCAAACATTCTGTGTGTGTCTATGTGAGGTGTGTCAGGCCATGCCCATACATGTTTACAGTACGTGCATCTTCATGGGCAAATGGCATTGTGTCAAGGTCAGCAGCCTGGACTGGAGCCACACCGGGAAGGAACCCTGGCCCTTCCCTGTGCTAGCCCAGGACCTTGAGCAAGCAACCCAACTTCCTTATACTTCAGCTTCCTCATCTGTTAAAACATGGCTAGTAAAAACTACCCAGTGCTGTTAGGGGGTTACGGAGACTGTAAAGCACTTAGCTTGGCCCCCAGGAAACAGGGCCCCGCTGCCTGCCTGTGGTAAGAGACTAAAGGAGGGCGTCCACACGCAGGGGCAGGAAGCCTGGGCCACATGTGCAAGTGACGTACATCTGCGTCTTTGCAATCGTGTGTGCTGTGCAGCCACAATGTGCATGCCAGGGACCAAGACTCACTCGTGGGCTAGCCGGGCATGTGAACACGTATGTGTATGTGTAGGCTGTGCAAACACAGACAGGTGTGTTATGGCACAGTGTGTGCATGTGGACATGAGCTGAGTGGAAGCCCTAACTCAGAGTGAATCAGGGTGTGACCAGAGGCAGAGTGACCCCTGCAGAGCTGGGGCAACCCAGGGAGACTGTGAGTGCAGGGCATGAAAACCTTGGCCAGGCAGCCTGGGGGAAGAGGTTCGTCTGACTCAACCCCACACCCAGCCCCTGGCACTGCTCCCCACACAGGAAGTCTGATAGGAAGGAAGGAAAGAGGGAGAGAAAGAGGGTGACTGAAGGAGCGACGTGGATACACACAAGGACTATCCACAGGCCAGTCCTGTGCAGGGCTCCCCAGACGTTATCTCATGTAACCCTCGAGTGGCCCTGGAGGAAGAATCACCCTCAAACTTGCAGACGAGGAAACAGAGCGCTGTCTCCCCAGAGACCTGCTGGTGGGCATTGCATGCCAGCCCAGCCATGGGCGACCCTGGCATCTCGCCTCTCGGCTACCAAGACTCATTCAACTAGCACGTGCGAGCATGAATGAATGAACAAATGGCAATGAAAAGGAAACCAAACCTTGGTGCCCAGAAAGAAATAAAACAAGGGAAGCAGTGGAGAGGGTGCAGAGCTGCCTCCGAGAAGCCTCACAGCACAGTGTACCCACTCCCTGCATGAGCCGGGGCTGGAGCAGCAGGGTGGGGGTCTGCACAGGAGGAAGAGTCTTCTACGTGCCCCCAGGGTCCCCATGGGGGTCACACTGCAGCAGCATGAGCCAGGTAGCTCCACGGTGGGGCCCGACCTCTCCAGCCTTCCATGTCGACTGAGAAACCTGGCTTCACAAGCTCTCCTCGGGTCCCAGGGGCTTTCAAAAGAACAAGACCTCAGCTGCCAAGGCCTGGACACCCACAGAGAGCCAGGCTGCTAAGGCCAGGGTGCCACCAGCAGTGTAAGCTATTACTGCGACTTCTCAAAGCCAGCTGTGCCGTAAGGCCCTGTGTGGCTCAAGCCCACGGAACAGAAAGAGGAGCCCCCATGCCTCCAGCAGAGCTTTGCAGGAGCACCAGCCAGGCCCCCGGGCCCTCTGTACATGGCTGGGGCCTCAGACTGCTGTGCACGGCAGGTCTGGATGCCAGCTCCGCAGCGTGGGGTGGGTTTGGGAAAGCGGCTCAAACGTGCCGAGCCCCCAGTTCTTCCCACAGAGCTAGGACTGGCCCTAATGTAGAGTTACTGGTGGAGAAGAGCTACGAGGAGCTTCAAAAACAAGTTTCCTAGGTCACCTAGTAGGGTCTCCCAAACGACAGCTGTTCTTACAAATGGCTGTCATGGGGGCTAGTGCTGTGGCACAGTAGGTTAAGCTGCTGCCTGCAGTGCTGGCATCCCAAATGGGCACTGGTTCAAGTCCTGGCTGCTCCACTCCCAATCCAGCTCTCTGCTAATGCGCCTGGGAAAGCAGCGGAAGATGGCCCAAATGCTTGGACCCCTGCCACCGACATGGGAGACCCGGAAGAAGTTTCTGCCTCCTGGCTTCAGATTGGCGCAGCTCCAGCCATTGAGGACATCTGAGAAATAAGCCAGTGGAAAGAAGATCCCTCTCTTTCTCTCTCTCTGTAACTCTGCTTTTCAAATAAATAAAATAAATCTTAAAAAAAAAAAAAAATGGCAGTCACCAAGGGGCCTGGATTGACCTGGATTTCCCAGAACCCCACGCTGCTGGGATGCCTCATGTACAGGAGGCTGCCGTATGGACTGGAGGGACAGACCTCAGCCACACCCTTCACCTGGCTGGGAAGCCCAGGCCCCAGCACTCTCTGGAGACCTTCCATGCCCAGATACCACTCAGGCCCAGCACCGGAGCAGCTCTGTAACCCACTTTCACAGCCCTTGGCAGCTGCTGAATTCACCAACGAATGTGGCCGGGAGCCCCAGGCCTGGCCTTCCAACCGGTGCCGCTGTCCGTTCTTGAACTTGCCACTGCCCCGTGCTGCTAGACAGACGATCCCTCTGAGACCCTGATGGTTTAACCTGGCAGAAGCCCGGGAATGGGGCATCGCGTTTCAAACTGTGCCCCAGGAGTCCCCAAATGTGCTCCCCAAATGCTGCCCCGCCCCACTCGGGACAGGATGCTCTTCCTGGCATTGTCTGAGGAGCCACGGCTGACGCTCACCTGGCCTGAAGTCACAGCCCCTTCCTCACTCTGCTGCCCATGTCCCCTTGAAGCTGGCAAGCCCAGTCCACACACTCTAGGTCACAGTCACTTGTTTCCTACCCATCTCCCCTGATCAGAAAGAGGGCCGTTGGCCTGTTCGCTGCTATGCCCGACATACCACAGGCACAATGGTCAAGTCCATATTCGCATTAATTACATAAATGAAATAATTTCAACTACACACTCACTACAGGCCAGGTCCTGGCCATCTGGTCAACTCATCCTCCCTCTGTGGCAAGTCCCACTACTACTCCATTTGACAGATGTGAAAATGGAGGCACCACTGAGCTTACGACCCTAAGGGTATAGCGTGTGCAAAGCCCAGCCCTCGGTCACTAGACCCTTACCAGCTTCATCACCTCTGTCCTCACCCCAGCAAGGCTCTGAGCTGGGGAGTCAGGCGATTGTCCCCGTGACATGCACATGGTAGACAGGAGGATGAGGACTTACAGTGTCCTGTCTGGTCGGAGCCACAAAACAATGGCCTGCAGGAGATGGTGGCTGCAGCTGCCCACAGGCAGGGGGTGTCCAGTGTGATCTCGGCCACCCTTCCACAAACAGGAGCTTAGATCAGGAGATACACCTGCCCACCCTCCAACAAGCGATTGTGGCTGGCAGCAGCAGGCAGGGCTCCAGGCACAGCCCCAGGTGGGACACAGCCACCGTGGGCAGCCCTTTAGGTCCTCCCCTGGTACAACTACACCCCAGCAGCCCTCCCATCCTTCCCCAGACGCCAGGGCAGAAATCTGTAACGTCCCTCCTTGCAGAAAGTGGAATCGCAGCGGCCAGGGTGGTTTGCTGCCACGCGTCCATGCCTGGCACGCCTGGCCCTTCCAAGGAGCCCCGCTCACGCTCCAGCTTCTCCACTTCCCTGGGGCCAGGAGCTCCCACTCTGCCCGTGGTGTCTGTTGCTCGTGAGTGCCCGGGTGTGGCCATAACAACCATGAGGATAATGAGAGCTGACACCAAGCGGGTGCGAACCCCAAGCTGGGCACTTCACAGCTGTTAATTCACAAAAGCAATTCACATGATTCACAAAACCCCTGGGGAATACGATTAGGCCAGTGGTACAGAGGAGGTAAAGCGGGTTCAGAGAGGTCGCCTAACTGGCCCCAAGCCGTCCAGTACCTGAGGACAATGCCCCAGTAGTCAGCACTGGGCAGAAATTCCCTCTCTGACACCACCTCTAGGGTCTGGGCTGATCACGTAACCGCCCTGGGCCTCAATGTCCCAGCTATCAAATGAGATCAGGGTGCCCAACAGCCGGCTCTCAATAACTGGCAGCTGTTATTTGTCTCTTACCAATAATATTCCCAAGAAAACAGATGCAGTGCTGTTTGAAACATGAGAGCCAGGTGCCCAGTGACACCTGTGCAGCACTGGGAGTCTGAGAGATGCAGGATGTGGAGTCGGCTGCACCTGACCTAATCCCGACCACCACCTCCTGCCATGTGACCTTGGGTACAAGGTGGGGCAGCCCTGAGAGGCTCCCTCACCCACAAGAGTCCCCAGAATGTGGGTCCCCAGCACAGGAGCCCCTCTTCTGAAGTCGAGCTTCCTCCCCAAGGCGGGGGGGAGAGGGGGCAATGAGGGGCCCTAGGCACTATCCTAAGCAGGTCACAGCCACGCCCAAGCTGTGGGCTGCCCTCTCCCCTAGCTGCCCCATGCCTGCTTCCCCACCCTCTGCGTCCATAAAGGCCAGCTCTGGAGAAGGCTAGAGCCCTGCAGCCGCTCTCTTCTCAGCTTGCATCTGCACATCCGACACTGGGCTGGGGACAGAGAGAAGGACATCACAGACAAGTCTGAAATCAGAGCCAGTGTGGGCTAGGAGGGGCCAACCTAACCCTGCCCCTGCCTCCCCAGGACAAGGGCCACACCTGGAGGGAAGTTTCAGGAACATTCCCCACCCAGGTGGACGTGGCTGTTACCTTTGAGCCAAGGACTCTGGCTTTGACCTCCCAGATCACATGCTGAATCACGTTTCCACACACGCACACGTTTTTAAATGACCAGATGAAAAAACAGCTCATAAATAAGTCATCTTCCCTAAGATTTTCTGAGAAGCACCTGTCCACAGGCGAGGCCTGAAAACTGACCAGAAGGCCACGTGAGACGGGCTGGCTCAGGAGAGCCGGGGACACACTTCAGCCCGGTCTGTCCCTTTGCTGCATGTCAATCTGGCAGGTGACTGCACCTCTGAGTGCCGGGTCCTTGTCTGTCCATTCTACTGCTCTGAGGACCACAAGTGTCTAATGCTCTGGGCACCGCGGGCCCTGTGAAGGCGGCTGCCCCCATTCTTCTTGCTTTCACCATCACTAGACTGACGCTCTGACTCTAAGTTATCCCATAGGTCAGGTGGGACCCCTGGACCCAATCCATCACACTGCGAGAAGGTTCCATGAGGCAGGCCCACCATCCAGGCTCATACGTGGGCTGCCACACCGCTGCCACTGTATTTGGCACAAGCCACACTGCATATCTACCACGTGCCAGGTGCCACTCCAAGAGCTTTGGAAAGCTCACTCCATGTCATCTTCATGACTGTCCAAGGAGGTGGGTGAACAGCCCCAGGGCCCCCAATTCTGAGTACCAACCGGTACTGGCAGAAGCCAGCACCACAGCCCATTTTTCTTCAGCGCCCTCACTTCCCTCCCCCTCCCGCCACCTCCTTCCCAGGAACCTGTGTTCCCGACCCTTCCAGGTGGCTGCAGCTCACCCTGGCAGCCCATGACTGCCCCCACAGCCATGCCCTTTGCTTCACTCTTCACCCTCCGTGCCACAGCCAGGGCAGGAAGGGGCCCCTGGCTCAACCCGGCTAACAGCCGTGCTGAAGGCTGAGTGACAAGGACGGAGCAGAGGACACACCAAGAGCTAAAGACACCAGGGCATGTGTCGAGGCCAGATGCTGACTAACGACACTGAAAGCAGCACTACTTTCAAGCCACCAAGCTAATTTAAGAAAAACTGAGCCACGATGATACCCAAAGCTGGCTGCGCAGCACTGAGAGGAGGCTCTGCCTGCCCCTCTGGAGAGCCCCACAGTCCTACCCGTAGCAAACCCCCTCGAATCGCTCCGCTCCCTGCACCATTCTTCTTCTTCATCATCACCATCACCTTCACATTCATCACCATCATCTTCATCATCATCACCATCACCCTCACCATCATCACCATCACCTTTACCATCACCATCACCTTCACCATCATCACCATCACCACTATCATCACCTTCACCATCACCATCACCATCACCTTCACCATCATCACCATCACCACTATCATCACCTTCACCATCATCATCATCACCTTCACCCTCACCATCATCACCATTATCATCACCCTCACCCTCACCATCATCACCTTCACCTTCACCTTCACCATCACCATCATCATCAGGGAGGGCAAAAGCGCAGGCTTCCCTGTGGCATGTGCTGCTGCGGCCAGACCTGGAGAGCCAGGTCCCCAAGACACGCACACCCCCAAAGGCTCTCAGGTGGCCCAAGAAAAGGCGACAGGGAAGACTGCAGAGCAGAGTCTCACTGAGGAGAGAGGCAAGAACAAGAAAAAACCAGCATGACCTGCACAGACCCCCACGCAGGGGAGGCCCCTGCCCCACAGCTCCTGAGATCACGCAGCAATGCAGGCCGGTTTGGTTCAGAGGTTGGGAGAGCTGGGAGCGAGAGGCCGCCAGGGAGGAACTGTGGGAAATCCGCAGATCTGCTGCAGGAGGTGGCAGATCCTAAGGGCAGGTTCTGTCTCTTCTTTTAAACTCCTTCTAATGTTCCTCTGATACTGTTTTTGCAATTAAATAAAAGAAAAAACAGAGTTCTCCCATCCAGGGCTTAGGGCTAACAATGAGCTTTCTCTGCTGTAATCTCACTTGATCTCCGCAAAAGCTCTGGAGGGGAGGCAGGGCAGGGAGTTCCCTCAACCCTGCTTCTACCAAGAGGAAAACCCGGATCAGAGAGGGTACGCCGTCCGCAGCCACACACCCACGCGGCTGTGGAGTGAGAACTCAGACAGAAGGCAAGGACAGGCCACTGCTGGGCCACGTGGCCCCATCCTCACTGAGCCAGATGCCACAGCTCCAAGCCCTGGACACACTCCCATGACACATGAAGCCCCACACCTGCCTCACGAGCCTGGCTGGTGACAGCGTGAACTGGGCTCGGGCACTCCACAGGGTGACGCGCTTCCAGAGGCTCCAGGCGCAGGGAAGCTCTCGGCATGGGGTCTCACAAACGAGACCTCCGCTGCCGGTCTCTCACCTAAGACCCTGCCGCGCAGTGCGCACCTCACTCCAGGGGAGAAGAGAGCACAGCCTGCTCAGGGCTGGATGCAGGTGAGGTGCCGTCCCCAGCCAGCCAGGCCCAGCTCCTCTCCTGGGGACTGTGTAGGTGGTACCTCCTAAGGGAAGCCTTCCCTGACCCCACATGTCAGCCTCGGAGAGCCCCATCAGCACCCACAAAGGCACACCGTGTGGCGCCCACCAGCTGGGACAGAGACCGCCGCAACACCTTGCAGTGGGTGGGCCTTACACACAGCTGAGAGCATGACCAGGGCGTGGTGAAAAAATGAATGAATAATGAAAGAATGAGTGAAATACAAAGAGGACAGTGAACACCAAAATGTGAGTGAAACACCAAAGGACAACAAGGACCGAAGGGCTGTTCCTCTCTCAGAGCCCACTCTGGTCGGCGTCCAGCGGCCGGGGTGTGCCTGGACCACAGAGCGGCACCCACACTGCCATGCTGGTGCATCCTCTGGGCCAAGCCTCCACATAGCACTGGGGACACAGTGCCACAGGAGTCAGAGACTGAAGGAGCCCCTCTGGGACTGGGCAGCTAAGGCCAGCCAGGAGGGCCAAGGAGAAGCAGCAGCCCACACAGAGAGGGGGCAGGGCAACAGTTGGCATACCCCCTCCTGGCAGTGTCCAGAGACCAGCACCACCCCACTGTGGAGCAAAGAACCAGAAATGGCTGAGGCCCAAAGGCTGTGACTGTCGCCAGGATGGGTGAGTGGTCGGGTAGTGACAGCCTGTGCTCTCTGTGCACTGTCCTGCTGCGCACGCTGCCTCCTTCAACCCTCCCAAGAGCCCAGGAGGGTGGCAGGACTGTCTCCGGGACTGAGAAACTGACGTCCAGCGGTGCCCAGCTAGTGTGACACACACCGGTGCATGCAGGAAGGGGAATCTGAAGCCCATGCAGACAGCTCCAGAACTTGAGCTCTCCAGGCCCACGGTCACGGTCTCTCACCTCCTGTGCACTGAGATCGCAGAGCCATTATTAACAACAGCATTAACTATAACAACACGCTCATCTGCAGTGCGCCAAGGTCACAGAACCAATCAAAAATAATAACAGTCAGGAGCTGGCTCAACAGAGGAGACACAGCCTGGTCTGAGTCCTGGCTCGGCCTCCCTGCTCACTCTGGGAGGCAGCAGGTGCTCTCTCAAGTCCTAGGGTTCCTAACACCCACATGGAGACCCAAACTGAGTTCACAGCTCTTGGCTTCGTCCCGGCCCAGCCCCGCCTGTGTCTGTCCTGTCCTGTCCACCTCTCTCTCTCTCTGCCTTCCAAATAAATAAAAATTAATTAATTTTTAAAAATGGTAACATGGAGCCGGCTTTATGACGTAGTAGGATAAACCTTTGCCTGAGGTGCCAGCATCCCATATCGGTGCCAGTTCATGTCCCAGCTACTCCTCTTCCAATCCAGCTCTCTGCTGATGGCCTGGGAAAACAGCAGAAGATGCCCAAGTGCTAGGACCTCTGCACCACCGTGGGAGGCCTGGAGGAAGCTCCTGTCTTCAGACTGGCCCAGTTCTGGCCGTTGTGGTCATTTAGGGAGTGAACCTGCAGATGAAAGACCCCTCTGTCTCTCCCTCCATCTGTAACTCTGCCTCTCACATAAATACATAAATCTAAAAAAAAAAAAAAAAAGTAACGCTACTCTCAGCTTAATGTGCAAAGGTCACACAGCCAGTACCAGCACCATGAACAGGGCGTCCCCATGGCCCCTCCAGAAAGCACAGCATCAGGGCAGGCAGGGCCATCAGCAGGAGGCAGGGCCAGCACCCTTTTCTGCTGGGACTGCATGTCTATGGGGGGTGGGGGTGGCTCTCACACCCCAGAGCTGTTTTGCCCTTCCCCCATGCTGTGCACTTGACAATGTCCGCAGGCTTCTCACTGGTCTCAAAAACTCACTGAAGGTGGCGCAAGGATGCCCCAGACGGCGAGGAAAGCCTGACGCTCCGCCAGGTTACACGAGCTGCCGGGTATCTCACAGCCCAGAACGGCACGTGAGCCCCACCTCTCGCTGCCTAAAGTCCAACCCCTTGCGTTCTGGCTCCAGCTTCCTTTAGCTTCAGAGGGCAGAACTGCCCTGGAGCCCAGCAGGGCTGCCCAAACTGGCCAACGCCGCCAGGTTGGCTCCGTCAGCCGCCAGCCCCTCACTTCAAAGTGACTCGCCCTCAAGACAGCTGTGCGGTTGGGTCCAGGGCCAAGCTCATCCCAACCATCGAGCCTGACCTGGGTCCCCCAGGACCTCAGGAGTCCACCGCCAGCTGCAGGCGACCACCCAGCAGGAGACGCCCCCTTAGCAGGATACCGCTGGGGCTCCTAGTAGGCTCCAAGAGGCTCAGGGGATGAGGAGTGTCCCACATCACCCCCAGCTGCCGGCCCGTCCTGCCTCTGTTCCCACCAGGCCTGAACCCCCAAGGACCGCAGCCCAGCAGGCGGCCCCCTCTGTGTCTCCACGGACTGGTGACCAGAGGAATCCAGTTGTCTCAGCTGCTCCTGCCCCGTGTCCCACACTCCCTCCGGAATGCTGCCCGTGTCCTACTCACACCCCAACACAGCTATCTCCCGCCCTGTGCCTTTGAACCCCAGGAGGTGGGTGGGGGGGGGCCGCTGGAATGTGCAAGGCCTGAGGTCAGAGCCCCGGTCCGACTGGAGCTGCGTTGAGATGAGGGGAAAATGGCCAAGAACAACTCGCTCATTTACTTCATTTCCAGACTTGGCGGCCGCCTCGGCCAGGCTCCCAAACCAAGCTGCTTGGGCCAGGACGTGTGCGGCAGTGCCGGCCGCAAGGCACATCTGGATTCGCTTAGGGAGTTCAGAGCCATCAAGTTCTCTTAAGAAATTAGTTCCTGGGGAGCCAGGTCTCTCTGGGGACTGGGCGAGAGGCCTACCTGCTCCAGCCTCACCTCCTTGGGCTAAGGACACTGGGAAACTGCCTGGGGACAGAGGGGACCATGTGCACTCCAGTGCAAGATGGCTTGGGAGGGCACACAGGCCTGGCCCTGGCACTTCCTGCACCGCTCCCCATCTCTGGGGTACCCCTCTCAACTGAGCTCCCGAGAGAGACAAATGCAATGCCCCTCTTTGCCGCTGTGTCTCAGGCCCCGCTGAGGTGAGTGTATGAAGAAACCCAGAAATGAACAGATGAACCTCAGCGTCCAGATCTATCAAATGGGATGATAGGCTCTGCCTCCCAGAGCTGCTCCGAATTGGAGGAGGAGCTGGCAGAATGGATGAGGACCTGGCACACCATATATGCACACCCATCCCTCAAGTTTTTCTAAATTCTGCCTTCGACTCATTTTTACTGACACAATAACTGCACATACTGTGGAGGACAGTGTGGTGAGCAATACATGTATGTGTCGCGTCAGGAAGAAAATGGGGTGCTTCGCACATTCCCCAAGCTCTCCCTGGGAATGAGAGCTGTCAAAACCCTCTAGCTAGGGGCCGGCGCCATGGCTCACTTGGTTAATCCTCCGCCTGCGGTGCTGGCATCCCATATGGTGCCGGGTTCTGGTTCTGGCTGCTCCTCTTCAGTCCAGCTCTCTGCTGTGGCCCAGGAAAGCAGTGGAGGATGGCCCAAGTGCTTGGGCCCCTGCCACCCGCATGGGAAACCAGGAGGAAGCACCTGGCTCCTGGCTTCAGATGGGTGCAGCGCCGGCCGTGGCAGCCATTTGGGGAGTGAGCCAACGGAGGGAAGATCTTTCTTTCTCTCTCTCCCTCCCTCCCTCCCTCCCTCTCTCTCTCTCTGTGTCAAATAAAAATTAAAAAAAAAAAAAAAAAAAAAAAAAAAAACTCTAGCTACTGAACTCATCTCTTCGTTTCTAAGTCCATCAGCTTGAAACCTCTCAACCCAGACCCTAGGAACCTCAACTTCCCCAAGAGCCCTCGCTGCTACAGACCGGCGCCTTCCTCCCCAACCCTGCTCCCATGAGATCCCCACGCCTGCTCACTCTAGCCAAGCTGGGAGCAGGCATGCAAATCACCCTGCAAAGACCAGGGGGCCAGCTGTGAGGGTGGCCTTCGCGGGCCCCTCTCCGCCTGCCAGGCAGTCACCAGGACCCACGCTCAGCAGCAGCTCAGACTGGCTCCAGGAGAGGCAGAAACACGGGTGTGTGCAGCGGCACCAGCCTGTCTCACAGCTCAACCCCAGCTCTGCCATCCTGCAGCAACACTCCCTCCAGGGACAGCTCAGCCTCACCTTCCGGATCCGGATCGGACAGGAGTACTCAGCTCACAACTAGCCCGTTCCCTGCCTATGCAAAAAGGTGCTCACTGTGTTAACCAAATGGTGGGCGATCCCAGCGGTTAGCCTGAGCCCAGGCACATTTCTCCCCGCCTCCACCTTCTGCTCCTGGGTGTGGCCCAGGCCCACCTGGAGAGCTCCCTCAGGCTGACTGGAGCGGCATAGTGGTGCCAGTGTCGGTCCTGTCCTACAGTTACGCCCCTTTCCCCTGCCCTTTAAAGGTGTACGTGGCTGTGAATCAAGTCAGACATGCTCGCCAAAACGTGTCTCCAGTGCTCCTTGGGGGAAGGACACTGTCACCCTGCTCTCGCCGACAGTGTGGCTTTGCAGAACAAGGTGCACCAAATGAGACTTAAACTTCTCCAGAAAAGCACCTAGCACAAAAGCTTAACAAATGTTAGCTCACCATTACCCCACCGGGGGTCTAAACACGGGCTAAACAAATAGGCCACAGGCTGCCCCTGAAACCAGAGGGGGTGCAGGAGGGGTGGGAACAGAATTCACCCCAGTGCTCAGCCTGGCTGCCCCTGACAATCACAGGGCGGGGAGGAAGGATCGAAGGAGGGGAGGGCATCACCCTCCACATGCCAATGGCAAAACTTGGGTTTCCACTCCTATATGCAAGAACCTTTTGCGTTCCTATCAGCTTGCTACAGTAAGAGTTGTAAAAGAGCTCAAAGACAATGAGAGGTAGAAATAGCTCAGACGGGTGAGCCAGACGAGACACCCCGTAATCTTTTTCCACCCATCTCAGAGTCATTTGCAATATTCCTTGACAGACATGAGCTCACAAAAAGATGGATACAGACGCATTATAGTAGTAGGAAAATTTAGCAACAACTGAAATGTCTACCAACAGGAAACAGGCTTAATCAATTCTGCATATGCAGGCAATAGGATACTCGGCAGCTATTAAAACAGATGCTATCAGCCCCCCTCCCCCGCCACACATCAAAGGAACCCCAGCCCCTGGGGTGGCGCCCAGGCAGCAGGATGTTTCCAAGCTCCAGCAGAAGAACTCTGATGTGCAGCCCACGGTGGGAAGTGGCACCCCAAAGCCTCCGAGAGTCCCTGAGAACGCTCTGGACAGAACAACAACAAGGCGTGGGTTTCCAAGGCTGCCTAGAGGCAGGAGGGAAGGGTGGAAGAGGTAGTCGGGAGGCAGACAAGCATGGAGGACTAAGGAAGCCAGGCGCCAGCCCGGTGATGAAGACAGCCCTGGCAGGCAGAGGATGAGAAGGAAAGGAAACCCCACACGTGTTCCAGAAGCCGCCTGGCACCTCCCAGGCCCGCCAGGGCTGCTGAGGATCAGATCTGCCCAGGATTTCCCGTCACTCACTGGTCAACAGAAGTCTGATCACGGCCCTAACTCGGGGGTCTTCGCATGCAAACGGAAGTGGCCAGCCAGACGTGGTGGCCCGACGACACCACCACCCGGAAAGCCCCCACCTGCCTCACATTCCTCCCTCTCTCCCGACACACAGGGGCCCTGGGAGGGCACTGCAACCAGTAATCTTTCTGCATTGGCGTCAAGATGGAGCTCAAACTGCAACATCCTGCAGGCACCTAGGGGAGGCAGGTTGCCATGGCAACAGCAAACCCAAAACCAGAGCCAGAGCCAGGGCTCATGAGCATCTCCAAGGGTCCTGCATGAGCAGGTGTTGCTTCTGGGGCCTCCCAGACCTGGTCCCTGGGCCGCAGAGTGAAAGTCCACCAGGCTGCTATGCCTTGCTCACCAAAACTGACTCTGCCAGCAGGGACAGGTCAGGCAGGGTCCACCAGGGAAGGAAGACCCCTGCCTGGGGCCTCCCGATACGGTGCGAAAGGATGTGGTCGTAGCACACCTGAAACTGTCTCCCTGCACATGGTAGGTGTGCATGCAACAGTACCGAGCTCACGCACTTTGAGATCCCAGTGGGAATCAAAAGTTGAGGAAGAAAACATCAAATGCAGACAATTCTATCTGATGCCTTCGTTTCTGCCCTCTGATTTCGGATAAAGACCAACATTATTCTCCCAGAGAGATAACGCACTGCAGGGTAGACTGGCAAATTCTAGAAGCAGAGTTTATAAACCACTGTGCTATGTAAGTAGCAAAAGCCGTGAGTGACCACCGAGGAGAACAGCTGGGGGAAGAGAAGGACAAGCAAGTCCCCAGACAGGACTGCAGACATGGTGGGCACGAATGCAGCAGGCCCTGATGGCTACGACCACACCCAGCCACGGTGGGCAGTGGAGGGAGGGAGGGGCGAGGGAAGGAGGCAAGTCAACAGGTGCTGCGTGTGCCTCTGTGCTGACGCCTGCTCTGAAACAGCTCCCTTCTCCCTTGGCCAAAGCCAGTTCCCACCAAGCCCCCCACCACCCGAACCCCCACCAACTCACTGCCCTCACTCCCTGCCACGCTCCTCCAGGCTCACTGGGCTCCAATCACAGTCATCTCCTGGCAGTCTGTGGAGAGGCCCAGGGCCTTTGCACGTGCTGTGGATGGCTTCTTTACCGTGTCCCAGATCCTCCACACATGCACTCCTTTGCCTCCCTCACCTCCCTCGTCGCTCCACTTAAGCATCACCTCCCTGTCCAAATATTCCCTGCCACTCTATGCAAAGGGTACCACTCCGACAAAGCTCCCTCCAGTTTACTCCACCGCTCCGTCTGCCTCACCCTGCTCCATCTTCCTCCATGGTGTTCGTGCGGTCAACAGCCGACCACGGTCTGCATTTCCTTGCTCGTTTTCTCCTTCCCATGTGGAATGGGGGCTCCAAGAGGGCCAGGACCTTGTCTGCTACCTCCATGCCTAGAATGGTGCCTGGAGCCCAGCGGAAGCAACAAAGATGTGAGGGTGGAGGCGAGGTGGGAGCGTCGCTGTCAGGAGTGAAGGAATTCAGGTGGCCCCTGGACTACGGGCACACTTCCTCCCTAGAACACACGGGAGCAAGGCACCATCTGGATTTTAGCCCTTGAAACCCATCTGGACTTCTGCCGACTGCACTGTGCAAGCCCAGCAGCCACAGGAAAGCTGTTGCTGAAACAGCCCGTGCCCCCGGCCCCCGGGAGCCTCCCCACCAGGGCCCCATCCCACACGGATGCTCCCTGCACTGCCTTTCATGATTGTTTCCTGGGTGCTGGTGGTTATAGTTGAGCTCCGAAGCCTTCGTCCCACGCTCAGTCCCCGTGTGCATACCCTGACAGGCTGACCTCGGAAGCTTCCCCACCTGCCTGAGCCCCCTCCTCACCTGGGACCAGGGCCCACCCTACACAGCCGCTGTGATGCAGGAACAGGGTGACCCACCCAGATGACCTGGCTTGCGGGAGTAAGGTGGCCACTAGGAACTGGGGCTGGGAGGGTGCCGACCATGGCATGTCCCCAGAGCCCCAGACAACACTGGGCTAGCAGTGTACACTGAAGGAATAAATGAGCCCTATGGCATCATTAACTCGCAAACACAAACGTGAGGGGCAACCCCCCTGGGGCCTATGGGACGACCAGCCAGCGCAAGTCCTCATGCATGCACTGCTTCCCCTAGCTGTACCCCAGGGGCCCCAGAGGTTCCTAACTGGACAGAGAGGGTAGCAGCCACTGCCAAGGCCTTCCCACAAAAATGCTGTGTCCAGGTTCACCCGTGAGCTTCTGACAGACGCCACACTGGCCTCTTCCGTCTGCAACAGTTGACTCTCCCCCACATCAGGACCGTGGAAAACCTCCCTGTTTTTCCCCTAAGGTCTGGGGAAGCTTAGGACTCTTTTTTTTTTTTTTTTAAAGATTTATTTATTGGGGCTGGCATTGTGGCATAGCAGGTAAAGCCACTGCCTGCAGTGCTGGCATCCCACAAGGACACCAGTTCAAGTCCTGGCTGCTCCACTTCCAATCCAGTTCCCTGCTAATGAGCCTGGGAAAGCCACAGAAAATGGTCCAAGTCCTTAGGCCTCTGCACCCACATAGGAGGCTCCAGGCTCCTGGCTTTGGAATGGCGCAACTCCAGCTGTTGCAGCCATTTGAGAAGTGAAGCAGCGAAAGGAAAATCTCTCCCTCTCCTCCTCCTCCCTCCCTCCCTCTGTTTCTCTGTACCCACATGGGTACAGGGGTCCAAGCACTTGGGCCATCTTCTGCTTTCCCAGGCACATTAGCAGGAAGCTGGACCGGAAGTGAAGCAGACAGGACGTGAACTGGCGCCCCTATGGTATGCCACCATCACAGGTAGTGGCTCTACCCACTACACTAGGCCCAGAAACTTAGTTCTCATAATAATCTAGCACAGGGTTCCTAGAGAGGCAAACTGAGACAATGTGAATCAAGTACAAACGAGGGGACTTCAAGTCCGTGGAAAATGGCACTCAAAAATAACTTTATTTTGGCGCCAAAAAAGGTTAAACCAAGTACAGTTCTTTCATAGTACACACTGTTTTCATGAACCTTCTGAAGAGCCTTAACATGCATGGATTTCAAAAAATTTCTGCACTGAAATCAACTCGTCTTTTAATTCCACTTCCCACAACCCTGGAAGTACTCTCACAGTGCCTGGCATACAGCAAATGCTCCCTAAGTGCCTATTAGAGAGTGTGAAACTATTTTACCCCAAAGCACACATTTTACCAGCAATTGGTCCCCCTTTCAAAATCACAAACTAAAGAATTAAGTGAGGGACGACGGGACCAGAGCTCTGGACTCAGCCAAAGACATGAAGCTGTGTGAGACTGGGTAAGTTACTCAACCTCTCCGAACCCATTTCCCTATCTATAAGATGGAGATAATATTATCTATCATGAAAGTGCTACGACACAACAAAATCACGCCTATCAGTCATTGGCACAGGGTGCCCCCTAGGCCAAAGCAATCAGCATCTGGGTGGGGGGGGATGTGGGGATGTGGGTCGGGGTTACGAAGACTACCCCCAGTGATTCCATCCATCAGGTAGCCAGGGCTGGGACGCACGGATGCCCGCAGGGACCAGGCACATGGCAGGTGCTCACCAGGTGCCCAGGAAATCCAAGCTTTCGCCCCAACAGTCTCCTTCGTTGATTCAGATACATCTGTAGAGGCCTCCTATGGAAAACCGCACAGCTTCAAGCCCCTACGCGGGCTAAGAGCTGGGGAGGGGGAGTGGAAGCGACCGTCCATGGGTGTGGAGTTCTCTCGCGGGGTAACGCAGACATGAAAATGCTTTTTTTTTAATTTTTTTTTTTTTTATTTTTTTGACAGGCAGAGTGGATAGTGAGAGAGAGAGACAGAGAGAAAGGTCTTCCTTTTTGCCGTTGGTTCACCCTCCAATGGCCGCTGCGGCCGGCACATTGTGCTGATCTGAAGCCAGGAGCCAGGTGCTTCTCCTGGTCTCCCATGCGGGTGCAGGGCCCAAGGACTTGGGCCATCCTCCACTGCCTTCCTGGGCCATAGCAGAGAGCTGGCCTGGAAGAGGGGCAACTGGGATAGAATCCGGCGCCCCAACCGGGACTAGAACCCGGTGTGCTGGCGCCGCAAGGCGGAGGATTAGCCTGTTAAGCCACGGCGCCGGCCATGAAAATGCTTTTTTAAGTAGGCAGAGCCAGGGGGCGGCACCATGGTGTCCACAGTGCGATGGCTGCTTTTACGTTCAGAGCAGCTCACCTCATTCAAAACAAACCACCACCACACGGCCCAGACACAAAAGACAGCTCCTGGGCGGTTCCCCCACAAGTCAAAGTCACGGACGGGAGCGCGGGGCAGCAGCTTCCCCGGGCAGGAGGCAGGAGCAGGCCAGGCTGTAACTGGGAGTCTCAGCGAGGAAGACGGCAAAGTTCTGGCGACGGACGGACGTCGGCAACGGCTGCACGAGCCTGAACTTCATGAACCACAGGCTTACACGCGGTTGGCACGGGCCATTTACGTGACAAGGAGAAGAAGGTCATGGGCGGACGGCGCAAAGACACGCACCAGCACAATACACCGAGGGGCCTGGGGCCCCTCTCGAGGCTACCAGAGGTGCTGACCCCGCCCCAGTTTTTCCAGGCCAGCAGCTTGGAATAACTGAACACCCTCTTGACAAACAGGATGGCGGCCATGCATTTCTTTTCTCTGTGGGGCAAGGCCAGGTTAAGTAAAGAAAACACAGCCATGCCTCCCCTCCCCCCAGGAAAAACCCTGACCGGTCAATAGCAGAAACGAGGGCTGCCGCACACTTTCACTTCCCGCTGCCCAGCGCCCTTGGCTGCTGCTGGGCGTCCAGCAGGGCCCGGACGGGAGGCGGCAGGTGCTGCACGCACACCCTTCTCCAGGTGAGGAGCTGCCTCCCTGAGAGCCAGCAACCAACTGCGGCAGCACCAGCTCCAGGGGCCGACGGGGGGGACCCAGGAGGGGCCTGGATCGTGGGGCCCTGAGTGTTCCCCTACCCTCACCGTGCACCTCTGGGCCTGTCACCGCCGCTGCGGCCTTTAACATCCTCACCTGTAAAAGTGAGGACCAGACTCACGCAGGAAAGGTGAGCGAGTTTATCTCAGACACCGACTTCGCTCAGTGGCGGGGGTGGGGAAGGGGCAAGGCAGCCACTCGGCCGGAGGGACCAGCCAGCGGCAGAGGTGTGACCACCTAAGGTCACTGCCTTTTGCCGTCCCGGATGAGATCCACACAGCTTCCCTCCTTGATGGGGCTCAGTGCCCATTCTGGATCTGCGGTGCACCTGGCGGCCACCCTGACCAGCCAGCACTCACCCCGCCTGACAGGACAAGCGAAAACCTGTGCCCCACGACCCTTTCCCAGAGGTTATGCGCGCCACTGAGAGCAGATGGTTCTACCCTACCACCACCCAGTCTGCTGGCTCCAGGGCGGCGTTTGGCCAGCCGGGTGCCAGTAAAGCAGCTCTTCTGCGGGCTCCGAGTTAGGATCCTGATTCCCCTTTCCTGTGTATGCGCACCCTAGGGGGCCGCAGGTGATGGCCCAGGTACTTGAATTCCTGCCACTCACAAGGGAGACCCAGACTGAGTTCCAGGAATTGGGTAGTGAACCCCCAGATGGAAGATCTCTGTCGCTTTGTCTGTCTGTCTGCCTTTCAAATAAATAAAATTCAATATCAAAGCCTCAGTTCCTTCTGCTATTGTGCACACGAGCAGATTCCCAAGGGCAGGCCAGGCCCTGGGACTCCAAGTAAGGGTCTGACAAGGGTTTCAAGTGGCTTTTCCTTCCTCTGCCCCTTCACAGCAGAAGAGCCAAGTTCGTTAGCGGGTGCACTGCTCCCACAGAAAGGTCTCCATTTCCCAGACTCCCTTGCAGCTGAGGCTGCCATGTGACCCAGTGCTCGATAAGATGAAAGCAGAAGTCCTTCCCCACTTTCTCACTCCTACTTCCTGTTAACTAGCATGTAGATGTGACTTGACAGTGAGAGCCCACTTGCCACAACTGGAAGGATGATAAAACGGCAGGAACCAGAGCAGCTATCTCGCACCACCAAGACGAGGTGCTAAGCGCAGCCGAGCAGCAGCGTGGAAGGCCCTGTGGTCCAGGAGGCACAGTGACCAACCTACCACGAAGGCCCCACTACAGTTCCTTCTATGCGAGAGAGAAGAGAAAGAGTACGCAAGCTGCTAGACCGGCTTATGTTCTATGAGCCCTGAACCTAAATGCAGCTTAAATTCGATCTGAGCAGAGACAACGGGAGCCTGGCTGTTCCCACATAGAGCACACAGCCCATTCCACACCCTGAACTGCCCCTCAACAAACCAGGGCCAACACCTCCAAGCTGGCCACACTTTCTCCATCAGTGCATGGCTGTGCTGGCCAGTGGGCGATACTACGACCAGCTACCATCTGCCAAGCACCTACCATGTGCCACAGGTGCTCAGGTCAACCTTCTGCGTGAATTATCCACACAAGATCCAACAGCCCTGTCACACTTGAGGCCCAAAGAGGGCCACCATGATGGAGCTGACACTCAAAGGTTCTCTCCTCCCTCCATCCTTCCCTGAAGATTCCGAGGTGGCTCAAGGGGCTGAGCTTGGCCGTTCCCAGGAAGTGAGGGCAGGGAGAGGAGAAGAGAGAGAGGAACTGGGGAGGGGGAGAAGTTCTTGCCCTCCTGCAAAGGGGGCCGTATACGAAGATGTTCAGTGTGCTGTTGTTTACAGCATCAAACACCCAGAAACAACGCCCAAGGCCATCCGCAGAGTACATAAACATTCCATGGCTGGTCCACACCACCACGCGCTCCATGGCAGGGCAGGCAGAGGAGCCAGAGGCACCTGGGGCTTCCGGCGCGGATCTCACACACGCAAAGGTAAGCAAACAAACAAAAATGCAAGTTGCATGGGGTGCCCAAGTTATGATGCTATTTATACAAAGCTTTCAAACCTGAGAAGCATACCGGGTGCCCTATAACAACAGTATATGGTAGTAAAATACAAAAAAATGAAAAAGACGGATAAGCACCAACTTCAAGGCAAAGAGAAAGGGAACGGGAAAGGCGGAGAAGGGTGAAGTGTGGCTGAAATGGTTTGCTTCTGACCCTTGGCTGTGCCGTTTCCATACTGCTTTGGATGGTTCTCATCCTCCCCATTTGAATTTCTTTCTCAATGTATTTATTTGAGAGGCAGAGAGACAAAGAGATAAGATGGAGCTCCCACCCACGGGTTCACTCCAGAAATGGCCACCATGGCCTAGGCTGGTCTGGGGCTGAAGTGAGGGCTCAGGAATTCAATCCAGGTCTCCCCCTTGGATGACAGGGGCCCACGGACTTGAGCTAACACCACTGCCTCCCACAATCTTCATTAGCGGGAGCTGGAGTCAGGAGCCAGAGCCCAGTAGTGAACCCAGTTGTGAGGCCAGGTGGGAGGGCGGGAGGGAAAGCCAGCGGCAAGGGGCTCAATACAAGCAGCAGCAGCCTGCTGCCCTGCCGGCCACCCGCCTTGACCTCTGCAGGCTCAGAGGGAGCAAAGTCCACACCCACAGGCCGGATGCAGCCAGTGAACCTGAGCTCAGTGGGCTGGGCAAAGCTGCAGTCAAAGGGGGCAGATGCCCCACCTGGCAGGAACCGGGGTGCAGGCCCAGCACACCCGCCATGGTCTGCCTCTGTTTCCCCAGCTGCAGAACGGCAGTCTGCACCCCTACCCTACCCCGCCCTGGAAGTGTCCGGAGCACTCGAGGAGCACACAGCTGGGGCCACGGAGGACAGTGCCAGGCAGGCTGTAAGCGACCAGCAGCGCTGGTCTCTGACATTATTAGAGAATGGAACTCTGGACTCTTGGAGGGGAACTCTCCTAATTTTTAAACGCAGACAACTTGCTGCAGCTTTTTTTTTTTTTTTTTTTTTTAACACAACAAAACACAACACTGTGCAGGCCAAAGAAAATACACGGGCAGACTGGACTTGGCTCATGGGTGGCCGGCTCGCAGCCTCCGCTCGGCGTGTTCCCGGCTTCCCGACAGGCACCGCGAATCCTACGCAAGACTGGAGATCACCCCACTTTCAACGCCAGCTCCCAAGCCCGAGGACCGCTTAATGGGAAATAAATGTCTCAGCCAACCCCCTCCAACTCCTAGCCCAAAAGGACAGGAACTGCTAATTCTCACCCACCACATCTAAGTCACCAGTTTTATTTCATAGGAGGGAGGAAAAGACCCACTAAAAAAAAAAGAAAGAAAGAAAGAAAAAGAAGAAAGAAGCAGCCAACCAAGGCAGGCTAGAAAACGCACCGCTGTTGACTTGGGCAGCAGCCCTCACTGGTCAGAGGCAAACAGCTCAGCCCTGACACCCGTCCCAGACATGAAAATTACAGAGCAGCACCGGGCACCCCTGCCCGCTCCATGTCACTCACTGGGGAGGAATGCACTTCCACGCCCTCCCATGACAAACAAGAAAGAAGACACGTCAGTGACGGCCACAGCCAGTTCATGTCGTACAGCCGCTGGCGCTCGGGCGTCCACGGCCGGCTCTGCCAAGGTCATGGGGGAGCAGGGGCCACAGGGTATGGTGGTGGCATGACTAAGGGCTCCCAAGTTCATGTCACTTTATAGATCAGGACCCCAAGGGTATGGTGCAAGGAGAGCCATGTAACCCAGGACCCCCTGATCCAAGGCAAAGGGGCTGGCCTGGCCAGGGTTCAGGCAAGCAGGGCAACAGACAGGCCCTTCAAATGCTCACTGGGCAACAACTGTACAGCCAAGTTCAACACAGCCCCTCAAGGACAAACGAAGGCACTGGAAGCAGAGTCAGTTGGCCGCCCCTGCCACAATTAGCCCTGGGGCCTGCCACCTCAGGGCCTTTGCACCTGCTCTCCTCACAACCAGAGGTACCCCGCTCCAGATGTGCATAGACCTTGGCTGCTGTTTTGGGGGTACCTCCTCAGGGGACCCAACTTGACTGTACTCTGTAATGTATGCCCCTACCCTGTCTCTCTCCACCACTTCACTGCTCGCCGAGCACTACCCGGCTAGTGGCCTTGGTGACTAGTGCTGGTACTCTGTGGTGTGGAATGAACTCTGGAATGGAGCCCTCCACCTACTCAACCCAAGACAATCACAGCAGAGAGGGGCCAAACCTCCACAAAGCCCGGGGGAACACCAAGAGGCGGCCCAAGGAGACGCCAAGAGGAACAGTGCGTTCTGGCCCTCCTCCTAGGCTTGTTCCATTCCTATCCCTGAATCCAGACCACAATCCAGGTTGTAAACATTGCTACTGGGGCCAGTGCTGTGGGGCAGCAGGTAAAGCCGCGCCTGTAACATTGGTATCCCATGTGGGTGCCACTTCTAGTCCCGGCTGCTCCACTTCTAACCCAGCTCCCTGCTAATGTACCTGAGAAAGCGGCGGAGGGTGGCCCAAATGCTTGAGCCCCTGCACTCACGTGGGCGACCCAGAGGAAGCTCCAGGTTCCAAGCCTCAGTTTGGCCCAGCCCCGGCTGTTGGAACTATTTGAGGAGTAAACCAGTAGATGGAAGATGTCTCTGTGTCTTTCTTTCGCTCTCTCTGTAACTGCCTTTCAAAGAAATAAATAAATCCTCTTTAAAAAAAAAAAAGTTGCTACTAACCTCACTGTATTGATGAGGAAGCCAAGGTACAGAGCTTACGAAACTTACTCAAAGTCACACATGCACCTGGTAGATACGACTACAATGAGCACAATGCTAGAGATGGCCTTCGAAGCTGCACGTGTGTATGTACGCACAGGTGTAGGCAAGGCTGTTCCATGTTACATGTATGTGAGCATACTATGTGCATACATGCCATTGGGTTATATATATACATGGCTACTATGCGTGTGCATGTGTGTAAATGTACTACATGCTTTGTGGAAGTGTATGCATATATGTCCATAGGAGGATACAGATGTGCGTGTTTATATGTACATTTATGTGTATGTGTGTGTGCACAGGCGTGTGCTGTACACCTCCACCTATGGAAGCAGCAGAGGCCAGAGGCCCCTTTATTTACACGATGCTTTCAGGCCTCTTTCTCTACAAATTCTCTTTAAACTGCAACTGTCACAAGCAGAGCCTGGTGGCTGTGGAGGAAGTGGTTTGTCCTTCCCCCGCTCGTGATTTCTGCAAAGATAACGCAGAGTTTGCTGCACTCAGAGGAGGCCAGCACTCCTGACAGGGCCTTGAGAAAGCTCGAGCAATAACCCAGGCCTGCTGCTCACCTGCTGCCTTGAGGGCGGGGTCAGCACTCGGACAGAAGGAGTTCAACGGAAGCCCAAAGGTGTCAGGAAATGTCACTCAAACGGGTAGTTTTACACCCCACACCAACCTGGGAGTTGTACATTATTATCCCATTTCCCAGGTCAAGTAACTAAGGCAACCAGGCTGTAAATAACACACTCAATGTCAATAACTTGCCCATGTCACATGCAGCTAGACCCTGGCGGAGCCTGAACTTGGGATTGTCTGATCCTAAAGCCGGATGCCACCTGGGAAGCTCTCTCTGGCCCCTCCCTCCCTTTGTTGGGGCAGGCCCCCTCTGTAATTTTGCTGGTAACAGTAGCAACAGTGGTGTAAAACCCTCTCTCTATGTCCTGTGCACTTTCTCTATCCCAGACACAGTGCCAATACTAGACGTACACAACCTCACCAAGAACTTTCCAGAAGCCCATCGCAAGGATACCACCACCCACCCACCGCACTGATGAGAAACAAAGGCCCAGAGAGGTAACGTTCCTTGTCCAAGTCTTGCAGCAGGCAAGTGGCAGAGCCCGGCATGGAACTCTCAGCTCACTGCTCTGACCCCTGGGCCAGAGATCCTCCCATTTCCAATACCACACAGTGGTGGCACTTCGGGCCTATAAGTTTCTGTGCCAGACAGACCTCAAGGGCTGGCCACTTGGGTTTCACCACCAACCCCAAAGAGAGAGGGAGCAAGGCCATTTCCTCACTGTCCACGCACCAAGCCCCCTTTCCGGGATGGCTCTCTCAGCCTGGCCTCAAGATCTTCAAGGCTGAGTAGGGGCCAGCAGTGTGGCACAGGGGGTTAAGCCACTGCCTGTGATGCGACTCCCATATGGGTGCAGGTTCAAGTTCTGGCTGCTCCACTTCTGATCCAGCCCCCTGCTAATGAGCCTGGGGAAGCAGCAGAAGATGGCCCAAGTACCTGCTCCTCTGCCACCCACACAGGAGACCTGGATGGAGTTCCAGGCTCCTGGCTTCAGCCTGTCCCAGTCCTGGCCATTGCAGACATTTGCAGAGTGAACCAATGGGCAGAAGGTGTCTGTTTCTCTTTCTCTCTCTCACTCTACCTTTCAAATAAATAAAATAAATCTTAAAAAGAATGAGAAGGAAGAAACAAGAAGTTCAGGAGCATTCCAGGGGCTCAGCTTGCACAGTGAAGTCCAAAGTCCTGAGGCCAGCAGCAGGCAGCTCTCGGGGCCCACCCCCCACAGCACCATCTACCCCAACCCACTCCAGGCCTGGGAGGCAGATGGGCCGTGCTCCCCCGGGGCTGGGCCAACACCACTCTCCGTCTGGAAGGCGCCTCTCTGCTTCTCTAACTGACCCAAGCCGACCACGGCTCACTCAGCAGCCTTCTCGGGCACCTCGGCGCTTCCCACGAGCTCCTGCGTAAGCCACCCCTCTTCGTGCTGCAGTCACACAGGGCGTGGACTCGACTGTGCACAACTCCTCGCAGGCTGTCTCCACAACCCTAAACCTTAGCACATCGCCTGGTGCCCAGTAAGTGCCTGTAAGCCAAGGCAGAAAACGCCCTGCACATGTGGAGACGCAGCAGGTACAGGCCCTCAGCCAGAGGCCTTGCACGTCTCTGCACTTCACTCCCACCCCACCTTGTGCAGGAGGTCCCATCCTTGGCCTCCACTTCGCCTGTCAGGATACGGAGGCTCACAGAGTCAAAGCAACGGCCCACAGTCACATGACCTGGGCAGCGGGGCTGGGATGGGAATGCAGGCCTTCCTGAGTTTGTGCCTTGCTTCCTGGACATGGCCACTGGACTGGGTGTGAGCAGGGCAGGGAGGTAAACCAGCAGGCCCACTTCACAGGAAGAGACAAGGGTGCACTGTGCGCCCTGCGCCTCTGCCTGCTGTCCCTGGCCTGCTGACGCCAGCTCCAGCTCACTCTCATTCACCTGAGATCAGAATCGCACAATGAAAAACAGGAAGCAAAAGGGAAGAGGCCAGGAAAAATAAACACCAAATTCTGCTTCTTTCCAGACTTGAACATGGGGATTAACGGGATGTTGGGGGTGGTATGGAGTTGCCCTCCCGTCTCCTCCTGGCAGGCTTCTTTGGGGGAAGAGAGCCTAGGGGGAGGCGAGGCACCCTCGTGGGGAAGGCCCTGCTGCTGGGGAAGAGGGTGCCCTGCTGAATCTGCTCTGCGATCAGCCCCTACCCCAGAAACACTTTCTCCAACCCCCTGACAGCTCCCCATGAGGCTAGAGCCCTCGGACCAGCTGAGGGACCGGCTGGGGTGCCACCGAGTGGCAGGGACAGGTGGCAGGGACAGGTTCAAGTCTAACACCCACTCTGGGACTGGGCCCGCACAGGCTGGGCAGGCCTTGGGCAGCCTCTCCAAGCCCCTGCCTGGCAACAGGGACCCACTGCCCGGCCTCCAAGAGTTGCTTAATTGAGCGCACTCAACAGGGCAGTGCGGCGGTTGCTATTTGTTTATTCGCCTGCATGTTCTGCTCATTTCCATTGTGGAACCAGAAGGACCGGCCCAAAATGGAGCACAGGAAAGGAGGAGAAAGGGTGGCCCTGCCACAGACCTCCTGGAACCAGCTGCAGAGGCCACCTTGGGCTTTCCGGGCGCAAGCAAGCACTCAAGCGCCCCAAGAATGTCAAATTCCATTCAGCAAAGCATCCCAGGGAAGCCATGCCCCCTGCCCCAGTCCCTGCCCAAACTGACCCTCCCCAGGTAGCCTGGGTGGTGGGTCCACTGGAATGGGCTGGTTTTCTGACTTTAAAACCACGCGGCCTTCGGGTTCACTGTTCAGTGCTGGCCTGCAACAACAGAGTAGTAACAGTTAACAGCCAACGCTGCCGAGAAGGGAGACCCAGGGCACCGCGGTGCGCACCTCCATCCCACCTGCCTTCCTCAGGAACCCTGGGAAGCACACTCATCCTCACCGTCCATCACACACAAGGACATCAGGGCTTGCAAATCCTAGGGGCATTGCCAACATCGTCATCAGGAAGTGGTAGAGTCAGGATTCGAACCCAGGAACCGCACAGCCCTGGCCTCTAACCAATCAAGAACCAGCCAACTGGACTGGCTTTTTTTCTGTTTGTTTGTTTGCTTGTTTTGTTTTTAAAGGGAAACATACCAAAAAAGACAGAAGAGGAAAAGGAGAAAGGCTGCAGCTCTTGGTACCACACTTATTGCTCTCCATGGTTACCCGTTCTTTTGTGCAAGGACTATCTCCCTATCCGGAATACAAAGTGCTCACCCCATAGCCCAGCTCCAGCAAAGCCCTAACACCCAGGACGCTCTCAGCAAACACCTCTTCCGAGGGGGAATTCACGGCCTGGACCCGCATCTGAAGCCTGCTTCCCAGGCTCAGTCCCCGCAGTGAGGACCATACCAGTGGCACTCGGCTGCCCGGCCTAGCAAACTCCACCGAGCCAGCAGCAGGCACCAGAAAGAGCAGTGGGCTCAAGGAGGACCCCACATGACATAGCTGAGCCATGCCCTCATCAGCTGCTGGTAAAATGCACATTCATTCATTCATCATTTCACTCATTCATTCAACAAATATTTATGACACGCTGACTATGGCCAGGCACTGCACTACATGGCCTTTGCGGGTCTTGCATGGTCAACCAGGGGACAGATACAGGAAAAGGGAACGAGCAAACCAGGCCACAGCAGTCAGATGGGGGGACGTACCCAACACCACGGTGGTATGAGCCTTAGGACCAAGGGCTGTCCTTCTCCCTCCACCCCATGCCTCTCACTAAGTGAAGATCCATCGCACACCACCAGGGACCCTACAAAATCCGGGAGGGAAAGAAAACCAGTTCAGGCAAAGGAACACCCTACAAACACGTTCACTACCACTTCTGCTGTCACCACCCTGCGAGACTTTTGTTCTCTGCCTCTGTTTGTATGGCCTAATTATTCTAAGATAAACCTTTATTTACGTAATGGGGTGGGAGCGTCCACTCCCAGATACAGAGCTGAGAACGGTTACTGGTACCAGAGTTCCTGGTGACATTATTCACAGCGGCCAAAGTTTCATAGAAACAACACAAGTATCCACCCAGAGAAGAACAGATTGTTAAAATGTGCTGTATTAGGGTCAGCGTGTGGAGCAGTGGGTAAAGCCGCAGCCTGGGATGGCCACATCCCACACTGGACTGCTGGCTTGAGTCCTGGCCACTCCACACTTCTGATGGAGCATCCTGCTAATGAGGCTGGAAGGTAATGGATAATGGCCCGAGGACCCCGAGGACCCCAGGTCCTGCCACCCACATGAGAGGTCTGAATGGAGCTTCAGGCTCCCAGCCACAGCCTGGCCTAGCCCTGGCTGCTGCGGGCATTTGAAAATGAACCAGCGGATGGAACAGTTCTCTTTCCTCTGTCTTGCCCCTTTGCTCTGTTAGTCAGCCTTTCAAATAAATTCATGTTTTTCAAGAATGCGATAATATATACACAGTAGAATAGAATTCAGCCTTAAAAAGGAAGGAAAATTGGGGCTGGTGCTGTGGTGTAGCGGGTAAAGCCGCCACCTTCAGTGTCAGCATCCCCTATGGGCACAGGTTCTAGTCCCGGCTGCTCCACTTCCAGTCCAGCTCTCTGCTATGGCCTGGGAAAGCAGTAGAAGATGGCCCAAGTCCATCAGCCCCTGGCCCTGCATAGGAGACCAGGAAGAAGCTCCTGGCTCCTGGCTTCGGATAGGCCTAGCTCCAGCCATTGCAGCCAACTGGGGAGTAAACCAGCAGACAGAAGAACTTTCTGTCCTGTTTGCTTCTCCTTCTCTCTCTGTGTAACTTTCACTTCCAAATAAATAAATAAATCTTAAAAAAAAAAAAAAAAAAAGGGAAGGAAAATTGTGACACATGCGTGGATGGAACTTGAGAACATCAAGCTGTGACACAAGCCAGACACTGAAGGCCAAGCCCTGTGCAGCTCTACTTATACAAGGCTCCCAGAAAGGGCAAACACAGAGCCGGCAAGTGGAACAGTAGCTGTCAGTCAGTGCTCGGGAGAAGGGGAGAAAGGGAATGGTTAATGGGTATGGGGTACTGGGGCCAGAGTTGGGGCGCAGCAGGTCAGGACACCGCCTGCAACACTGGGATCCCTTATGAGCTGCTCCGCTTCTGAACCAGCTCCTTGCTAATGTGCCTGGGAGAGAAGCCAATGTGGCCCAAGTGCTTGAGCCCCTGCCACCCACGTGGGGAACTCAGATGGAGTTCCTGGCTGCTGGCTTCAGCCTGTCACAGCCCCAGCTGTTGCAGCCATTTTAGGAGTGAACCAGTGGATGGAAGATCTCTTTCTCTCTCTCTCTCTTTCTCTCTCTCTCTTTCTCTCTCTGTCTCTCTCTCTTTGCATATAACTGCTCTTCAAGTAAACAAATCTTAAAAAAGAAAAAGAAAATGGGAGGGGGGGTACAGACAGCGGCAGTGGATTTCACGCCACTGAATTGTACACTCACCAGTGATTAAAGCAAGCAGTCTACAGATACTTCACCACAATTACAGAAAGAAATCCTCAGAACCACAAACAGCAAAATACATGAACAAATGAATGAATGAGCCAGACCCTCCTTCGTCCCCGATCAAGGCTCTGCCGATGCCACACGTCAGATCCAGTGAGAACAAGAAGCTGCAACGGGCAGTATGATGCCTGGGATGGCTCTCCTCAGCCTCCCCAAATGTAGACACCAGACGAGAGAGGAGCCATAGCCAGTCCTGACTTTCGGCACCTTAGCGTCAGAGCTAACCCAGACAGGTCTCCAGCCCAGGTAAAGGCCCTCCCATCACGCCCACGCACACCTGGCCCCAGGAGCTGTGCACTCTCACCTCTGAAGCACAGAGCCTGACGACAAAGCTACCTTCTCAGCACCCTCCTTCCTTCCTGACAAGCGCTCCCCAGAAAAGTCACAAAGGTAAGGCCCAGGGAGCCCCAGCTGCACGCCAGAGACAACTGCACAGAGTCACCCTGGCCGGCAACACGCTCAGGTCTGGGACAATCGTGGCCACACACTAGCTTGGCCGGGGGCTGAGAAATGAGGCGGAACCTTCCCGGGCTGTCCCTGCTGTGCAACCAGTGCCTGCTTCATTTTCCCTTAAGTGCAAGTTCACAAAGGTGGGGACATGAAGGACACTAGGAAGTCCCTTGACATTCCAGGAGAAGCAGTGGGCTCGGGTCAGCCAGACCTGGGCTGGCACTAAAGCCATACCCTCACATCCATGTGACTGTGCAGGCCAGGGCCTCTCAGAGCCTGCCAGGAGGGTGCTTAGATGAGGTGCATACACAGCACCTGGCACACAGTAGGTGCTCAAGAAATGGTGGGTTCTGCTATCTCGCCGAGCCCAGCCCTTGGTGATCAGCACCCAGCTGGGCAGACAGCTGGCTCCGCTGGATCACCCTAAACATTCCAGGTGCAGAGCACACCTGAAGCACAAAAAGCAACCACCCTCCAACCAGACTACCAAATGTGGTGGAGTAATACAAAGGGGAAAGTTCACCAAACGCAACATTCAACAGCAGGGAGACCTTCCCATGGAATCCTTGTTCTCTCTAGTTAGTTAAATGCGGTTCACTCCAGGGCGTGGCCAAAGATTGGGTGCTGGCTAACAGAGGAAGACTGAAAGACGATGTGAAACTCCTGGACCCCGGGCCTCTTTCAAGGATGCTCAGCTGGCCTCGTGAAGCCCCAGGTACCCAGGACGAAGCCGCTCATGCGTGTGCCAGGCAGCGTTCCCAACAGAGGCTCATCAAGAACGCGGCCCTTTCACAGCAGGATGCGTCCATGCTTCCAAGTCAAATTCTAGGAGTTCAAATGCAAAACCTGCCACCTCGCATGGATGTTCTCCGGGCAGACCTTCGCACACTTCCTGTTCTTTAAGCCTTGTCCATCAGGAGTCTGTGGTCATCCTGTCCCTTGGCTTGATGGGTCAGAGAGGTGAGGCAGCCAGGGAACACGCTGTGTGGGGCTGAGTGGCCAGCTACTCTACTGCCTGACTGCAGAAGGAACCTCCACGCAACCACGCAGCATCTTCCGAGATGCCCTGGTCTCATCGAGGAGGAAAGAACTCGTCTACGACGTAAAGTAAACATCATGTGGCAGAAAGTGCCAACCTTGAAACCCCAGACTAGGATAAAAGAAAAAAATATTCAGCACAGCCAAGACTAAACAGCTCATGCAGTACAGAAAATGCTGTCCAGACAAACCCTTCTCCCGGCAGAGGAACAGACAGACAGAATAAACGCCTGGACCTTGCATACGTTTCCTCATTTGCATGCCCATTTGTATACCCATTTGCATGCCGAGGGGGAAGCTGGGGAATCCGCAGGAATATTCAGGCAGATGAGAAACCCAAGCCACCTCTGCAAAGCCTGCCCCTTAGCAGCAGGCCAGCAGAAGGACCAGAGCTGTCAGATTTTGAGAGCGCCACGCACAGAAGTCGAAGTCTGGACCCAGCACCCAGTCATCCAGTGGGAGAGAGAGCACCGTTCCCATTTTTCTGCGACTGAGAAACACTCAGTGACCATGCGCCCTGACATAAGGATGGAAAGGAGACCAGGAATGAAAGAAAAACAGAAATCGCGCCCCATGGTAAGTCACGTGACGCCTACGTGGGCCAACATGTAAGTGGACACAATGGAGGTGATGATGGCAACACGGTCTCAGAGGCCTCCGGGAAGGAGAGAGGAAGTCCCGCCTACGAGGGCGTCAAGCTCCACAAGGACAGCCCTGCGTCTACACGGCCTGCTGCCACACGCAAGGCCTGGATCCGTGCCTGGCTCACACTCAGCACTCATCAAACATCTGCTGAATGTGGAATTAACACACCATGCCACTTACTCCTCACGATTCTGGGATTAGGGATGGCAATTTCCAGTTCCACACACGGCCATACGATCTGAGCAAGGGTACAACCCTACGGGGAAGAGCTAGGGCGTGACCCGGATCCACACCCTGCTGTACAAAACCCAGATCCTTTCCTCTACATCACACTGCATATAGATGCCAGCCTTTTAACCCAAAGTCATCTCTTAACAGCATGCACCCCGATGTGGAGAAGGAGCTCCCCAAGGGTCGTTTACCCACTCTGGGACTCGGGTTCCTAATATATACAGAGGGAGAAGCTGGACCACAGGCGGGTTTCACACTGCATGCCAACAATTGATTACTAGAGGCTGTCTTTGGGTTCACTGGGAAGGCTGATGCACTGGGATCGATTAGCCATGTCTGCCACAGGCCAGGCAATAAGGAGAGCCGCATGTGTGTCATATATTTACCACCCAGAACTACACGACCTGCAGATTCTCTTCCAACTCTGGCTGGCTCTGATTCTAATTATAAAAACAAAAAAGGGGGAAGGGACAAATGGAAAAGGAAAATCAGACTAACATTTTCCAACAAGGACCGTATCCGAACTTGGATAAGACAAAGCTGGCCGCCTGGCTCTGCGCACACAGCCTGCTGCATGAAGTGGAAAACATCAGATCCCCTGCCTGCACCCCCAGTAAGACACCCTGTCCCGCACGTCCCAGCCAGGAGCTGCAGGGGTGTGCGCTTTGTCTGGCTTGGCCGTGCTGGTACAACACCTCATCAGAGAGTGTGCTTAACCCCACAGGGAGCTTCAACTGGATTCAAACCCCGGCCAGACCGCTTGCCCATTCTGGGCCTTGGCAAATGACTTCCCCTCACTAAGCCTCAGTTTCCCTCACCCGAGGAAACCCGCACAGGTGAGTCACAATGATGCAACACGACAGAGTCCTCGGCGGCAAGCCCCCAGAACGGGGGCCGACACAGCCATGTGGCCAGCAGCAGCAGCAGCAGCAGCAGCGTGTTTCTCTGGCGAGAGCCCAAGCACCAAGATGCGTCGCTCTGCCCGGTGCTCAGCACCACGCCCACTTGGCCACCACAAATGCGAAGGAAGGGCCTCGGCAAAAACAACGCCATCCCCCCACGCTCCCAGGGCTCAGCCTGGGCCCGGGAGGAAGGAGACAGCAGACGCGAAATGGTGTAATTTGAGGAAATTTCAACACAAGGACAATTATACAGAGGTGTGGGCGGACTACAGAGGAAGCACAGGAGACAGTATTCTACCTAGGGTGACCAACTGGGCCGGTGTTCCTGGGACCCAGGGCCGCTCCGAGCCCACCAGGACAAGTGCTCAGTCCATCTCCAGGCCAGGCGCTCCTCACCTGGGCTCCCAGGACAGGGGGAAGGGGCAGTCCCAGAAAGCTGGGTGCTGGGAGTGACAGCATGGCGGTGGGGGGCTGGAGGGAGGCTGCTGAGCACCACCTCCCTGCCAAGGCAGCCAGGGAACAACCACCCTGTCACTCTCCTTCCTCCGAGGCCCTCCATGCTCCCCACAGGCCAGGCCCACCCTGGGCTAGTGGGGAGCGGGGGAGGGGCTCAGAAACCCGTGCAGCCCAGAGGGTGGGGTTTCCACCCCAAACTCAGGAAAGGAGGAGATGTGGGACCTGCGCTAACCAGGGGGCAGCCAGGGGAGCCAGCCCCGCCTCTTGGAAGGCTGCCAGGTGGGGCCTAGCGGGAACTCATCCAACAGGAAGGAAGGGAACTGCCTGCCTAGCTGGAGCAGGCATTAGGATGGGGCCAGAGGACGGAACTCCGAGCTCCACACAGCCACCATGTCCCAAAGGTTCCTTCTGCAGGGTTCAAACGCGGACCAGGCAGGGCTGAGGGTCTGAGAAACCTCCCCATGTCACATCCGGCAGCGGGCCATACAAGGTCACCTGTGGCCGGGACAAAGAAAGGGTGGCTGCCTGGGCTCTGTCTACGGCAGGTGCTCGGGTCGTGGCAGACCCAAAATGGGGGTGGGGGTCAACAGTGGGAAGCTGGCCCTGGGATGGGAAGAGGGGGTCCAGAGAGGTCCGGGAGCCGGTCTCCCCCACCAGCCCGCTCAGACCAAGGCCACCGTGCACCTCACAGCAAGTGTCAGGGGCAATATCGTTTAGAAAACAAGAGCAACTTTCAATTCTGTTTTTAAATCATATTTTCTGAGATCAAAATCTTATTTCCCAAGTACTGCTGCTGAAAGCTGAAGTGAAAATCACCCATAATACCTTAATCCTCCCAGCGGCTGGTTTCTATCCGCTGGAGTCGGGGCTGGGGGCTGGAGGCTGGGGCCGAAGCAGCAGCTGAAGGCCCCTGGCAGATTCGGGGGCCAGGGGTCACAGCACGGGGTCACGGCACTCCAAGGTCATCCACCAGGGTAGGGGTTTCCAAGAAAACCAGACTTCTCTGTCCCGGCACAGCCAAGGACCCACGCTCCCTCCATAGGGCTGCACTATCCACTCAGAGGCCTGTACTGACAGCGGCCACCCTGCCTTCAGGTTCACGATCCTGCAGGAAGCAGGCACGAGGCTGGGCAATTCTAACAAGGCAGAGTGGTAGCCATGACAACGATGGTGCTGATGCTGCTGGAAGCAGCACACGCTCACGGAGCACTTACTGTGCGAGGATACTTCCAAAAGCTCACGAAAACAATTAAAAACAGGTTGAACTTGGTGCAAAAAATGCTGACATCCATACCTATAAGGGGTCTTCAAAAAGTCCAAGGAAAATGTGTATTATGAAAAAAACACTAGACATGGGTTACAAGACGTTTTTGCGCCACAATGAACTTATCGTGCATTCTGTTTTCCACGAACTTTGTGCAGTTCCCTGGCACATTAACCCATTAACACTCTGCTCAGCACTTCTGTGATCCCCCCTTTATTCTCAAGACAGCCTGGGAAGGGGGTCCAGTGCACAGAGGAAACAGCAGGATCACACCACAGCTAGACAGCCTAACCCGCAACATCTGAGCCGAAAACAGACTGGCTAACACTCCCGCCCCGTGCAGGTCCCCCTTTAGGGAAGGACTGTCCAGGCAGCTGGGGTCTGTGGCGCCTCTGCCTCCCTCAACAAGTCGGTGCTCTACGTCAAAGCTGGGGGATACGTGTCCTCTGCCCCCAGTCCACAGGGCAGACCCCCAGCTGGCAAGGCCATCTAGAACGGCCAGGCAGGATGGACCCTCACAGAGACAATGAGCAGGTGGGGCCAGGGTTGGCGGCCACACTTGGAGGGCTCAGCCATGGCCCCGGCAGGGATGTGTCAGCCCAGAGGGGGCCCTGCCTACCCAGGCGACCTGAGAAACAGCCCCTGATCCCCCTCTTTGCAATGCCCCGTGCACGACCTGCACATAGCTCCAGCACCTTCTGTCTCACAACTCTGCTGGAGATGGGGTTCAACTGGCCCCAAAGACAGCAGAGGAACTCAGCGCCAGCCTGGGGAACTCGGGACTCTAGAGGAGCCAAGTGTCTTGGCCACCTACCCCCAGCACTCCCCTCCACCCTGCCCCTCATCCCCCCAACACCCTGCTACAACTCAGACAGGAGGCAAGAGGCAGGTGTAAAGTCCTCCTCCTTACACCACAGCTTTCTAATGCTCACTCTTCTTTCTTTTTTTCTTTTTTTTATTGGCATGATGCAATTCCCTTGTTCACCAACCCAGATCTCAGAAGTCCTGAGTCATCAGGGTGAAGGCAGGGGCAGCAGGGAGGGATCAAAGGTGGGGGGGTGGGGCGCTGGCTAACGACCTGGCCAGAAGGAAATGCTGGCACCCTGGGCCCACCTGGCTTTGGGCCCCACCTCGGGCCAGACACAGGACAAAGGCGCCATGCAACACCCCGCCCCGGGCCGGTTCTTCATCACTCCTTCCAAGGCCAGGGCTCCTGGCTTCGGCAGGTGCCAGGCTGGGCGGCCAGTGCCTGCTCCGGAAAACGGGACCTCACGGGGTGGGTGTGACAAGATTAAACAAGTAAACAAGTGGCTCTCAACCAGGAGTGCTGTTGGCCCCAGAGGAACATGTGGCAACATCTCCTGAGAGTTTTGGTTGTTCCAACGGTGGGGGGCACCATTTACTGACATCCAGGGGGTCGAGGCCGGACACGTACTCCGCACCCTAGGATGAGCAGGACAGCTGCACCTCAAAGAATGACCTGGCCCTGATGCCAAGCGCCACTGACTCTATTCACCGTAGCCCAGACATGGAGCCAACCTAGGGGGCTATCAGTGGATGAATGGATAAATCCTCAAGGTGCCCCTGCGAGGTGATGCTGCTGCCCCCATTCTGTAGATGAGCAAACTGGGGCTCAGAGAAACAAGGTCACCACCACCCAGCTCGTAACAGTGGAGCCAGGATATGAACTTGGGCTTTCTGTCTCCAAAATATATGTGTGTGCCTGGTAACCAGAGTTCCCGGGCTCAAGAGCGGAGTGTCGGGGCTGGTGCTGTGGCATAATGAGTTAAGCTGATGCCTTCGAGGCCAGCATCCCATGTGGGCACCGGTTTGAGTCTTGGCTGCTGCACTCCCAATCCAGCTCCCTGCTAATGTGCCCGGAAAGCAGCAAAAGATGGACCGAGTGATTGGGCCCCTGCACCCCCGTGGGAGACCCGGATGAAACACCTGGCTCCTGGCGTCAGCCTGGAGTAGCCCTGGTGGTTGCAGCCATTTGGGAAGTAAACCTGCTGGTGGAAGATCTCTCTTTATCTTTCAAATAAAACAGATAAAAAATTTTTATTGAAAATTGAATTTTTCAAAAATAGCACAGAGGATTTCCAACGTTCCCAAGACAACAGTGTCTGGAAGACAGACAATGCCAGTTAGCATGACCTGTTACACACTGATGACATGGATGGAAACATCACACCAGACTCCACAAATACATACAATTGCTATGTCTCAACTAAAAACATGTGTGTATTTTTAAAATTATTTATTTATTTATTTGAAAGTCAGAGTTATACATAGTGAGAAGGAGAGGCAGAGAGAGAGAGAGAGAGAGAGAGAGAGAGAGAGAAGTCCTCCATCCACTGGTTCACTCTCCAGTTGGCTGCCAACGGCCGGAGCTGCACTGATCTGAAGCCAGGAGCCTCTTACGGGTCTCCCATGAGGGTGCAGGGGCCCAAGAATTGGGCCATCCTCCAGTGCTTTCCCAGGCCACAGCAGAGAGCTGGATCAGAAGTGGAGCAGCTGAGACTCAAACCGGCATCTATATGGGATGCCAGCACTGCAGGCGGCGGCCTTACTCGCCATACCACAGCTACAGCCCACATGTGTATATTTTTAAAGTGTCAAAGTTGAGACACCTGGAGGTGTCATGACACCTGTTTAGAGTGGGACACGCTCAGTAAGGGGATTCACTGTTGGACACACCAAGACACCTGCACCTACCACCACGCTCAGTGCACGTGGGTGTTGGGCGCGCTCATGCAGACAGCCCCACCCCAACACGAGCATGTGGCTGATTTCTGGATGGTGGGACTATGGAAGAACTTTATCTTACAAGGTCATCACCAGCCAGGGTAAGCTGGCTTTGTGTTTGCTGAGCGGAGATGAGCTGCTCGTTGGTGGGCAGACCCCCACACACACAACCCAACAGGGGAAGGTGGTCCTTGAAGGCCATCCAGGCAGGTAATCCAAGCAGGTGGACAAGGTGTGTGCCAAAGCTCAGAGGCGTGGGAGGGCTGAGGCTAGGGCCAGGCGCCTGTGGACTTTGGACTTCATGTTCCGGGTGACCAAGTCATCAGAACAGGCTGGAGCAGTCTCCCCAGGGTCAGGCCATCTCAGGCTGGGAAACAGGCTCGGAGGCCAAGGGGGCCAGCCCGAGATCAAGGAGGGGCAGGGGAGGAGCAAATCTGCACGTGCCTCTCCTGCACAGTGGGCAGAAAGAGGCTGAGCCCCAACCACGCAGTCCCAGTGACCCACTCCTCCTGGATGCCACCTTCTGCTCTGCCCACATGCTCCTGCTTCCGTGAGACCCTCCGACCAGCACACAGCCAGCCCCGGTCACTCTGGCCACTCTTGGCCTTTGTGACACTCTGCTCTTGAGCACTAACCCTGCTCACCAGTCACACCCATGTAACTACACTCTGGAGCCAGAGAACCAGGGTTCAAATCCCAGCTTCCCCACTACAAGCTAGGTTGCGTGGGTGACTTCACTTCTCTAGGCCTCAGTTTGTTCATCTACAAAATGGGGATGACAGCTGCACCTCACAACAGCTCTGCACGGAGCCTGACATGCAGTGAGTGCTATGCAAGAATTGGTTCTGCTCGCTGCCTTGCTTGGGACTCGGGCCTTGTTGCCAGAGTTGCTGTGGAGTTGCAGGGGCAACAGGAGGCCGCTGGCTCCGGACCCGGGCTATGGGCATTCCACTGTGCCCTCCTGCCCCGTGGGGCTAATGTGAGGGCTACCTGCAGAAACACATCTCAGGTTCTCAGGCTGGAGGTGACCATCACTGTCCCGGGGTCACCTCTGCTCCATGCTGGACACACACACGACTGGACTCTGGGCTCTCTCTGGCCTGACGGGGATCCCCCAAGCCCAGCAGCCATCTCTGGCATTTCCCCATCCCTGAGGCAAGCCTCAGTCACAGGGTCATGAAACATCAACCAGCCGCAGGGACAGACAGATGTCAACAAGTCACTGTTCCCCTTTCTAACAGGCAGCCCAGGCCCTGCCACCCCCACTGCCTGCAGGCCACGAACTTGCTGCAGACACAAAGCAGGTGCCCAGCCATCCCCTGGCCCCAGCTGCAGCCTGCCACCGGGACCACCTCCTGTCTCTCCTGTCCCCAGCCCAGGAGCCTCGGGCTGGGCGGGGCCTCCCCATAAGCCCCAGGAAACAGAAGGTTCAAGAGGGGGTGCTGGGAGCTGCAGCTTCAAGCAGAGGGCAGCAGGGGCTGCTCTGCAGAGCCCACCCGAGCTCACCAGGCCCAGCCCCAGCGGCCTGGCACCACCCTGCCACTCTGCACGGGCCATGGCAGCAGGCCAGGAATCCCCAGGCCTATGTCCACAGCGAGGCTGGCCGCGGGCACCAAGAGCTGGGCAGAGTCAGTGCACTCTGCACAGGCTGTGCTTCGATCAGGCAGCGCCTGGAGTGAGGGAGGCAGTGACGGCCAGAGGGGCCTAGGGCTTCAAGGCGCACAGGGAAAGAGCTGAACACGATCCCCTCTCTGCGCCCCTCCTCCCTTCCAGCAGGAAGGACCTCCGCCCAGGCAGCTGCAGCAGCCTCACCTGGTCACTCATTCACCCAAGAATGTTTGCCGGGAGGCTCTGCCTCAGTTTCCCCATCTGGGACACAGAAACCGACAGCACCTTATAGGGTCTCTGGGACGGCCTGCACGGGCCTCCTGGCACAGCCTGGCCGGAGGACGCATTCCCCGTGTGCGAGGGCGGCTGCACGGGCCTTGCTGTGACTAACGCCGGGCCCTGCTGACTCACAGATCCCTCACTCCTGCAGCGTCCAGCCAGGGGCACCCTGGGCTCACAGCAGGCCAGGCCTCAGTCTCTCTGCACCGCAAGCCGCCACACGCCCCACCAGTGGCTGACCAGGACCCTCCTGGTTGGTTGCATCCCGGGGAAGGCAGCACACTCTGCTCCAGGGGGCAGTCCTTCCTCTGGTTAACGCCCACGCTCTCAGAGGGTCCACCACTCAGGAACCACAAGACTCCCCCCAGCACCTCACAGCCACTGTGGCCTCTGTCCCTTTGCTCACAGCTCCCTGTCCCCACCAATCTCAATCTGGTCTCCATGCATCCAGACATGCCTCTCTACCAAGTCTTCCCGAAATCACCCACCCTCTTCACTGCAAGACCCCCTTCCCCAAACACTAGACAAGAAGTGCTCCTCTCTGAGGACACACTTTGCCCTACGGTGTGTCATAATCTGTTACTGTGGGCCCTTTGGGGGGGAAGATTATGTCTACCTTGCCAGTGCAATACCTGGGAGCACTCGCTTAGCAAGCCCAGTACCTGGGGACACTCGCTTAGCAAGCCCAGTACCTGGGAGCACTCGCGTGGCAAGCCCAGTACCTAGGACCACTCGCGTAGCAAGCCCAGAACCTGGGGGCACTCGTGTAGCAGGCCCAGTACCTGGGGGCACTCGTGTAGCAAGCCCAGAACCTGGGGGCACTCGCGTAGCAGGCCCAGTACCTGGGGGCACTCGCGTAGCAGGCCCAGAACCTGGGGGCACTCGTGTAGCAGGCCCAGTACCTGGGGGCACTCGTGTAGCAGGCCCAGTACCTGGGAGCACTCGCGTGGCAAGCCCAGTACCTAGGACCACTCGTGTAGCAGGCCCAGTACCTGGGGGCACTCGCGTGGCAAGCCCAGTACCTAGGACCACTCGTGTAGCAGGCCCAGTACCTGGGGGCACTCGTGTAGCAGGCCCAGAACCTGGGGGCACTCGCGTAGCAGGCCCAGTACCTGGGGGCACTCGCGTAGCAGGCCCAGAACCTGGGGGCACTCGCGTAGCAGGCCCAGTACCTGGGGGCACTCGCGTAGCAGGCCCAGAACCTGGGGGCACTCGTGTAGCAGGCCCAGTACCTGGGGGCACTCGTGTAGCAGGCCCAGTACCTGGGGGCACTCGTGTAGCAGGCCCAGAACCTGGGGGCACTCGTGTAGCAGGCCCAGTACCCGGGAGCACTCGCGTAGCAGGCCCAGTACCCGGGGGCACTCGTGTAGCAGGCCCAGTACCCGGGAGCACTCGCGTAGCAGGCCCAGTACCTGGGGGCACTCGTGTAGCAGGCCCAGTACGCGGGAGCACTCGCGTAGCAGGCCCAGTACCTGGGGGCACTCGTGTAGCAGGCCCAGTACCCGGGAGCACTCGCGTAGCAGGCCCAGTACCTGGGGGCACTCGTGTAGCAGGCCCAGTACGCGGGAGCACTCGCGTAGCAGGCCCAGTACCCGGGGGCACTCGTGTAGCAAGCCCAGAACCTGGGGGCACTCGTGTAGCAAGCCCAGAACCTGGGGGCACTCGTGTAGCAGGCCCAGTACCTGGGGGCACTCGTGTAGCAGGCCCAGTACCTAGGACCACTCGCGTAGCAAGCCCAGTACCTGGGAGCACTTGTTTTGCACACAGAGTGTGTGGTACTCATCTTGTAAACTCAGTGGCTGAGGCTCACCCTTAAGAAATACTTGGCACTCCCTTTCCGACACTGGTTCTCTGAACTCACCTGACAAACGCTCAGAGCAATGTCTGCCGAACGCTAACCCGACAAGTCCCTTATTTTCAACCACGATGTTTCCGCAGGAGATGGAAATGAGGTCATAAATTTCCAGCAGACACACACACTCCTGGATGCCCACACACACGGGCGAGGGTCTGTACCTGGCTCTGACTCTCAGCTCCACGTCCTGCCAACTCCCCTTACCTGAGTGTCCACTGTAACAGCTCTAAAATGGGAGCAGTACCATCTAACCCCAGCATTGCTCTGAAAACCGCATGAGCGCTGAGCTTGTTCAGGCGTACAATCAAAACGACAAGCACACACACACAACTCCACCTTTGCTTCCCAACTTCATCCTCCACCACAGGAACCGCACGCTTTCCCAACCTGCCACCAAGCTCAACCCAGGGAACCAGAGACCACATGCTTGGATTTCCCTTCCAGGGACACAGCTCTGCCACTGGTACCGTGAAGAGCTAAAGGCTCCCAGGACCCAGCAGTGAGAGTAACCATCACCTCCTCGGCCGCCTCTTCCTCCTGGACACACACCTAAACCATATTTCCCAGCCCTGGTGACCAATAGCAGGGCCCGGCCCGCACATGGCCCGGCTGAGGCCCTAGTCCTAGACCTCTCTCCCCAGGCCCAGCCAGCTCGTGGAGGACCTAGAGGAGGGCAAAGTCATCAACGCAGTACCAAGGAGTCCAGGCACCCACGTGACCCAATGGGCCAGAACCCTGTGGAGCCTCCCACCGGTCTGTGATGTGAGCAAGAGGGGAGCTGCACCACTCAAGGCCACCCAGAGGAGGGCTGGCCTGCCCTAGCTAACACAAAGGCCATCTGGATCCATGGCTCCAGGTCCCCGCGCTGCCCCACACCTGTGCATGTGCCAGTGAGCAGATTTACCTGTGCTGCACAGAGACCCAAAGGGGAGGCAGGGAAGCCACGCCTGGGCTCACCCAGACTGTGTGCTGCTATTTTCAGCTCCTCAACCTCTCTAAGGGGTCTGGGACTGGTGGGGACAAGCAACGAGACTGACAGAAGTTCCGTCATTGTCGTCTCTCTTCAGATGACCCTAGCTGGACCCGCCAGCCCCAGGCTGGGAAAGCCTCACTACCCTGCCTGGCTCCTGCGCATCTGCCCACCAGCGACTGGGGAATCCAGCTCCTCTGCTTCCCCCCAGAAAGAGCCCCCCCAGCTCATCCTGGCCACGTCACTTCTGCGAGCAGCCTGCACGGAGGGGCGCGCTGGGAGGCAGAGGTCAGGGGTCTCTGGGCATCACACTTCTGCTCTTGCCTTCCTGCCCCTCCCACCGCCGTGGCAGAGCGACAGGTGCATTTCTACAGTCCTTGGAACACAGGGACAAAGGAAGATGGTTTCAAAAGTTTTTCTGGGCTTTGGCATTTAGCAGTCTCCTAAGGCACAACTACAAAAGTTCTTTGCTATTTATTTGGATGGAGCAGAACCTGCAAAAAGACAGAGGGGCCAGTGTTGTGCCATAGCAGGTAAAGCCACCGCCTGTGACACCGGCATCCTATATAGGCGCTGGTTCAAGTCCTGGCTGCTCTACTTCCAATCTAGCTCCCTGCTAATGGCCTGGGAAAAGCAGCAGAAGATGGCTCAAGTGTTTGAGCCCCTGCTACCCACATAAAGACCCAGATGAAGGTCCTGGCTCCTGGCTTCAGCCTGGCCCAGCCCTGCCTATTGCAACATCTGAGGAGTGAACCAGTGGGTGGAAGATATTCTCTCTCTCTCTCTCTCTCTCCACACATATACACATGTACACACACACACACATCCTGTAGTTCTTTCTAACAAATAAATAAATATTAAAAAAAAAAAAAAAAGTAAGGGAGGGAGGGACACACAACAGAAGCACTAGAATGGATGTGCTTCCTCAGCCGTTGCTGACATTTGGGGAGTGAACCAGTGGATGGAAGACCCTTCTCTCTCTCTCTGTCTGTAACGGTACCTCTCAAGTAAATAAATAAAAAATAAAAAAAGAAAGAAAGAAGGAAGGAAGGAAGGGAGGGAGGGAGGGAGGGAGGGAAGGAGGGAGGGAGGGAGGGAGCTAGCTCGCTTCCTGGGGACAAGGAGCTACCTGCGCATTCCAGGCGCTGGCGAATTGTTTTAAGAACAGCTGCTGGAGGATGGAGGGATTGAGCCTCAGGACCTTGAAGCCTGTCACTCCCTCTACCTGGACTGCTCTCCTCCCAGACAGCATCAGGGTCACCTCCTGCCCTGACCACCTTGTAGGAGACAGCAGACACCCACCTGCCCGATCTGTTTCCTCCATGGTCCCAACTGCCAGATTCCATATTTACTCGCTCAGCTGCTCACCACAGTCACATGCCCCCACCAACACAGAAGGGCAGGATCCTGCTTTCTCCCAAGTGCCTAGAACAGTGATATGTATCTGCAGGCAGAATTTGTGAATGACCTGCCTTGCCCTAGCTCCCTTAACCCTACCATCAAGGCTAAAAGGAAGCCTCTGTAATCCTCACGGTCGATAAGGACAGAGGTTAGGTGACCTGCCCAAGGTCGCCCGCTAGGAAGCTGCAGGCACACGATTCAGGCTCACCTGTCAGACTCAAAGTCTGTGTGCCGGCTGCAGCCCTGGCTGGGCCCACCGTGTTCTGCTTCCTCTACCTCACGGCCATTGCGGACATCGAGACATCGACCTAAACACTCTGCACGTGCTGGGGTCAAGAAATAGCTCCTGAACACAGTGACCAATTTCAGCACCAACAATAATTCTGTCCCCACCCCTGCCTCAATCCATGCAGGAGGCACCCCCCTCCATGCACATGCATGCACACACGTGTGCGCACGTCAGCACGCTGCTGATGTCAAAGAAGCTCCTGTTCAAAACACACCAGTCTCCTTTAGCACCCACCACACACACCAGACGCTCACCTGGAGCCAAGGGTGAGGAGGAGCAAGGACTACTTCCTCCCTCTCTGCCAGGGGACTCGGCAGCCTGGCTTCCATGCCAGGGGCAGCAGGAAGTCTGGGGACAAAATCGGATGCTCTCGGGTGGGCTCACTGAGACCCTCGTCCTGGGCTAGGAGGCAGCACGTCTTTGTCCGGGTCCCAGGTCCGTTCAGAATGCTCCTCGTGGACCGAGCTGCCAAACCACCCAAAGGACCAGGCCAGGACAGTGACGATCACCCAGATCGAAGCACAACTCCAGGCTGCGCTGCCTTCCCTTCCCTCCAGCAAAAAAGGAAATCAAATTGTCCAATAAAAACAACCGCAGTGAAGAAAAATGCGAAGTGCTTTGTCTGAAACAAAAGACCGACTGGAACTAAGGTAACTGTCCATCAGTAGGGGATGGCTGACACACATTATCACGGTGCCCTCGACAAAGGAATGCTAGGCATCAGTGAAAAAGAACAGCTGTGTACGCATGGATCTAGAATGGTCGCCAAACTACACTGCCCAGTGAACAACAACAGTGTGAACTAGAGGTAGAGACCCGGAACAGGCAGTGAGGTCACACAGGAAATGGGCAACAGGTGCAGGCAGTCAGCCTCCCATGGGCCGTATCAGAGTGCCAGGGTTTGACATCCAGCTCTGGCTCCTGACTCCAGCTTTGCAAAAATGCAGACCCTGGGAGGTAGTGTGATGGCCCAAGTGACTGGGTCTCCACGACCCCCGTGGGAGACCCAGACTGAGTCCCCAGCTCCAGGTTTCAGCCCTGGTCCAGCCTCAGCCACTGCAGGAACGTGGGGAGTGAACCAGCAGATGGGAGCTCAGGGTGTGTGTGTGTGTGTGTGTGGACATCTACGTGTGTGGTCACCTCCTGAATAAATGAAAAGCACTAAATCATAAAAAAAGAAAAGAAAAGAAAGAAAGAGAAGCAATGGCTAACAGTGTTTGCCTCCGGAGAGCGGAGCCAGGGGCTGCGGGGTCTGGAGTAGAACCAAAGCTCCATCTTCCTCACCTGCCTGGTGCTACCACTTGAATACATGTGGTGTGCGGTGACCGCTTCGAGTTTCTTTCTTGTTTCTTCAAGTCCATCTTTCTTCAGAAACCAGACTCTGCCCCCTGAAGAACTTTCCCCGAACTGCCTGTGACAACTCCCCTGCCTCATAGCTCCGGGTCTCCCTGGTCACACAGCAAGGATCCCTTCCATCTGCACAGAGCCCCACCCGCGCTCTCTCAGGGAAATGAGGAAAACAGGAATTGGAATACCAGTCGCTGGGCATAGCCCCACTGTGTGCAGGCTGACCTCCTAAATGCGCAACTGAACTATCTCCAGCCTCAGGGCAACCCTATAAATGAGGTAGGACCATCTACCCTACACACAGGAAAAACAAAGCCCAGAAAGGGAAAGCAACACACCGAAAGTCACACAGCCAGGAAGCTGCAACCTCAGAATCCAGACCCAGCCCATGGGATGCCAAACCGAAGCCTGTGCTGCCCCACAGGAGGGACACCCTGCCCCCGGCTGCTTCACTTAATCCTTTCATCAAGAGCCTTTGAAAACATCCATGTTGACAAAACACCAGGCGGGTACCCTTTGCAAGTGTCCAGTCCTTGCTGGCCCCCGGAGAGGAGGCCAGGCTGCTGTTCCAAAGCCAGCCGGGAGATGCCCTGAGACGGCTTTGTCTTCAGGATGATGTGCAACTGCCAGGCTCCCTAGAGCCTTGCCCGGTACAGTACCCCAGAAATGCCCTCTCCCACTGCCAGGCCCACGAGGCACCTGTGGGTGAGGAGCCGGCCAGCAGCAGGGCCAGCTAGGGGGACACGCAAGTCAGGCACCGTGCAGGACCCTGTACCTGGGCTGGCCCAAGCTTGCAGCAACACGCACTCCCTCCACAGCTGCGCCTACTTGGTGCAGCCTGGGGCGGGCAGACGGCGCACGCTGCTGATGGGACTCCGATCCTCCCTCCACCCCTCCCCTCCACCACCTCCAACCAGACAAAGTGATCTAGGAAACAAATCTGATAGACTCCAAAAGCTTCTCGTGACAAATGGCATCGGGAGAGAATACTTCTCTGTGTGCACTGCCACAGAAACCATCAAAGGAAGCCAATGGGAGGACGGGCGTGCTGGGGAGGGCTGGGGGTGGGGCAAAAATGAACCAATATGAACACACGTGCGCGTGTACACACACAGGTGAATACTCATGGGACGTGCGATTCCTCTGGAGGACACAAATTTGAATTCGCAAGGAGAAAACACACCATGCTGGCACGGAGCTCTCAGCTCTGCACACGGCACACAGTAGGTAGCCAGGACTTGTTAAACCAAGTCCAAGCTCAGAAGGCCAGAGACTACGGAAACCCGTGAGAAGCATGGGGGCTTCTCCTCTCTGATTTCTGTTGAGACACCTGGAGCCATTTCAACCAAGCAGCAGAGGAGTGAAAATCTACAGAGGAGCCACTGAAGAGTTACGGCTTCTGAACGAACACTGCTACTGTCACCTGTGCCCTAGCCCCTACCCAGCGAATGGAGGCAGCACCGCTCTGAGATACCCGTGCCACATGGGAAAGAGGCAGACGCAGTCAGAGGCAGGCAGCTGATTTGTACTTCCTTGGTGCGGAGCAAACAAAGCCTGCAGACAAAGCCCTCTGCTAGCCGACAAACACGTCTAGCAGGTGCTCGGATTCAGCCCAGGGACAAGAAAGGCAACATGGATTCTGGTCTTGCCAAACCCGGCTGCGTACGTAGAAGCCCTGGCTGCAGGGTACAACCCACACCGAGGTTCTACAGCCTGAAAGGTCCGCGGAGGCCCAGGACTGGGAAGTTTGGATGCAAAAGGGGAACGAGACACCAGCCTGGGCAGGCGGGCCCTTCCCCCAGAGGTGTGGTCCTCGTCCTCCAGGGAGGAGGCCAGTGCCTCTCCACCTCCCCTCCCACAGCAGCCTGTGTGCTTCCTCCTTTGTTTACGAGCCTTCTGGATCCAAAGTCTCCAAGCACAGAGTGCATCAAACCTGGCTGGCTGTCACAAGCCATGTCAAGCACACTGTTGGCTCTGCAAGGATTTAATCAGTAACCGGCGCAGGAGACAAGGCACAGGGCAGGCTCTGAACAGGCCCCACAGAGGGCAAAGTTTGTAGCCAGGCCAGGGCTCGGACAACAGGGAGTGGTCAGGTCCCACGGCACCAGACCCCTGTTGGCGTCTCCCTGGCAGGGATCTGAGAGGGGTCCAGACCAAGGGGTGTACCCAGCTGGAGCCGCCCGCCAGGTGGGACTGGGAGCCCCCATGTGCTCACATCCCGGCTTGATGCAGCTGGTTCTGAGAGTCTGGTCTGTATCGTTCATGATTCAGTTAATTGGATCAGTGTAGACAGACTCTGCAGACGGTTTGGGCAAAAGCGTGTATTTGGTTTGTTTATTGGTTTGAATCCAGATCAATCATTCTGGGTCTTGTTCCTGAAACCCACACAATTAACCGGATAATTACCAGATGGTTCCGAGCCGACTTAAAATATGAACGATATGCATTTCGTGGAAGGCTATGACCCTACACAAAACAGCCCTGACACGAGGGCAGCCGGAGGCTGGTGCCAGAGAAGGCGCACGCCGCAAGGCTGCGTGGGGTCCGTGCTGCAGCGAGCTGAGCTGCACTCGAAGGCACCTTTGTTTCATTCGGGCTGGTATTTCTCAACGGAGTGCCTAGGCCGCACTATAAAATGCAGACAGATTACATAACGCCCAGGCCTCAGGGAAAGCCCACAGGGGCTCCTCTGCCTCCCAGGGAGCCTGGACACCAACCAGGTGTCTCGTGATGGGACAAGGTCCCGGGTGGCAGTTCCAACCCATCTCTGCCCTGAAGGCCCTGGCTCCAGCTGGGCCTGTCCTCGGCCGCCCCACCTCCATGTTAACAGGCCCTGGCAACGGGGAGCGTGGCCACGACAGGAGTCCACCACAGAGCAAGGGCTGTATTTAGGGACAGCCCCCTCCATACGGGGCTTGATGTCGCAAGGCAGTAGAGAGAGGATCACGACGACACTTCCTCCTTGCACATTTCTTAACGCCTCTGCCAAGACAAATCTGGTTCTGAGGACAACCCTCAGTGCCAATACTGGACATCACAGGTCTTCTGCCAGAGACCCACGCAACACTCCAGTGGGCCGGGGGCCCAGTGGGCAAGGGCCTCTGCAGCCCCTTCAGGAACCAGCGTGGGATTTCAGCCTCTTCCCTTCTTCCCTCCCTCCCTCCCAGACACACCTCTTGAGCAATCAGAAGGCTGTCAGGGGCCTCTGGCCTCCCCAAACGGACACACAGGCAGCAGGGCACTCCTGGCTCCTCCCAGGGGGAGCAGTGGCCCAACCTGTCCTTCCTAGGCAGGTCACTGTCCATCCCAGCCATTCACCTCTGTCCCCACTCCCCCTCATTGCAGGGGTGGCAGAAAAAAAGAATAAAGTTGGATGGAACTCCCCCCCGAGCCAGGTGAGAATTCTGAAGCCAGATCCCAGGGGGGAGATGCCAAGGTCACCGGGTCTTCCCCCCTGTGTCAGCAAATCCCCAGAGGTTCTTGCTCCAGCAGGTGAAAAGCCCAACGCTGAGGCTTGGGGCTCAGTCAGGTTTAAGAACATGCACCAGCCTGAGCCCGGAACGCCGGCGAGCTCCCTGAGCAAGGAGTCCTTGCAGACAGATACAGCACCAACGCGCCCAGGAAAAGAAAAACGAGGGGCTCTGAGCACCTCGGGCTCAAAATTCAGATTAAAAGTCCTCGGGTGCCTCACTGCACCGGGGCTCAGGGAGAGCTGGGAGCCAGGAGTAGGATTCCTCAACTAACTTTTCCCCCCTCCCCATTCCTTGCAGCGTGTGTCATGGCCTGTGACACACCGCCAAGGGAACATGGATGCCGGGGAAGTGTCTCCACACGCTACACGCTTGTGACATGCCGTGTAAAGCGACACCCTGTTTCCTGGCTGGGTTTTCTTGGCACAGGTGTGGGCAGCCGGTGGTGGATTCTGCCCCCTCCCACTGGGCTTAGTAAACAGGTTCACCGTGGGGGGGGGGGGGTCACAAGCATTCCCAGGAAGGCCCAGCCCCCTCCCCAAAGAGGATGGGACCCCCACTGGTAGGCTCAGGGCCAAGCCCCAGCCCCAGCCCAGCTGGTATTTGAAACTGTCCTTGTTTCAAAACACAAAGCATCCCGTTCAGGCTCCTGCCCGCCACCCCCACCCCCACCGCCCTCGACCCCACCACAGCTGTCTCTCCACGTAGGAAGAAGGCCACCATTTGCGGACTTGATTTCAGAAACAGATCAATGGTTTCCGGTCTCCACCTCTGCCAGCTGACCCAGTCCCGGCCATACAGTCAATCAAAAACAACATGAAGCCTCCGGCAACAAAACACACGACGCACGCACGCGCTCGCCGCCCCGCGTCCGCGCCCCCGGGCCGGGGGCGCTCCGGGACCCCGGCCCTCAGCCCTCCGTCTGCACCCTCCCACGGTGCCGGGGAGAACCTCAGGCCCGGGGGCGCCCGGTGTCGCCCGCCAGCCAGGGCCGCAGCGAAGAATAAAGGACGCGCAAAGCAAAGCAAAGAAAGAAGCTGGCTTCTGGAAATTGTCTGGGGTTGGGGGTTTTGAGGTTTCCTTTTTTTTTTTTTTTTCTTTCTTTCGCCCACTGGCTGTGTTTTGTTGTTTCCCTGCAGCTCGGAGCCAGACGCGCCACCGGCTGCCAGAAAGGGAACCCCCGCCGCCCTCGGGGCCCGGCCCCGGCTCGATCCCACGGTCCCGACCGTCAGGGACGCGGCCGCCGCGGGCAGACGGTCCCCGGGCGGCCGGGCGGCCGGGCCTCGGGGTCCGAGAAGCCGGCAGCGGGGCGCCCCCGCGGCCGCCACACAGGCCGGGGCCCCTCAGGGCGGCGCGGCGCGGGCGACTCACCGTGGCGGACGCCAGGCTGTTGTCGGCCAGCGTTAGGTGGTGCGGCTCCCAGCGCCTCAGGAATTTCGAGGTGAGGATCTTGCTGAGAAAGGTCCGCGGGTGCCGGATGACACAGACCTGGATGTCGCCCTCCTGCAGCAGTTTGTACCTCATGCCGTTGCACAGCAGCAGGGCCCGGCGGCACGGCACGGCGCCCATCTTCGTGCCCTCGGGGGCCGGCACGTCGCCCCCCAGCAGCGGCTTGGTCTCCTCGATCTGCCGGGGGTCGCCGCCGCCGCCGCCGCCCGAGCCGCTCGTCAGATCCATGGCCGCGCCGGGCCTGGGGGGCTGCGCTGGGCTTCTGGGGCGGCGGGGCCCCCGGATCCGGCGGCCCGCACCCCCCCACCCCCCGGGAAGGTGGGGGGGTGTGGGGCTGGGGGCGCCCGCAGAGGAGGGGGCGCTGCCCGCGGCGGGGGGCGGGGGGCGGCGCGTCCGGCGGGCTGGGCCGGCGCTCGGCGCTTCCTGCGGGGCTGCCGGCTTCCTCCTAGCTCGTCGGGTGCATGCTCGCCGCGCTGGACCGGGCTCGGCGGGCGGCGCGGGGAGGAGCGGGCAGGGGGCGGGCCGAGGGCGGGCGCGGGGCGGGGGCGGCGGGCGGGCCGCGGGCGTGTCTCGGGGGGCCCCGCGCCGCCGCGCGTGGGGACGGCGCGAGGGTCCTCGCGTCCGTCCGGCGAGGGCGTCTGCGGGCGGGGGCCGCGGGCCGCGCTACCGGGGCGATTGCGGGAGCCGCGGCGCCCGCGCGATTGGTCCCCGCGGGGTCATGTGCCCGCCCCTCTGACGTCAATGGCGGCAACGGCGCGGCCGCCGCGGCTTCGGCCGCTCGCGGGCGGAGTCGGCGGGCCCGGGCGGGGACGGGCTGGGGGCGGCCGCGGCCCGACGGCAGGGGCGGCCCCTGGGGAGGGGGCCGGGGCGGGCGCGCCCCGACCAGCCAGACCCGCCCCGCCCGGAATGTGGGGGAGTGGGCGGGGGCCGCGGGGGCGGGGCGCGTGACGTCACGGCAGCCGCGCCCCCGCCGGTGCCCAGGCGGGAGCCGGGGCCGGAGGGGTCGCGGCGGCTGCGGAGCCGGCCGGGTGGTGGCTGTGGGCCCGGGCCCTGGGCCGGGCAGCTGGCGAGGGGCTGGGCCGCGCCGCAGGACCCCCGACGCCCCTGCGTGGGCTAGCGGCGCCAGAGGACAGCGCGATGTCCTCGAATTGAGACTGTGCCTCGCAGCGCCCGGCCGGGGGCCCTGGCTTCGGGGGTAGAGGCGTGCTCCCACACTTGCTTCTGCCCCTAGAAACGGAACCCCCTGGAGGAGCCCCGATAACAAAGCGTCACCCCCGCCCCAAAGCTTCCCAGCCGCCCCTCCCCCCACCTCCCGCCCCGACCCCGGCCCCGCGCCAGCCCAGGACTGGACTCTGCGAGATGATCCACAGTTCGCCGACGCCAACCTGGACGCGAGCGAGCGAGCGACCACCAGGGCCACCGGGCCGCTTCGTCACCCCCGCACGCCCCCGCGGCGGACCCCCTGCAGGTGCCGCTGTGAGGACATGCGTGTGTGCGGGCCGAGTTGCGTGGCGTGGCGAATGACCCAAGGACAGACTACCTAGCAAGGGGCTGTGGGGCAGCGGGTGGAAGACAGATCCCACCCTTCATTCCACCGCGGACAAAGCGCTTGCAGGCCGCCCAGGGAGTGGCCCAAGCTGTTCCTGGTGCCCCTTGGGAAGGCTCTGGTTAGAAAACTAGAAATTCTGGTACGTCCCCACGACTGGCTGGTGTTTCCTTCAAGTTCTGAGCTTGAGAAAACCATTGAAGAAGGAAGGGAGGCCGAGGCCCCACCTGGTGATACAGATGTGGGTGTAGGGGGCGGTTGTGGCGAGAAATCCCCAGTCTGTCAGGGGTGGGGTGGGGTCATTTGTTCAGACCTTTGAGCTCCTGCTGTCTGCTGGTGGCTCACCAGAAGCGGGGCTGTGATGGTTATTACTGTAATGGCCACAGTGGCTGGAGACTTCCTATATGCTAAGGACCTTGCCTGCCTGCCTGCCTGCCGCCCTGTGACATGTGCTGTCATCCTGCCGGCGAGGCTAGGTGACTTGCCCAGGCCCACTCAGCCGGGCAGGATTCTGCCGAGGGTTCTAGGACTCCCGAGCCCGCAACTTAACCACAGAGCAAGGAGCTCTGGGTCTGGGACTGTGTGGAAGCAGACAGTACCCACACTGTGCCGGGGGCTTCAGGAAGAGAGAAGGGATGCCTAAACCAGCCGGGCGGGGTGGGGTGAGGGGCTGGTGCCAGGGCCCTGTCTTGGTTCCAAGCGATTTCCAGGATTAGATGAAGAAGGGGACAGGTGCTGCAGGGAGGAGGAATGGTCCATACAAAGGCACAGACTTGGCAGGACGCTTGACCTGCCAGGTGAATTGCACTTGTTCCCGCCATGAGCAAGGAGCGGGGCAGACAGGAGTTGAATGGGCAGTGCTTTGAAAGTCAGGGGGGGTCCAGAGCAACAGGGAGCTGTCGTGTGGTCTGTGCATGGTGGTGACGTCCACATGGCATCTTGGAAGGGTCACTGGCTGCAGCACGATGTGGCCGAGGAGTGCCTGGAGGTGGCAAAGCCAGGGAGGAGGCTGTCGCAGGCACCCAGGAGGAAGGAGATGGTGGTCAGCTTGAAGTCGCTGCCAGGGGAGGCTGCCGTCCACTTCAGAGACATCCAGGCACCCTCCTCTGGCCATGCAGGGCACCAACCTACAGCAGACCAAGGTGGGTTTCCGGGAGGCAGAGGACCCACCCCACACATCCTCAGCACTGCCAGGTGCAGTGGGTGAGTGGCAGATGCGACGTGGGAACGTCGGGGCAGGAATGACCAGCAGCCAAATGCCAAGGACAGTTGTCAGGGTCGGGGGTGTGCGTTGGTTCTCACTTCCTCCAGTCTGCCCGGGAGGCTGAACTTGACATTGTCCCTCGGCTGACAGGTGAGGAATTGAGGCTCAGAGGGGGCATCCACCTGACTTTAAATTCCTCGTCTTTCCCACCTCTCCGGGGACTTTGCAAGACGTTCCATCTGTCTCTCTGTAACGTCTTCCTGAATGAAATCGATGTCGTCTCTACATGATAGTGCTTCTTGATTTCAGAAATCAGACTTTGAAATCAGAGAAACGGAGCTACCGTGAACACTGCAAGAAGAAAAGTGTCGGTGTACACGTGGCGTCGCTGAACATGTGTGCAGTAAGTGACTGTCAGATGCTCCCTGGCATTTGAGACCGGCGCAGTAAGTTGGCGGGGTGAGACAGGAAGGCGTTGATAGTTACGGTCAGGTCCCCAACCTCCTAGACTGGAATGTGGATAAAAAGCAGAGCCCCTCCCCTCTTGCCATCCAGCCATCACATCCCATCAGCAGCCCATTGCTCCCCAGCCTCTGAAGGAGGCACAAGCTGATCTACCAGGCACCCAAGTCCCCCTCAAAGCCAGGGAATCCAGACTCTCCAAAGAACTGGTCCAGGACCTTGAGTCCACCCCTCCAACACTGAACCTGAGATGTTTGCAGAGCAACAGGAAGACTGAGAAGACATGAGCCCTCTACTCTCCTGTGAGAGAATCTGGTAAGGGAACGTCGTGGCCGTTGGAAGGAGAGCAGTGGCCCAGGAGAGGGAGAGCCGAGCCCTCCTTCCAGCAGGCATGCTGTGGTGGATGTCCTCAGGGTGGTCTCCAGTGGCTGTCTCCCTCCCCGCAAGCCCACTGTGAAAGGGTATACACACCCTAGCACATTCGAGGCAGACAGAGTTCTTTCTTTATACCCATTGGAGCACTGGTAGAGATTTAACAGTTTACTAAAGAAAGAAAATCCCTAATTTATAGAATTTGACAACCTCCCGGGTGTAAACGCTCCTACCATGGCCAATTACAAGCTACCAATACGCATCATAGACCCTGGAGGGAGAAAGTGCTGCACCCCACCCCCACCCCCAACATGCTCAGAGGGCCTGGCTCCGAATGCTGGCTCCACTCCTATTCCAGCTACCTGATGACGTGCACCCTGCCTGGCAGCAAGTGATGGCTCAGGTGATTGGGTTCCTGCCACTCATGGGGAAGAGCTGGATTGAGTCCCTGGTTCCTGGCTTCAGCCTGGCCCAGCCTTAGCTCTTATGGGCATTTGGGGAATGAATTAGCTAATAGGAAGCTCTCTCTCTCTGCCTTTCAAATGAAGAAGTATTTTTTAAAAGATTTATTTCATTTATTTGAAAGGCAGAGAGAGAGATCGAGCTCCCTTCGCTGTTTCACTCAAATGGGCACAGCAGCTGGAGCAGGGCCAGACCAAAGCCAGAAGCCAGGAGCTCCATCCAGGTCTTCCACATGGGTGCAGGGGCCCAAGCACTTGGGCCATCTTCTGCTGCTTTCCCAGGCCATTAGCAGGGAGCCAGATCAGAAGTGGAGCAGCCAACACTTGAACAGGCACCCATATGGGATGCCATAGGTGCAGGCAGCAGCTTTACCCGCTGTGCCATAACATCACCTGCAAGAAACAATTTTTCTCAACAGAGGATTTCTGCCATCCAGATACAATAGGCCAGGGGTCAGTGAAGTACAGCCAAGGGGCCAGATTCAGCACATGGACAGCAAAGCCTGAAATATTTATCATCTGACCCATTTACAGAAAAAGTTTGAAGGCTAATGCTGTGGCATAGTAGGTAAGCTGCCATGTGTGGTGCTGGCATCCCATATGGGCACTGGTTTCAGTCATGGCTCCTCCACTTCTGATCCAGCTCCCTGCTAATGTGCCTGGGAAACCAGTGGGAGATGACCCAAGTCCTTAGGCTCCTGGACCCATGTGGGAGACCTGGAAGATGCTCCTGGCTCCTGGCTTTGGATTGGCCCAACTCTGGCCATAGTGGTCATTTGGGGAGTGAACCAATGGATGGAAGACATCTCTCTCTCACTCTCTCTCTCTCTCTCTCTCTCTCTCTCTCTGCCTCTCTGTAACTCTTCCTTTCAGATTAAAAAAAAAAAATGTTTGGTGACCCCTAAGGAAGATCTACTAATTGCAAGAACAGAGCCACCAGCAAAACGTAATACAATTAGGAAATGATGAGTTGTATTACCTTTTTAAAATGTAATTTTTAAATGTAATTTTTTAAATTGTGACTTTATACAACTGAATGGTGTTCTTGGCTTTTTGAGAACCAGCTTACAAAATTCCTGAAACATGAACCACCACCTGTCATGAGCCAACATAGGTCGGTTCCAGCACATCACTGTTTGTCTCACGAGGGCTTGTGTGGCTGTGTATCTAACTGCAATGCCAGTGCTGTGGCCCCTGAGCTACACTACCTGCCTCATTCATGCAATTCCATTAAACACATTTTTTAAGATATTTATTTGAAAGTTGAGTCAGAGATATGGAACGCTGGCTCACTCCACAAATAGCTGTGACAGCCAGGGCTGAGCCAGGCGGAAACCAGGAGCCAGGAGCTCCATCCAGGTCTCTCACCTGGGTGGCAGGGGCCCAAGCGCACGGGCCATCTTCCACTGCTGTTCTCAGGCCATCAGCAGAGAGCTGGATCGGAAGTGGAACAGCCGGGATTGGAAGCAGTGCCCATATGGGATGCTGGCATTGCAAGGGGCAGCTTTACCTGCTATGCCACAACACCTGCCACAAACATTTATTTCTTACCACTTACCTGAGAATCCAGGACTTTGTCAGGTACTCCAGAGTCAACTCACTCAAGATGTTGCCTTTGTACAGCTCACAGCCAACTGGGAAAGCCAAACAGCACCCCAAAATCACCACCCTCCCCAAAAATAAGCCGAGAAAGAAAGCACGCTCCTTCCTCTCCCCTTTACCTGCTGGTGTATCTCTGCTGGTTTTCTGGAAAGAGTAAACCACCACAGTGCCTTCCTCCTGGGCCACACAAATTCAGCGAGCATCAGGGTCAAGCTCACGGCATTTTCAGCAAGTGTGAGTTATCTCACGCCGCCACTGTTACGCTGGAGCACATGTTGACACAGTTCTGAGGATGAGCCCTCTACCTGGGCCATGCCTCTGAATCCCACTTGCCCAAAAGCTGAGCAGTGTCTAAGTTCTAGACACTTTAGACATCAGGGTGTTTCAAAAAGCACCCTGACATGAAAAGATAAATGAAATGAAGAGATAAGTTTAACAAAGGGCTGTAGCCTAGTGGTTAAGACACCCACATCCTCATTGGAGTATCGGCTCTGGCTCCTGACTCCAGCTTCCTTGTAACGTAAACCCAGAGAGGCAGCAGTAATGGCTCAACTTACCGGGTTCCTGCCTAGCATGTGGAAGACCTGGTTGAGTTCCAGGTTCCCAGCTTCTGCCTTGGTCCAGCTCCACTGGTTTCAAGCATATGGAAAGTAAACCAGCAGATGAGAGCTTTCTCTCTATCTGTCTACCTATATGTTTCTCTATGTGTGTACCTCTGCCTCACAAATACAATTGTTTAAAAAGATAAGCTTATTTCGGTGTAAATTTTTATAATCCATACAATGTGCATTTTTTATAAACTTTTTGAAGGCTGCTTGTATGCCTAGATTTCAAAAATTTTGCATCAAAATAAGCTGATTTTTTAACACCATTTTCCATTGAGCATCTTGTGGTGCCCTGGCATAGCGCCCCTGCAGGGTCAAAGGTATGGGCATTAGCAGCCTGTGGGCTGGATCACCCTGGGTGATGGGCAGCTGGCCGGTGCACAACAGAATGCTTCCCAGCGTACCTGGCCTGTGCCTGCTAGGTGCTAGGAGCCATCCCTAAGTCATGACAGTCCACAGTGTCACCAGACATTGCCAAGGGTCACCTGGGAGGCCACGTCCCCTGTGGTTGAGAACCCGCGGTTTCAAGGCAGCTGCTGTCCGCTCCCCATCAACTGGAAGAGGCTGCTGTGTGCCCATACCATCAGTGGGGTCCGGGAGAAAAGACCTCACAGCCAGCGTCAGCAGACTGTCAGGGAATAAGGTGCAGTCTGTTTGAAGTCGTGTCTTACAGCCTATGGAATGGCACAAGGCCAAGTGTGTAATAAAATGCCAAGCACCAAAGGCAGGCAACAACAATGTTCCCAAGTGGTCCCAACTGCACAGCTGCCCATGGCGCTGCTGCTTTGGGGGAGCTCTCCAGGAGCCTCGTCATTTGATGTCTCCAAGTGACATCAGCCAGGAGAGCATTCTCGAACCTATTTTTAACAGGCATCAGACACCAACATAACGGAACACACACTCTGTACCGATGGCATTTAATGTGCTGATCAAATAATAAAATGTGCTTATTTATTCTTCTGCTAGAAGGAAAGGTGTCCTGTTTTCTTCCCTCTGCTCCCAGCCTGATGGGAGTCAGCTCAGTTTCTAGGGCCCAGGGTGGGGAGGGTAGAGGGGGAAGGAGGAAGGATCTGGACATGGTCCCTGGCAGCCCGTGATAGGCTGGGGAGGGAGGAGTCTGGTCAATAACTCCATAACTCGTGTCACCCCCCACCTGGGGTTTTAGAGACAGCACCAGGCAAGGGAACACCTAGTGCTATGCTTCTCACTTCCACCACATGATTAAGTCTGAGGCTAATAAAAAAACATTATAGAGGGCTGAACATTTTTCTGGAACTAATACGTATTTTTACAATCCGTCATTCAGCTGATTTACACACACACCGGAAGCTCGGTAGTGATGACGTGATGATCGCTGTAAGGTTGGACTCAGGTTTTCTCCTCAGCAAATTGCTGTCATGGAGATAGAATTTGCAGGTCATAAAGTGCGCACATTGCACAACAGGGTGGTATGGTCGCGATGAAGGTGAGCACCCATGAATCTCCGCCTCATGAAGACGTGGGTTCACAACACCCCACAACCAGACAAGGCTTCTCTGTGCCCCTTGCAGTGGCCCCTGCCAGCCACCTGGCCCCGGACAATCCTGAGCCCTCTTCTGCCACTAGAGATACAGTTTCTCCAGCCTGATCATCCTACAGGAACAAAAGCTGGGTCCTTTCTTCCTGTTGTCACCCCTAACAGTGCTGAGATTTCTCCTGTGCTGGCACTTGTGTCCTTGTTTGCTTCTTTTGGTTGCTGACTATCCACGGATATCCCACTTGTGGGTCAAGTTTGCTTGTTATTTCTTTTAATTAAAGAAAGAGACGAATGCCTTGTCTTTTTCATTCACTAGGACTTCATGAACAGTCCCACTGGTGGGACTGGATGCCTGGTGCAGCCCCACAGAGCACGCAAGGCCAGGGAGCATGTTGTTAACAATGAAACGATGGCATTTTCAGATGTTTTTTGAAGGTTTTATTTTATTTGAAAGGCAGAAAGAGAGAGAGAGAGAGCTCTTCCATCTGCTGGTTCACTCCCCAGATAGCTGCAGTGCCAGAGCTGCGCTGATCCAAAGCCAGGAGGCAGCAGATTCTTCCAGATCTTCCACTGGGTGCAGGGGCCCAAGGACTTGGGCCATCTTCCACTGTTATCCCAGGCCATAGCAGAGAGCTGGATCGGAAGTGGAGCAGCCGGGACTCAAACCGGCACCCATATGGGATGCCGGCACTTCAGGCAGCGGCTTTACCCACTATGCCACAGCACCGGCCCCTGCATTTTCAGATTAAATTGCACCTCTCTCCCACATCTGCTTTTGCAGCAAATCTGCTGTACCTGGCCAGTGTAAGTGTGACCTCCTTTCTTTCCACCTCCATCCACTGTGCACCAGTTGCTAAGACGCAATGAAAGGAAGCCACTCTCCCAAAACACACCTTCCCAGTGCTTGTGTTGGCCTTCCAGACACTTTTCAGATGGGCCAGGAAGGTCCCACCCCATTTTGCAAAATTAGGGAGCTAGGGCAAGGTCAAACATTTTTCTAAGACCCCACAGCAGGAGACTAGTGGCATGCCAGCCAAAGGTTCCAGGTAGGGTGCTCAAGGCATTTCAAGCCCAAACCTTGGATTTGCATCCCACCTCTCCACCCTCCTTAGCTGGGTTCTGCTACCAAATCTCTTCATCTCTCTACACCTCAGTGTCTTGTCTGTAAAGTATAGACCCAACCGGGAAGCTCACAACCAAAGCAGAGAGATCATGCAGGGGCGGGCTCAGGCCAGGCACACGGAGAAGTCGGCGCTCAATCTGCGAGAGGGCGAGGGTGATTTCTCAGCCTCTGGTCTGCTCCTTCCTCCAGGGAGGGCAGGAGCCAGGCACTGCCCCATGCCCCCGGGCTGAGGGCAAGGAGTGCACAGTTTCTCGTAGCTCCGGGGAGCAGAGCCTCACAGGTGCAGAGATGTGAGGGAAAGGCGGCTGGATGCACTGAGGTACCTCGGTTGCAACAGAAACCAAGCAGAGTGGAGTGGACGTGGGTTACAAGGAGTCCAGGGTGCCTCACTGAACCCCAGTGGTATGAAAGCAACAGAGACCAAGGCCCCACGGCCTTCTCTCTGCTTCGGGTTTCTGCCTCTCTGTGTGTCACAGCGAGTCTTTCTGCTGCGTAGCTTCTGTGTGGCAGAAGGCAGCACGGGCAGAGCCTGGCCCGGGCTGCCCTGTGAGCTCCTTGGCCACTACCAAGGGAAGGCCTTGGTTGGCCCAGCTTTCATTAGACGCCTAGCCCAGCTAGCGCGTAAGCCAAGCTGTGCAAATATGGTTGCAGCTGACCCACCTGTAGAGGTGGAAAAGAGGGTCAGGCGGGTCATTGTCAGCCGAGCAGAACCCCCAAGAAGTGTTTCATTTCCAACAGGACTCACTTCCTCCCTGTGCTCCCCAGTCTTGTGAATCTGTTCTTGTCGTTAATGCCAGTAGCTGAGCACTTTGCACATATTGACACATTTAAAGTCATCCCTACAACAATTCACTGAGTTTATTGAACTCATTGTACAGATGAGGAAACTGAAGCACAGAGAAGTGAATACAACTTGCCCAAGATCACATCTAAACGGGGCCACTCTGGGGCCAGCGTTGTGGCATAGTGGGTAAAGCCACCAGCATCACTGCCAGCATCCCACATGGGTGCCAGTTCTTGTCCTGGCTGCTCCACTTCCCATTCAGCTTCCTGCTAATGGCCTGGGAAGAGCAGCGGAAGATAACCCAATTGCTTGAACCCCTGCCACCCACATGGGAGACCTGGAAAAAGCTCCTGGCTTTGGCCTGGCCCAGATGGTCATTTTGGTCACCTGGGGAATGAAGCAGTAGATAGAAGATCCCTTTCTCTCTCTGACTTGTCCTCTAACTCTGACTTTCAAAATAAATAAATGTTTAAAAATAAACAAAAACAGGAGGCTGGTGCTGTGGCAAAGTGGGTTAACACCCTGGCCTGCAGCGCCAGCATTCCATATGGGCGCCAGTTCTAGTCCCAGCTGCTCCACTTCCAATCCAGCTCTCTGCTATGGCCTGGGATAGCAGTAGAAGATGGCCCAAGTCCTTGGGCCTCTGCACCCATGTGGGAGGCCCGGAGGAAGCTCCTGGCTCCTGGCTTCGGATCGGCGTAGTTCCAGCCATTGCGGCCAATTGGGGAGTGAACCAACGGATGGAAGACCTCTCTCTCTCTCTCTCTCTGCCTTTTCTCTCTCTGTGTAACTCTGACTTTCAAGTAAAAAAAAAAATAAATCTTTAAAAATAAATAAAATAAAATAAACAAAAACAGGCCGGCACTGCGGCTCAATAGGCTAATCCTCTGCCTGCGGTGCCAGCACACTGGGTTCTAGTCCCAGTCGGAACGCCGGATTCTGTCCCGGTTGCTCCTCTTCCAGTTCAGCTCTCTGCTGTGGCCCGGGAGGGCAGTGGAGGATGGCCCAAGTGCTTGGGCCCTGCACCTGCATGGGAGAGCAGGAGAATCACCTGGCTTCTGCCTTCGGATCAGCGCAGTGCGCCAGCCGCAGCACGCCAGCTGCGGCAGCCATTGAAGGGTGAACCAACGGAAAAGGAAAACCTTTCTCTCTCTCTCTCTCTCACTGTCCACTCTGCCTGTTAAAAAAAAAAAAAAAAAAAAAAAAAAAAAAAAAAAAAAAAAAAAAAAAAAACCTGGGCCACTCTGGTGTCAGACCTGTTCTCAACAACCATTCGAGGCTGCCTATTTTATCTTCAGTCACATATTTTTAAATGTTTTCTATATTCATGCCATTAAATTTTTTGGTTATTTGAAAGGCAGAGAAACAGACAAATAGTCATAGACAGAGACAGACCTTCTATCTACAGGTTCACTCCCCAAATGCCCACAAGAGCTGTGTCTGGCAGGCTGAAGCCAGAAGCCTAGAGCTCCATCTCAGTGTCCCACACGGGTGGCAGGGACCCAAGCATTTGAGGCATCACCTGCTGCCTCCCACGACGTGCGTTAGCAGGAAGCTAGATCAGAAGTAGAGCCGCAGGGACTTAAACCAGCCACACTGATGTGGGGTGCAGGCATCCCAAACCGTGTCTTCATCGTGGCACCACCTCTTCAATCACAGTTTTAAAATTCATCCACCAGTCTCTCTCAAAATGGGGGGAAAAATGAGGAAGTATAAGACTTATAGATCTGTCATTTCACAAAAGCATCTAACAAGGAACAGATCAAAATGTTGGAATTCTGCCAGCCATCTTCACTGTTATTTAAAAAAAAAAAAAAAAGGAAAATTTGTTTTTAATGTGAAAGAGGCGGGGGGGGGGGGGCGGGGAGAGATCGATCTTCCATCAGCTGGGTCACTCCCCAAGTGGCCAGGGCTGGGCCAGGCCAATGCCAGGAGCCTCAAACTCCATCTGGGTCTCCCACATGGGTGGCAGGGGCCCCACTGCTTTGCTCATCCTCCACCACATTCCCAGGCACATCAGCAGGGAGCTGGATTGGAAGCAGAGTAGCTGGGACTCCAACGTGCATGCTGATGATGGGATGCCAGTATCCTAAATGGCAGGCTAACCCACCGTACCACAACACCTATCCCCAGGATGACCTCAGCTTATCACATCTGTAACAACCCTATTTCTAAAGGAAGTCACATTCTGAAGTAGTGCACGTTCTGGGGGGACACGGTTCACCCCTTAGCCTACCCTCTGCACAAGCAACACTACTTCTGCCCCAGCCCGTCCTCCCACAAGGCACCTTACACCCCAGGCCTCTTCTCGTCCTTGGGGATATGGTTCACCCCAGGTTGTCGGGGACAAGCATGGACGCCGTCTGCCCACTGTCCTAACTCACACTGCAGCACCGGCGGGGTGTCGCCCTGATTCACAAGGCTCCGTGACAGGCGCCCTGGATGGAAGCATGCCCCTCTGGCTAAGCATGGAGGAAGGCTGCTTTCACACAGCACCCTGCTGTCCACACCCTGCGCAGTGCTTCCATTTCACTGACAGTTTAAGGCACATAAACCTGAGTATCTGAGGCCAGCATTGTGGCGTAGCAGGTAAAGCCACTGCCTGCAACACCAGCATACTGTATGGGTGTCGGTTCATGTCCTGGCTGCCCCACTTCCGATCCAGGTCCCTGCTAATGCACCTGGGAAGGAGCTGAAGAAAGCCCAAGTGCTTGGGGCCCTGCCACCCACAAGGGACACCCAGAAGTTGTTCCTGGCTCCAGTTTCAGGCTGGCCCAGTGCTGGCCATTTGGCCATTGCAGCCATTTGAGGAGTAAACCAGCACATGGAAGGTGTTTCTCTCTCTCTCTCTCTCTCTCTCTCTCTCTCTCTCTCTCTCTAATTCTGCCTTTCAAATAAATAAAAATCTTAAAAAAAAAATAAACCTGAGCATCCCAGAATGGACCAGTGAATTTCTGTGTGGATGCTGACCCATGAAACTAAGTGGACCAGTGTCCCCTCTGCCCCTGTGTTTTCCCCGCAGCCAGGGGTTTGCTTCCACATCGATTCATTTGTTCATTTTGTGTGCCTGAAAATCCTAAGCAGATTTCACTTAGAGGTTACCCAGCTGGATCTAGCACACGTGTAATTGCATTTTGGAAGCTTTCCCTGGGCTCAGGTGGGAAGACACTCTGCCCATTTCTTCATTCTTAACAGGTATTACCAGGCAACTGAAGACTCAACCCCTAGGATCACAGGCCAGGAGTCTGGTGTCACGGCGCAGTGGGGTAAGCCACAGCTTCCAACGTAGGCATCCTATGTGGGAGCGCCAGGCATCCTATGTGGGAGTCCTGGCTCCTCCACTTCTGTCCCAGCTCCCCGCTAATGCGCTGGGTTGGCAGCAGAAGATGGCCCAAGCACCTGGGCCCTTGCCACCCACAGGGGAGACCCCCATGAAGTTCCTGGCTTTGGCCTGGCCCAGACCCAGCTGTGCCAGCCATTTGAGTAGTAATCTAGCAGAAGATATTCCCTCCCTCCCTCCCTCCCTCTCTCCCTCTGCCTATCAAATCCACAGTAAATATTGAAAAAAGATCTCGGGCCCGTAACCAGCAGGGTGTACACTGGAGCTGTGTTCATTTCGTGCTTTGATTTGGTCGCTCAGTCTTGCGTGTGTACCTGGTGCTGCCCTCTCGAAAGGACAGGGCTGAGGGGCTACTGACCCACCCAAATCCCAGCAGCCATGCCCCCAGCTCCTTCCCAGGAGCGGTCACCACGGGGGCTTCTGGTCCACACCTCTCATCGTGTAAGAGGAGAAACGGAGGCATGTACAGGGGAGAAGGGGCTGATGTACCACCACCCAGAGGGCGGGAGACACAGCCAGGCTTAGAGCCCCCGGCTGCCCAGCCCCGGGGCAGAGCACTCCCCACCATCTCCTCCCCAGGAGAGCGTATGCCAGAGACTGTGTATTTCTCACCTGTCTGCTTGTCACCAGAGTTTATGGTGACAAACCCCTGGGGAGGCTCATCTTCCTCTGGCTCCATCTGCCCCGGCCCCTCGAAACCCAGCTGCAGGCTCCCTCCTGCTCCCTAATGATGTGAGCTGTGGCTTCTACCACCTCGTGGGATTTCTGCCGCTTTCCATGCCTTCCTGTGTGTTTCCGCTGGGCCTCCCTCCAGGTGTCACCACCATGGGCCCCAGAGAGGCTCCCAGCCTTGTCCCTTGCTCTGGCTCCACCCCAGCCTGGTTACAAAGCAGTGTGGCTGTGCAAAGTCCAAGAGGAACAGAGAGATAAAAAAGCAAATAATAATGAGTATTAATCAGGTATCTGTCATACTCTCAGAGGTAGGGAATCTTTTTTCTTATAAGGGCCATTTGGACATTTATAACACTATTCACAGGCCATACAAAATTGTCAACTTAAAAATTAGCCTGCTATAGATTTGAACTTCTTTTAAAAAAAGATTTATTATTTAAAAAGCAGAGCAAAAGAGAGAGAGAGAGAGAGAGAGAGATCTTCCATCCGCTGGTTCACTCCCCAGATGGCCACAACGGCCAGGGCTGAGCCAGGCCAAATTCAGGAGCCAGGAGCTTCATCTGGATCTCCCATGCAGGTGCAGGGGACCCAAACACTTGGGCCATCTTCCCCTGCTTTTCCCAGGCCTGCACAGGGAGCTGGATCAGAAGTGAAGCCATCAGGGCATGAACCGCAGCCCATACGGGATGTCAGCTTCCAAGACAAAGACGACTGCCACACTGCTACACAACCCCGGATCTACAAATTCGGAGCCCCAGCTGCAGTTGCCTTGGCAGGGCCACACTGAGATTTCACAGGCCTCGTGTGGCCCATGGGCCGGCTATCCCCAGCCCTGTTCCAAGCACTGTACTTATATTAGTTCATTTGATCTACAAAACAATTTAAGAGCCATGGGCCGGTGTGTGGTATAGCAGGTAAAGCCACCTCCTGCAGGGCCGGGATCCCATATGGGCGCCAGTTCAAGTCCTGGCTGCTCCACTTCTAATCCCACTCTCTGCTATGGCCTGGGAAAGCAGTAGAAGATGGCCCAAATCCTTCGGCCCCTGCACCCGTGTGGGAGACCCAGAACAGCTCGGGCTGTTGCAGCCAATTGGGGAGTGAACCAGCGGATGGAAGATCTCGCTTTCTCTGCTTCTTCTATCTATCTCTATGTAACTCTGACTTTCAAATAAATCTTAAAAAAAAAAAAAAAACCAGAAACAAAAACAATCTAAGAGCCATTCTATAGGACAAATGATAGAGTTTCTCCAGTAAATACATGACCAAGAAAAAAAAAAAACCATGAAAGAGGGATATAACTTTAGATGAAAAGAGACTTAAAATCTTACAGTAGACAGACATGGTGAAGCAGGTGTGTAACACCTTAGTGGTTGGATCTGGGGCTCTACAGGTGCTCACTGTCAAATTCTTTCACCTTTCCTGTGCGTGTGAAAACTCTCATAAAACGCAGGGCACTGGGTGGGGGGTAGAATCTATGAGGCAAACGTAATGTGTGGCCTTGGCGGATCTTGTTTCAAACAAATCAATTCTAGAGATAGACTTGGGGGATAATCACAGATGAATAAATGCTGATTTGATATTAGATGATATTAATAATTTGTTTTCTAAAATTTTAGAAAATGATATTGTGGTGATTTTCTTTTCTCAGAGTCTGTAGGTTTGAAACAATAAGCAGGGGTGCTGGCAGGTAGAGATGACACAGAGTGACAGTTATGGAAAAGCGAGGATGGGCGACTTGTTCGTCATACCATTCCTCCTTCTTTGGGAGGGGGACCCATTAGGTGGGCATGATCATTTTGCAGTTCAGAAAGCTGAATCAAGGCTTAGGGATACTGGGCAATTTGCTCAAGTTCCCCCAGCCAGGATACCCTTGGATACGAACTCTTAAGGGGCTGGGTTGTGGCTCAGTGGCTTCAGTCACCACCTACAGTGCCAGCATCCCATAGGGGGACTGCTTCAAGTCCCAGCTACCCCACTTCCAGTCCAGCTCCCTGCTCCTGGGTAAGCAGTGAAAGATGGCCCAAGTCCTTGGGCCCCTGAACCCACGTGGGAGACTTGGATGAAGCTCCTGGCTCCTGGCATTGGCCGGGCCTACCCTGGCCATCATGGCCATCTGGGGATTGAACCAGCAGGTGGAAGATCTCTTTCTTGCTCTCCTCTCTCTGTTACTGTGCCTTTCAAATAAATAAATATTTTTTAAAATGTTCTACCTGTAAGTCCATCACCCATCCTTAACAGCTTGGTGGATATCTTGCTGACTCTTCCATACATTAAAAAGAACTTTCCCTTTGAACAGCTGAAAACTACATACCTGGGGTGGATGTGTGGCCTAGCGGTCCAGGTCCTGGCTGGGATGCCCACAACGCCTATCAGAGTGCCCGAGTTCCAGGTGTGTTCCCATTTCCAGCTTCCTGCTAAAGCACACCCTTGGAGGCAGCAGCGATGACTCAAGTAGCTGGGTCCCTGCCACTCACGTGGGAGACCAGGATTCTGTTCCTGGATCCTGGCTTCAGTTTGGTCAGGCATTTGGGGAGGGAGTCAAGAGTTACCTTTCAAATAAATACATAAACCTTCTTTTAAAAGTGTGGCAAAATTGACCAGTTTAACATGTTGGAGCCCAGAGTACATTCATGTGGTTGTGTGACCATCAGCACCATCCGTCACCTGCCCTGTTTCCTTCTTGCAAACTGACAAACTGCCTGTTTGTGCCCTACACTCAGCCTCCCGCAGCCACCATTGTACTTCCTGTCTCTCTGAGTAGGACTACTCCAACTCCATCGTGTAAATGCAATCATGCCACACATGGCTCTGGTGACTAGTATATTTCAATTTACATCTGTGTTCCAGCATGTGCCAGAATTCCTTTCCTCTTTGAGACGGAACAACATTCTATTGTGTGGCTAAACCATTCATCAATGGGTGGACATTTGGGCTGTTTCCCCTTTATTGTGAACACCACTCTTGTGCACATGGGTGCAAAATACCTCACACGCACCTGCTTTCAATTCTTGCTCATGCAAACCTAGCCACTGGATTGCTGGCTCGTAAGGCACTTCTGTTTTTCTAGGCACGTTGTGGAATCAATTTTCATCCTATACCTGTTACCCAACCATAAGCCTTTCTGTGTGCCCATGTTTTTGTCATCGTAATGGCCACACGTGGATCCCAGGAGGTGGAGGGGCTCCTGCCATCTTTGTTGGTCAGAGAGCTCCTCCCCGTCTGTGCCTGCTCACTATTCTGGTCTCAGGGATTCATCTGGCACTAGCTTAGGGCCTGGACAACAGCTCAGATTTCCCTTCATTCCCTATCTGCATCGTGTGATCGTTAGGGTCCTTGTGTGCTAAGTCCTCTCTCATGTGGGAACAGCAACTTCGGTCTCTTTGCTCTCTCCCTTCTCTTTCCACCTTGCAGTCTCTGCCTGAGCCCTGGTTATTGGAATAATTCAGTAATTACCTCTCCTCCTGGGAGATGTTTCCAACATTCTATATAAATAACGGTGCAACAACAGAGAGGTTTCCTGCCCCCTAGGCTGATGAATCATTTCCTTAAGATGAATTTCCAGAAGTGGGATAATGCACCACTGGATTTACAGATGGAGGGGGAGGAAGTTAAAGAAAGTGGTGGGTTGAGCGGTAGCCCTGGCAAAATATGTCCACCCAGCATCGGGGAAAGGGCCCTCGTTTGGAAAAAGGGTCTTGGCAAGTGTAAGCGAGCTAAAGATCTCAAGCTGAGACAGCCCTGGATCAGACAGACCCTAAGTCCAATGTCAAGTTCTCAGAAGAGAAGAGGAAGGGAAAGGACCCGGAGATGCAGGTGCTGGGGAGAGAAAGCTGCAAGCCAAGGGAGGCCAGCGGGTGCCAGAAGAAAGGCCTGGGAGGGAATCTCCCTCAGAGCCCACAGAAGGAGCCAACCCTGCCAACAACTTGACTTTGACCTTGCAGCCTCCTGAAATGAGAGAGGACATGTCTGTTACGCTAAGGCACCAAGCGTGTCGTGAGGAGATAGACGATCCCCTTTGTGCAGCCCCTTCCAGAAGAATGCAGGGGGTTCATCTTGGGGGAGGCAGAAGTGTTGTTGGGTTGGGTGTCCAACCCTTCAGAGGGGGCATATTGGGGTTTACGGTGGGAACTGGGGGGTTGGGAACAAGGGGGGTGGGGGCAGAGTATGAAGTGGGATGGGGAGCTGCTGCCAATGCGTATGTCTCTTTCTCTTTAAATGTGCATGTGTGTACACACACACACACACATTCCAGGACTGAAGCCAAAGTGTGAGAAAGCAAACTTGAAAATACTTAGTAGAAAAAAAAAATAAGAGGGTATTTCCATAACCTTGGTGTAGCAAACAATTTCTTAAGCAAGATAAGCCTTGATGCTTGAAGCATTCGACTACATTAACAGACTTTTGTATATCAAAGAGCACCACAAACAAGCAAAGACAAGCTGTGGGCCAGCAGGAGGCCCGGCGATGGGGGTTCATATCCAGGATTTACAAGGAACTCGTGTGAAACAACATGGAAGATCAACTCTCAACTCTAACTACAAAACAGGTCAAGGTACAAAGAGGGAGTCCCCCAAAGCAGAAGCAACAACATGACAAGATTCTCAACCCACAGAAAAATCTGGGAAGGACGAATTAATTAACAGTGACACAGTCATCAAATTGGCAGAAAATGAAAATGTGTGATGTGGCCAAAGACGCCTGAGGATGTGCAGAGTGGGAGGGCAGGTCCCTGTGGCCGATGGATGTTGGTGTGACCAGGCTGGAGAGCATGTGCCTCCCCCCACCCCGGCCCCCACCTACTCACCCCCAAATGCACTTGTTGAAGTTCTCACCCTCAGTACCAGAATGTGATTGTGTCTGGAAATAGGATATTGAAGATGTTCTGAAGGTACATTGTGGTCATATGGTGGACCCTAATCCAACAGGACTTAGAAGGATTGGGGCACTTATAAGAACAGATTAGGACCAAGACATCCATGGAGCAAAGATCATGTGAGCACATGGAGGGAAGACAGTGCCTTTGGGAGAAGCCTCAGAAGAAACCAACCCTGGCCACGCCTTGATCCGTTGGTGAAGCTGCCCAGTCTGTGGTATTTTGTGGTAGCAGCCCAGGCAGACTGATGCACCTGGTAGGGTTCAAGATGCTCCTGGTGGGGCCGGCGCTGTGGCGCAGCGGGTTAAAGCCCTGGCCTAAAGTGCTGGCATCCCATATGGGTGCTGGTTCTAGTCCTGGCTGCTCCTCTTCCAATCCAGCTCTCTGCTGTGGCCTGGGAAAGCAGTAGAAGATGGCCCAAGTCCTTGGGCTCTTGCATCTGCATGGGAGACCTTGAAGAAGCTACTGGCTCCTTGCTTTGGATCGGCACAGCTCTGGCTGTTGCGGCCATTTGGGGAGTGAACCAGCAGACGGGAGACCTTTCTTTCTGTGTCTACCTCTGTAACTCTGTCTTTCAAATAAATAAAATAAATCTTTAAAAAAAAAAAAAAAGATGCTCCTGGTGGCAGGTGCAGTGGGTTAAGCCAATGCTTGGGATGAAGTCCTACCTTCACTTCCAATCCAGCTCTGTGCTAATGTGCCTGGGAAGCTGTAGATAATGGCCCAAAGACTTAGGTTCCTACAACTCACGTGGGAGCCCTGATGGAGTTTCTGGCTCCTAGTTTTAGCCTGGCCCAGCCCTGGCTATTGCAGGCATTTGGGAGGTGAACCAGAAGATGGAAGACCTCTCTCTCTCTCTCTCTCCCTTTCTCTCTTTCAAATTAATAAACAAATCACTTTTTAAAAAATATATCAGGAGTGAGGTGATTCATCCCTGGTGAGCAGAGAAGACGTGGGTACAAAGGAATCCTCCTGAACTTGGGGTCTTCTGCCGTGCCCGCAGTGCTGTGCTTCTTACACAGCATGCATAGAAATAAGGTATAGGGGCTGGTGCTGTGGTGCAGCAGGTAAAGCTGCCGTCTGCAGTTCCGGCATCCCATATAGGTGCCGCTTCAAGACCTGGCTGCTCTACTTCCGATCCAGCTCTCTGCTATGGCCTGGGAAATTAGTTGAAGATGGCCCAAGTCCTTGGGTCCCTGCACCCACATAAGAGACTTGGAAGAAGCTCCTGGATCCTGGCTTCGAATTGGCACAGCTATGGCCGTTGCGGCCAATTGGGGAGTGAACCAACAGATGAAAGACATCTCTCTCTCTCTCTCTCTCTCTCTCTCTCTCTCTCTCTCTCTCTCTCTCCCCGCCTCTCTCCTTCTCTCTCTGTAATTCTGACTTTCAAATAAATAAATAAATCTTAAAAAAAGAGTAAGGTATAATCCACTCCATTACCATATTGCAAGTGCCAACTAGGTGAAGGGCAGAAGTGGACTGCTGCAAGTCCAGGCAATGCTCCTCACTTCACTGTCCTCCTCTGGGGGTACATCACCAGCACCCCCCACTAACCGCTGTAAGTGAGTCTCCATACACTAGGTGAGTGTCAGACAGTGGCTGTCTGCCCACACTGGCGAGCCTGTGTGCACACACACACACAGACTTCAGAAAGAACAACACGACATTGCAATTTTCTCTCCCTACTTTTTTTTTTCATAAAGAAACAGAAAATTCAGATCCATCTTTCACATTGTAGCAATAGAAAGGAACACAAATTGCCAACAAAGAAGCTGACAGCAAAACAACACAAACCCAGTTTCTAGTGACAAAGGCAAGCAAATCCCAGAGCTTACAAACCCACAGAGGCCCAAGAGGAAATTCAAAGAGTAAACAAATACACAGAAAAATGTTCCACCTGAAGACTGGCCGGATTCCCCGCCCCCATCCCACGCACCCCAACACCCACACACCGAGGAGCGGTTGGGCTGGGCTTCTGGGGAGCAGAGGCTGGGCTTGGAGCTCCTCCCAGCACTGGACAACACCGGAGCCAAGACAGAGGGCGGCCCCACCAGCCAGAGGGAGAAGGCACCCACCGTGTGACCGGGAACCCTGAGGTCAGCAGGGAGGCCAGGAATTTCCAGTGATGGTCTGAAAGGCAGCCACCTGGGAGTGCCCCAGCCACTGACGGTCAAAGAAGCAAAGAAGCAAAGGTGACGGCCCCGTTTCCTTCTCTTTGCAAGCTTTTGAATGATCCCACCCAGCCCTGGGAAGACGTACCGGGGCCAGGTAATGAGAGTTGAGAGGGAAGAAGGAGCCACACCATCCACTCATTCACTCCCACCTGTTCAGTAAGAACCTGGTGCGTGCCAGGCCCGATGTCAGGCACTGGGGAACGCACATGGGTTTGGGTGTGTATGTGTGTGTTGGGGGGTCTGGGGCCCTTGACGTTGGTAACTGCCAGCTTGCCGTGTGCCCTGAGCAGCAGTCCACCCACAGCAGGGCGCGGGTCACTCCTCCACCTCTTACCAGCTTGTCCTGGTGTCCCTGGGCCTTACCTGGTTCTAGCACTGATGACCTGCGTGCCAGGGACCCTCTCTGGAGAAATTGGGGACAGCTGGCAAGATGAAGGAACAAGATCTTAGAGCACATGCAGGCCAGGTCGCCGAGCCGGGGTTCAAAACCAGTCTCATCAGACTCCCTCATGGCCTGTGTGGGGAAAACGGAGAATCAGAGGCAGGGGTCAGAGCATCGGCCAGGGAGCCCCAGGTGAGCGGCTGACGCTCGGTGCTGGCTCAGGGCTGGGAGACAGACAGGAGCCAGAGGACTCGGGCTGGAAAAGTGATCTGGCGACTTCTGGTTATTCTGTGAAATTGTCCTGGCCGTGACTGGATGACACTGTGCTTGGGAATCTAAAGAAATCACCCTCCTCTTTTTTCTCATTAGAGAGTGATTGGAAAGAAAATGCTCTCTGAGCGTTTTCTGGAAGAGAAAATAAGTCCAGGGGTCTAAGGAAGGGGCTGGCTTTGCTTTGTACGTCACGGCCTGTGCGTGCAGCTGTGAAGATGTGACCTGGATGCCTCCGGAGAAACATGGACAACTCTTGGGATCAAAATGGTATCCTGGGGCCGGCATTGTGGCGCAGTGGGTTAAGCGCTGCCTGCGACACCTGCATCCCACACCAGAGTGCTGGATCGAGTCCCAGCTGCTCTGCTTCTGATCCAGCTTCTTGCTAATGTGCCTGGGAAGGCAACAGATGTCTGGGCTCTAGCTATCCACCTGGAAGACCAGGATGCAGCTCCTGGCTCCTGGTTTCAGCCTGACACAAGCCCTGGCCCTTGTGGGCAGGTAGGGAGTGAACCAGCAAATCCAAGTTTCTCTCTCTCTCTCTCTCTCTCTCTGCCTTTCAAATTAAAAATGGGTTATTTTATGGAACAGAATAAAAACGTGTGCCTTGTGCCTGCAAATTTGCCAAATGCTTCCGACTGAGGATGAGACTAGGATCATCAAGAGTGGTGGGTGGGTGAGAATAAAGGAAGAATTTTAAAAGTTTTAAATAGGGGGCCAACACTGTGGCACAGTTAAAGCCCCTGCCTGCAGCTCCAGCATTTCATATGGTGCCAGTTCAAGTCCCGGCTGTTCTATTTCCAATTAAGCCCCCTACTAATACGCCTGGGAAAGCAGCAGAAGATGGTCCAAGTCCTTGGACCCCTTCACTCACATGGGTGACCTGGAAGAAGCTCCTGGCTCCTGGCTTTGGATTGGCTTGGCTCCAGCCATTTGGGGAGTGAACCAGAAGATCTCTGTGTGTGTCTCTACCTCTCTCTGTAACTCTTTTTTTTTTTTTTAATTTGACAGGTAGAGTTATAGACAGTGAGAAAGAGAGAGAGAAAGGTCTTCCTTCCGTTGGTTCACTCCCCAAATGGCCACTACGGCTGGCGCTGTGCCAATCCGAAGCCAGGAGCCAGGTGCTTCTTCCTGGTCTCCCATGAGGGTGCAGGGCCCAAGCACTCGGGCCATTCTCCACTGCCCTCCTGGGCCACAGCAGAGAGCTGGACTGGAAGAGGAGCAAATGGGACTAGAACCTGGCACCCATGTGGGATGCCGGCGCTGCAGGCGGAGGATTAATCAAGTGAGCCATGGCGCCAGCCTCTGTAACTCTTTCAAATAAACAAAATCAATCTAAACAACAACAACAAAAAGGCCAAAAATAGTCTTTAATCCCATCATGTTGTCTTTTTTAAATCCGGGAAGAGAAGCTAGGAATTCTAGGTTGATGCATGTGCACAGAGGCACAGCTCACAAAAATGGACTTTGTGGCACTGATGGGGACACCCAGTGACTGGAAAGAACACGAGTGTCCACCAGGAGGCGGGCGCTGAGGGCGGCGCTTGGTGCTGTGGTTACAAGGCCCCGGGGACACCCACCTCCCACGTCTGAGGACCTTCAGTGAGTCCCAGCTCTGCGCCTGATTCCACTCTCCTGCCAATGCTCATGTTGGGGGGCAGGGGGGCGGCTCAAGTGCCACTCAGGTGGGAGACCCTGACTGAGTTCCTGCTGGTGTGGGTATTTGAGAAGTGAGCCAGCAAATGGGAGCTCTCCATCTGTTTGTTTCTCTGGCTCTGTCTCTTTGCTTTCAAAGAAATAAAGTTTTTGAAAGTAAATTTAGAGGCTGGCACTGTGGCGTAGCGGGTAAGGCCACCACCTGCAGTGCTGGCATCCCATAAGATGGGCGCCGGTTCAAGACCCGGCTGTTCCACTTCCTATCCAACTCTCTGTTATGGCCTGGGAAAGCAGTGGAAGATGGCCCAAGTCCTTGGGCTCCTGCACCCATGTGGGAGACCTGGAAGAAGCTCTTGGCTCCTGGCTTATGATCGGCACAGCTCCGGCCATTGAGGCCATCTGGGGAGTAAGCCAATAGATGGACGACCTCTCTCTCCGCCTCTCCTTCTCTCTCTCTGTAACTCTGACTTTCAAGTAAATAAATAAATCTTAAAAAAAAAAAAAAAGTAAGTAGATTTAGGGGCCAGTGCTGTGGCACAGTAGATTAATTCTCCACCTGCAGCGTCAGCATCTCATATGGGCACCGGTTCCAGTCCCAGCTGCTCCTCTTCTGATCCAGCTCTCTGCCATGGCCTGGAAAAGCAGTGGAAGATGGCCCAAGCACTTTGTCCCCTGTACCCACCCTTGGCTCCTGGTTCCTGGCTTCAGCCGTTGTGGCCATTTGGGGAAAGAACCAGCGGATGGAAGACCTTTCTGTCTCTCCCTCTGGCTGTAACTCTACTTCTCAAATAAATAAATAAATAATCTTAAAAAAAAAAAACTAAGTAAATTTAAAGACTGGTTCAGGTTCATGGAGCAGCAGTGAAGACACTGCTCGGGAGGCCCGCAGCCCCCGGCAGAGAGCCTGGTACAAGTGTCCACCCGCTCTCACCCCGCTTACTGCAGCAGCTGCTGGCCCAAGTACTTGGCCTTCTGCCACGCACGTGGGAGACCTGGATGGAGCTCCTGGCTCCTGGCTTTGGCCTGATCCAGCTTGGGCTATTGTAGGCATTTGGGGGACTGAACCAGAGGATGGCAGATCTCGCTCTCTCCCTCTCCCTCTCTCTCTCTGCCTTTTAAATAAATATAAATACAAGTGAATAACCACTGGTTCATTGCACAATGAGGTGCAATGTCACTGTTGAGACAGAGGGGTAGCTGTAGGTGACTGACAACTGATGGTCCTGAAGACATGCACAGCAAGAAAGACAAATGCAGGAGAGCGAAGAGCAGACACCCAGCCACGCCTTCCTCTGGATGCGAAGCCCGTTCTGGAAGGAGCAGTGAGTGGCTGGGAGACAAGGGCGGGAGGGCCTCTCCTTCCCCGGGCTGCATTTGCTACCCATGGTGGGTGGAGTGGTGTCCGCTGGACCTGTGGGTGTGACTCTGGCAAAAAGAGCCCATGCAGACATGACCGGGTTTAAGGTGTCTGGGTGCCATCATCCTGGGTCAGGGTGGACCCTGATCTAGCAACAGGCGTCATCGCCAGGCACCCAGGGAGGAGGAGAAAGCCTTGTGAGTGACACAGCCACAGCCCAGGGATGCCTGCAGCCACCAGAAGCTGGGGGCAGCGGGGAGTGGAGCCTCTAGAAAGTTCTGCGGGAAGCTCGGCCCCACTCACCCCTGGATTTCAGATTTGCACCACCAGAGCCGTCAGGGAGGGAACTCCTCTTGTTTTAATCCATCATGCTGCGGAAACTTCTTGCAGCAGCCCCAGGAAACCAATGCAGTATCTTTTGGAAAAAAAAAAATTAATTTCATTGTATTTAACAGGCAGAAAGAGAGAGAGAGAGAGAGAGAGAGAGAGAACACCTTCCACCTGCTAGTTCACTTCCTAAATGCTTGCAATAGCCAAAGTTGGGCCAGGCTGAAGCCAGGAGCCCAGAACGCAATCTGGGTCTCCCACAAGGGGAGGGCCTTGAGGTCTCCCCTGCTGCCTCCCCGGTGCGCACGAGCAGGAAGCTGGAATCGGAAGCAGAGGAGCTGGCCTCAGCCGAGGCACTCTGATGTGGCACGCAGACATGCCAAGCGGTGTCTTAACCACCCTGCCAAAAGACTGCTCCCCTCTGAATATTTTTTGTAATGTAATAGATTACACTCCCTATTCCATATAAATTTCACACACGAGTCCCAGCTGTTCCACTTCCGATCCAGCTCCCTGCTATGGCCTGGGAAAGCAGAGGAAGATGGCCTAAGTGCTTGGGCCCCTACACCCATGTGAGAGACCCAGAAGAAGCTCCTGGATCCTTGCTTCGGATCGGCCCAGCCCCAGCCCTTGTGGCCATTTGGGGAGTGAACCAGTGGATGGAAGACCTCTCTCTGTTTCTCCCTCTTTCTGTAACTCTGACTTTCAAATAAATAAATAAATTTGTTAAAAAAGAATAGTCACAGAAGTCTTATTCTTAGTTGTCCCAAATCGGAAACAACCCAGGTGTGTGTCCTGGGAATACTGGACGGCAGCACGTGAGTGAGAACACACTGCCATAGCAAAAACGAACAAACCACAGCGAGACCGACCTGAGCGCCTCCTGGACAGCATGACCAGGAGAGTGGGGGTCAAGTTCAAGTTCTACAGCTTGACCTCAGCGCTGATTTTGCTGAGTAAGCATGACAAACGCACGGAGCTGTGCACTGCCGACTTGTCCACTTAGGGTAGGTGCGTCAGTCCTCCCGTAATCGTTCTAAACAGAGAAGTAAATATAAAGAAATCACGATGGGGCAGGAAATCCCCTACCAGGAGAGCCAGACACCCATTTTAAACAGCGTTGACGTGGAATGACCGCAGGAAAAAAAAAAAAAAAAATCCTGGGCGTTTAGCACTGGAGGAGGAGCAGGGATTCCCGGGCACTTTGCAGCTGCCCAGACATCAGGCACTGGCCCTGAACTTGATGTGCCTGCAGCCCCCACGAGACGAGATGGGCAAGCTCAGGGGACTGAAGCAGCCAGGTGCTGGGCTCAGCACTGCCCCTAGGAGCACCCAGCCTGGCTGAGCCTGAAGGGGCAGGGGTTCAAGGTGGGGGGGGAGAGGGGGGCGTGTCAGAGACAAAGTAGCTCGATCTGCGGGGTTTGGAAAGAATTGGGACGAGCTCGGCACGGAAGGGAGGGCAGGGAAGGCTTCTGCAGGCCGAGGGAACTGCGTGTGCAAGGCGCAGGAGCAAGAGAATCAACAGGGCAGACCCTCCAGGGAGCAGGAGGCTACAGGCCAGGGGCAGCAGCCTGGCCACCAGCAGAGCCCTGGATGAGCCACTCACCATCTGCAAGGTGACACTGCATGATCTGTCTGCAGCTCCGGCAGGTGCTGGAACCTCAGGAGAGGTAACTGGAATGTCTTGCTCACTGCAGCCACTCCCGGGGGCTGTTCTTCCCGGGCCTGTCCTGTGACCCTGGGCGGCTGGTAAGTACAATGGATCCCAAGCGGAAAACAGGTCATTCACTCACTCAGCAATTGTTGAGTGCCTACTGTGTACTCTGGGCATAGAGCTGTGGCAGAAACATGGCAAAGGATGTGGGCTCAGGCAGCTGCAGGGATAGTAGGCGTTGCTGTTAAATGCTAAGTCAGCAACTAAGTGGGGGACAGAGGCCAGGGAGTGGAGATTGGGATTTTGGATAGGATTTTTTTTTTTTTAAGATTTTGTATTTATTTGAAAGGTAGAGTTAACAGAGACAGAGACAGAGACAGAGAGAGAGATCTATTGGCTCACTCCCCAAATGACTGCAGTGGTCAGAGCTGAGCCAATCCAAAGCCAGGAGCTTCTTCCAGGTCTGCCATGTGGGTGCAAGGACCCAAGCATTTGGTTCATCTTCTGCTGCTTTCCCAGGCCATAGCAGGGAGCTGCAAGTGGAACAGTCGAGTCTCAAACTGGTGCCCATGTGGGATGCTGGCATCTGAGGTGGCAGCTTAACCGCCATGCCACAGCACGGGCCCGATGGGATGCATTTTAATTCTGTTCTGGAATGCAGCTTGCCCTCAGGGCATGTAGGAGGTCCTCAGAAAATATTTTCTGGATGAATCCTAAAATATAAAAAGCACAAGAGGGCTGGACATTTGGTGGAGCAGTTAAGAGCTGCCATCTGGGCCACATGCATCCCATGTCAGAGTGCCAAGCTTTAAGCTCCGGCTCCACCTCCAATTTCAGCTTCCCACCAACAGACACCCTGGGGGCAGTGGTCATGGCTAAGTACTTGGGTCTCTGCCAACTAGATGTAGTCCTGGCCTGACTCAGGCCGACCTGCTGAGAACATGTGGACAGTGAACCAGTGGATGGGAGAACTCTGTCTCTTTGCCTTACAAAATGAAAATAAGAATTTAAAAATTCATTGAAAAAGAACCCACAAAGACCTTGAAGATAATCAGCTCCCATATTTTCAGTTTACAAATGGGGAAACTGAGGCTCTAATGTCACTTGAAGCTCTTGGGTCACCCAACAAGAAGACACTGGCCTTTCGTCTCCTGATGTCGAGGGTCCATTCATGCCCCAGCCTGCTCCTCACCCACGAAACCAAAGCAAGCTGACTCCACAGCTGCTTCTGGCTGCAAGTGTGTGGAAGCCCGCAGAGCTGGACCCTGTCCTGGGCAAGCAGGACCAGGGCTGGCTCGTGCTGGAGACTGGACACTGAGCCTTCTCCCACTTCCAGCCCCACCGATGTCCACAGCCTGTGAAGTGACATCAGGATGAGTGACAGGACAGTGTCCTAGGCCTGCGCCTCTGCTCCCAGGGCCATCTGCAGGTGCGTTGCACATTCAGAGCGCAACGAGCACATGGGGATGGAGTATGTGGTCACTGAGCAGGGGCCACAGCTGCGGCCCTGGGCCAGAGGCCCACCTGCCAGCTGCTACTGTCCCAGGTAGGTAGGAACACAGGCACAAGGCAGGGACAGGGACAGGGCCTTGATGTGGGAGTTGGGGGATGGTGGCACTGGGGCTGGGTCCTGAGGACATGGACACCAGACACGGGGCAAGGAGAGGCAAAGGCAGTGAGGTGGGGGTGCTGGCTGTGCTCAGGAAGTGGGGCGCGGGTCTGTGCATGGCTGCACCCCAGAAAGGGCCTGCAGACGGAGCAGCCAGGGGTCTGGTGCTGAGCGGTACAGTAACGGAGATGAGAAGGTCACATTTATAGAGAATCCGAGGGCCCACATGGGATCCGAGTTCCCTGTGTGACCCTGGGCTGGTAACCTGACCTCTCTGAGTGTCAGTTTCTGCATCTGAAAAATGGGAATAAGAACAGTGCTTACTTCCTAGGGCAGTGGTGAGCACAGGGTGGGGAGCCACTACCACGAGTCACATCCTTGGAAAGCACGTATTGAGTGCCTACTGTATACTAAGATGGAACTGGGGGTGCTGGGGGAGAACTAGGTTCCTGGCTTCCCACAGGAACAGGCACATTGGGAGGTGCAGTGCCCAGGTTCTCGGTGGGCGGGGGGTGGGGCCACAGGACCAGGTAAGGAAGAGACCTCAGGAAGCAGAGGAGAAAACCTCCCCAGGGAGTGCGCACCCGGCGGCGGGGGTGGCTGCGCTGCTGGACCAGGGCTGGACATGTGTCCCCACCAGGCAGGCGCGTGGGAGCCGCTGGCATTTGGAGGGCAGTGGGCAGGAAGGCCGGACATCCTGCGAGGTGCCGGCCGGTCCCCCCGGCTGCCTCTCTGGGCTCCTGTGTGGGCGAGAGCCCGGCTGGGAACTACCTGTCTGGGATCTCACTTCATTTTACATACAAATGCATTTTTTTTTCCTGCTCAGTTTTAATAGTCACTGGATTTTCCAGGAGTGCAGCCACCATGGAAAGAGAGGGAAGGTTGTTCTTTGTGTCACTTGGACGGGAACCAAGAGTTGGTCACCATTTCGGAAAATCACGTCACCAACGGTCTGTGATGCGTGAGTCACCTGCAGGGCACACCTGTGGCGACCTGCACTTGTGGTTGTCGCCTTCCCCGGGGGAGCTTTCGAACAGGCAAGCGTCTGCCTCCTCTTTTATGTCTCTCGGGAGGTCTGGCGCGCCCACAAACGGTTTTATGGCAAATTGCCTCCCCTTTAATCCCCCCATGTCACAGTCAGGGTGCCCTGTCCGTGCTTCCAGATTCGCCCGCCGAGGTGAGCGAGAGACAGGAGCGGCACAAAGCAGGGAGCATGGGGTCCCCACTGCTGCACCTGCATGGGGAGGCCAGGAAACAGCTTTGGGGGTGTCAGGGCTGAACGAAGGGACAACAGGCCGGCAGCCTTCTGGGGGCCGCTGGAGGGGGTCAGCCCTGTGGGAGTGACGCAGAGAGAGAGGGGCAGGGACAAGGACCTCCCTCCAGGCAGGAGACTTCACTGGCACCCGTGTCCCAGGCCTGACTCATCTGTGTTCTCACTGCAACGGCTGCGGTCCCCGGAGGCATGGCCGTCACGCGGCCAGCCCTGGGCTGGGTCAGAAAGGTGGAGGCTCTTTATGGACACTGAGACTTTGATCCCGAACCCGTGGAAGGGACAGTCATCCTTTAAGGAGGGCGAGGGAGTGACGTCAGCCTCTTGATGAGGGCGAGAAAGTGCCCAGGGAAACACACTTTCTGACAAACAGGTCGCTTCCACGCAGAACGCAGTCCGAGAGAGAGGGCTATGCCCTTTCCACTCACGGGAAAAACTCATTTCCCTGGTGGGCTGACGTGCAGATACTTAAAGGCTATCGAGGAGGTGGTCCAGTGTCCTGCCTGGGACCCCGCCTTTGGAAGAGGGGCGGGGGCCCTGGGGCTCTTGTGCAGGAGTGCGAGCCTAACTCCAGCTCCTGGGAAGTCCCCAGTGAGCGTGAAGCAGGGGCTAAGGCGATCAGATCTGCGGTTAGAAGAATCAGCCTGGCTCCCATGGAGCGGAGGGGACCAGGCTGGAGTCGGGCAGTGGTTGGGGAAGGGAGGGCAGTAGGAGCCTGTGAGGTCGTGGGGTATTGGGGGCAGCAGAGGCAGAGCCACCCAGAGGACAACGGTGCTGTGCACTGTGCAGGAGGCGATGGTGGAGGCCACATTAATCCAGGGTGGGGTCCTGGTCTTCTGGGGGCTGGGGGAGAAGACCAGTGACTGTGTCCTTAGTTAATGGACAAGGCAGGGGAGAAAACCATCCCACACCTGCACCAGGCACTGCTCTGTGACCCACAACGGGTCCCTATGGCCACACCACCACACCTGCAGACCAGGAGACAGACCTGCACCGAGGTCCCATCCATGCGTCCTGGCGGCAGTGCAGGACACCAAAGTCCACGCCCTGGCCACCACACCTCCCTCTCCGAGAGGTCCCAGAGGCCCTGTGGACGCAATGCTGAGGATCTCACGACTGGATTCGTGCAGGGAACAACCTGTGCCTGGATGGACAGCCCAGGGGCTGCCCGGGCCTCCTCCTGCTCCCTGGAGCCCTGAACTCACACCTGTCCATGCTTCAAGTCGAGGGAAGGTGGACGTGCACTTGGTAGGTGCAGACAAGGGGCAAAGGTCAAACTGACGTCAGACTTGAAGGTTACATGACCCCTGAGTGCAAGCCAGGAGGGGTGCACGGCCCTGCCCACTGTGCCTCTCCATCACCACCACTCCTCTCGGGTCTGGATCCTTCTTCTCTGGACCTGGATGAGAGCGTGGGGACAGATACCTTCCGCCCAGAACCAAGCGGTGGTCAAGATGCAGGACCTCTGCTGGTGTGGGTTTCAGGCGCCCTCTGCTGGACAGTTTCATTGCCTGCTGGTTAAGGCCAGGCTGGCTTCAGGAATGGGTATTTGGGGGATTCTGTGGCCAGGCCAAGGGCACGATGTGGGGTGGGAGAGACCATCACTGGAAGAAGAAGGCAGACCCCTCCCCACCCAGGAGCAGGCAGCACAGGGCAGGTGAGCTCTACGTGAGCGGCTGGAGCAGCCGGTCCCTGCCACCACCCCCTTACTGAGAGGCTGCACCGAGCCCGCACCCCATTTCCTGGTTTAATCCTCACTTCTATCCTCAAACCTATCACGCAGATGAGAAAACTGGGGCCCCTAAGGATTGCGTCCCAGGGCTACAGCCTCCAGCTCTGCACGTGCAGAACAGGACACAAAGCTTCGGAGCGCTAAGCCGCGTCCACCCCGGGCTGGACGCTGAGGCCAGAGCGCGTGCTCTCTCTGCCTTGCCAAGCACTCAGCTGAGCTCCAACGCAGGCCTGGCCCTGGGCACCTACTGAGGGACAGCTCTGTGGGTTCATGGGTGCCAGCAGAGGGGAGCCTCGCCCCTCCCCAGACCCGGCACCGCTCTGCCACCGGGCCTTGATTTGAGCAGCTTTTAAGGCGAGGTGCGCAGAAGGCCAGGACCTGACACCCACCAGCCCAGGTTCCTGCAGCACAGGACGGAGGGGATTCTCCAGCATCCCTGGGAACCCAGCACCCCCAAAAATGCCACAGGTACACGGACGGGGAGGAGGACCCTGGGAGAAGGGGGCCTGGGACGAGGGATGTTAGAGGGAAGCAGCCGCTTCTGGCCTTGGGAAGGGCGTGTTCTTCCAGCCGCAGCCTCAGCTCCCTGGGAGCGAGCCCCCGCTGCAGGTGCTTCAGGAAGATCGATCCTGCCGGGCCGAGGCAGCAGCCACGGGGCCAGAGCCGAGGGCCCAGGAAGCGGCTGGCGGAGGAGGGACAGGGGCAGAAGGGACCTGCACCAGGCAGTGTGCAGGGCGCACGCCGCCCACACCCTCACTGGCACCCTATGGGGTGAGCGCTCACTACTCACCCACAGGGAGGCGAGGCACGGGGCCACACAGCTGGACGTGACGGAAGTGATCTGCTCTCGGTCTAACCCTGCTCTTTCTGTTAAGGTCACGACTGTCCGCGGCCTGTGACCTGCTTTGAATTACAGGTGTTTTTCTTCTCCACGTTGGCACAGGGCTGGCCCCGGCCCCCGGGGCAGCAGTGTATGGGGTTCAGGTTCAGTGAATCCTGAGCCGTCGCTGGGTAGCAGCGAGCAATCGGCTTCGGCGCCCTGTGCCTCAGTTTCTCCTGTGCAATAGAGACTGCGGTAGCAGCACTTATGGCAGAGGGGTCCCGCAAAGAGCGGAGAAAGGACTCTTTGCAGGCCTGGCACGAGATACGCGCCCAGCAAACACGGGCTGTTCTGTTCGTATTCACGCCCGGAGTGCCGTCAGCCACAGTTGCAGATCAACTGGGAGCTTCAGAAAACGCGCATGTGCTGTGGGTACTGACCCTGGGGTTTGGTTTCATTGGCTGCAGGTGGAGGGCAAACGCCAGTGTTGGGTGGAGCTCCCCAGGTGACTCTGATGTTCGAAGCAAGGTCAGAGCCTCCGAGGCAGGGCTGGCCTCTTGGGTCCCAGACAGGGGACAGCACCTGGCAGGTGTCAGGAAACAAGGGGTGGGGGTGGGAGGCGCAGCTGCCCACATACCCTCACTTGACTCAGCACCCAGATCATGGCGACTTTGGGGTCCATCTGCCACCAGCCAGGAGGGAGGAGGTCACCCACTCAGACTGAGGTAATCAGGCCTGGGATAAGACAGGCTTTGTCCCATCCTGAAAGTCCCAAAAGCAAACATGAAGTCATCCCAGCCGGCCTCTGCATGCTCCAGGCGGTGGAAGTTCCCCTCAGGACCGAGCCCAGAAGGGACCTGCCCTTTCTTTCCGTGCCCTGTGCTCAGCCTGGCCTCTGGCTTCCCAGGTTTCTACCAGGAGGAATCATTCCGGTCCAGTGAGGACAAGGGTGTGGGCAGAGGCTCCTGCCTGTGTCCCAGGTCTGGGCTCACCCCTCCCAAGCCATTCCAATCCTGCTCCCTGAAGGGGTGAATTAATTGTTGGCTGTTTATCACCATTTGTTTTTTTTTATTTTTATTTTTTTTTTATTTTTGATAGGCAGAGTGGACAGTGAGAGAGAGACAGAGAGAAAGGTCTTCCTTTTGCCGTTGGTTCACCCTCCAATGGCCGCCGCGGTAGCGCGCTGCGGCCGGCGCACCGCGCTGTTCCGATGGCAGGAGCCAGGTGCTTCTCCTGGTCTCCCATGGGGTGCAGGGCCCAAGCACTTGGGTCATCCTCCACTGCACTCCCTGGCCACAGCAGAGAGCTGGCCTGGAAGCAGGGCAACCGGGACAGGATCGGTGCCCCGACCGGGACTAGAACCCGGTGTGCCAGCGCCGCAAGGCGGAGGATTAGCCTGTTGAGCCACGGCGCCGGCCATCACCATTTGTTTTAAAATGATTTATTTATTTACTTGAAAGCGAGAGAGAGAGAGAGGAGAAAGGGGCATCTTCTGTCCGCTGGTTCATTCCCCACCATTAGCCAGGAGCTTCTTCTGGGTCTTTCACATGGGTGCAGGGGCTCACCTGCTGCTGCTCTCCCAGGATACAGCAGGATGCTGGACTGGAAGGGGAGCAGTCGGGCCTGCACACAGCTTGTAGGTTTGGGTGACCCAGAGCGGGTCCCAGAGCCGTGGCGGCTGCTGTCTGATGGCTGTGCTGGGGTTGGCCAGGAGGTCTCAGCAGTTCTGTTTCAGGGGGTTTCGGCCAAGTCACCCAGGGACAGGCGGCTGGCACGGCTGAGGTTGTGGGAGCTGTTGGGGTTCCAGGGCTGAGTCTGGTTCTGGGGTGGGGGATCAAGGGGCTGAGTGCCGGCAGGGAAAGTGGTTTGCCCCTGCATCCTCTCCAATGTGATCAACACTTGGGCTTGACCATGGGGAGAGGGGGTGCTGGGCGCTTGCAGGTTCCAGGCCTGGGGGTCCCCCCCTCTTCTCCAGGCCCAAGCATGGGGACCAAGTCAGAAGGAGCCCTCCTCCCCACAAGTCCAAACACACCACCCGGCCAACACCACTGAATGCCAGTAGAGCAAGACACCTGCAGGGGTGAACACACACATCTCCTGGGAGCCTCGTGGCAGCTCTTCAGTGACTGCCAGCCTCTCCCACTCAGAGATGACTGCCTTGGAGGGCTTATGAGCTCCACAACCCAAATCCGTGCTTGTCTGAGAGGCAAGCCATTTCCTTTCTACCCCATCATCTGCCTGCTACAATGCAGTGCAGCCAAAGAGACCTCCCTAAATCATCTCTTTTAAATAACACGGTGGTGGGCAGGTGGGGGTTGTGGCGCAGGCTAAGCCACTGCTCGAGAGGCCTGCACCCCACATGGGAGTTCCTGGGTTCGAGTACCACCTGTACTCCCAGTCTAGCTTCCTGTTTGTGTGCACACTGGGAGGCAACAGGTCATAGCTCAAGTGCTTGGGCCCCTACACCCACATGGGGGGCCTGGATGGAGTTCTTGGCTCCTGGCTTCAGCCTGGGCCAGCCTTGGATTTGCAGGCATTTGGGGAGTATGGACCAGAAGATGGAAGATCTCTCTCTTTCTCTCTATTACTCTCCCTTTCAATAAACATAAAGAAAGAAAAAAGGAAATAAGCATTCATAAGAAGATGTGGTGGCAAATGAGGAACTAGTCCAGAAAACTGTGTGTTCCCATGCCGAGGTTGGAACCCTTTCATCTCCAGACTGTCGTCCTGTGACCACGGGTTGGCTCTGCCAGTGTTTGTTGACTTAACCATTAGTTAGTCACTCTTTCAACAAATATTTATTGAGAACCTACTGGGGATCATGAAAACTGGAAAGTGCTGGATGCTGGGTGAGAACCAGACAGACAAGGTCTGTGGGACAATGGGCTGACTCTCCAGTGAGTGTGTGCGGAGAGAGGAGGGTGAGGGAGGAGACAAAAATACAAATAAACAGAGAGGATCAAAGATCACGGCCTATTGCTGCATAACCCACAGCCCAGGATGCGTGGCTTGAAACAAAGACCCTGTCCTCCCTCTTGGTTCTGCACTGTGGGTTGGGCTCAGCAGGGCGGTTCTTTGGCTGAGGTCCCTCAGCCTCAGCCATCATCAGGTGGCTGGACTGGGGCCAGAGGGTTCCAGACAGCCTCACCTACACGTCTGGAGTCTTGTGTGGGGGTCAGTGGGGCATCTGACCTCGCACTATGGCCCCACCTGAGGGCTTCCTTACATGGTGCCCGAGGGGTCAGAGGGCGCCTCAGCAAAGCTATGAGGGCGTTCTGGGTCCAGACTCATTGTGGGGCCCACTGATTGAAACACAGTGAGACTTGGAGATCAAATTAGGCATCTTTATTTTAGACAGCTGGCGACTGCCTTGCTTACAGAGCAAGTCTGGAGAAGACAGCAGCGAGTTGTGGTAGTGGGGTGGGGGTGAGGAGTCTCAAGGCAAAACCACATTCTGTTATCAGCAGATAATCGCATGGGCATGGAGAGCAAGCGGGAAGCAGTTAGCCAATCAGCAATCAACGCCAGGTGTCCGGCATCTGAAGTCCTCCAGTACCAAATGTCTCCTATCAAATGTTTCAATCAACACAGCCCACACAGCTTTACTTTACTTTTGCTGGCTTGAAGTTTTCAGTGTTTAGAACACCCCCACCTTGTCACAGGCTCTGAAGCTAACACACGGTCACTTCTGTCTGCTCTGTGCTATTGGCCCCGGTGAGTCACAAGATGAGCCAGGAGTCAGGAAATGGGAAACTTAACTCCCATTTTTGAGTGAGAGCAGCTGCAAAATAAGGTGTTTTTCAGGGTAGCAAATGCAAGGAACCCAGAACACCAGGCGACCAGACAGGGCAGAAGTCAGCAATCAGGTTTCATCTGAATAGTGCTGGACATTTTTTTTTTTTTTTGACAGGCTGAGTTAGTGAGAGAAAGGTCTTCCTTTTTCAGTTGGTTCACCCACCAAATGGCCGCTATGGCAGGCACGCTGCACCGATCCGAAACCAGGATCTAGGTGCTTCCTCCTGGTCTCCCATGCTGGTGCAGAGCCCAAGGACCTGGGCCATCCTCCACTGCCTTCCCAGGCCACAGCAGAGAGCTGGCCTGGAAGAGGGGCAACCGGGACAGAATCCAGCGCCCCAACTGGGACAAGAACCCGGGGTGCCAGCGCTGCAGGTGGAGGATTAGCCTAGTGAGCCGTGGCACCGGCCAGTGCTAGACTTTTTAAAATGGGATTTGGGATGGGCACTGTGGCACGACAGGTTATGCCAAGGCCTGGGACCCCAATATCCTATATCAGAGTCCTAGGAGAGTCCTGCTAATTCATCTGGGAAGGCCGTGGATGATGGCCCAAGTACATGGGTCCCTGTTACCCACGTGGGAGACCCAGATAGAGTTCCAGGCTCCTGGGTTTGACCTAGCCCAGCCCCAGCTGTTGTGGCTGTTTGGGGAATGAACCAGTGAGATTCTCTCTCTCTTTCTCTCTCTCTGTTGGTCTGATTTTGAAATAAATCAAAATAGGTTCAAAAATCTGGAATTGCCAGGCCAGCTCTCTGCTGTGGCCCGGGAAGGCAGTGGAGGATGGCCCAAGTCCTTGGGCCCTGCACCCGCATGGGAGACCAGGAGAAGCACCTGGCTCCTGGCTTCGGATCAGCGCGATGCGCCGGCCGCAGTGGCCATTGGAGGGTGAACCAACGGCAAAAAGGAAGACTTTTTTTTCTCTCTATCCACTCTGCCTGTCCAAAAAAAAAAAAAAATCTGGAATTGACTTTAAGTGCAGAGCCCAGAGCATTTCGTGCAAACCTCCTCCTCCTCCTCATCTTCCTCCTTTTCTTCCCCTTCTAAGGACATTTGTGATCAAAGCACATCTGCCCCAACAACTGGAGTTAATCTCACATCTCAAATTCTGACCTACGCCTGCAAAGTCCCTTTGGCTATGTCAGGGACAGACTTGGTACCGAGATAGGACATGGACATATGTAGGGACGGGGGACATCATCCACCTGCCCCTGGGCTAGGGTAGCGCAGGACTTGTCTGTGGAGGCGAGAGCTCCGACAGGGACCCCCAGAGCTGGGCTCTTCTGGTCCTATCTTGGAGGACAAGGGGAAGCTTTGCTAATGCTGGTCCCACTGTGTTGTGCCCAGAGACACAAAGAGATGGCATCAAGTGGAGAGAACACAGGCCTGGGTGTCCAGTGGAGCCAGGTCCGAATCTCAGCTCTGCCGGAGATGAACCGTGCGACTTGCAGAATGCACTTAATGGCTTGGGGGGCTCGCACCTGTTAGCAAGGGCCGAAAAGACAGCTCAGATAGTGTGAGTAGGTGTGCAGAGCCCCAGATGGCCAGTGTGCAATGGACGCTGGCCCTGGACGGCCCCTGGGAAGCTTAGAGGATGGGAGGGGAAGTGGCCAAGGAGAGCTGATGGCGGCCAAGTGACCCCTGCCTCTTCCCCCACCCGCCTCCGTGCTGCACTGGGCGACGGGCACCATGGTGCGGCTGCCCTCTGGCCGTGCTGGCACGCTCCATTTCCCCTTTCCTGGCCCCTGCTGATAAGTATATCCTGCTGCATAAAAATACATCTACTCTTACGGTAAGACTCCCGGCGGGGAACTCGGAGCAGCCCCTTTCCAGCCTGGGGAAGCAAGCATGGCCTTCCCCTGTAAGCCATGTAGGAGTGGCTGCAGTAAACGGTGAGTCCCAACCCCAGGCTCCAGGCTCAGGCAGGGCAGCTGGGGAGAGAGGCAGGGCTGGCCATGGCGACAGGGTGGTTTATAAGCACCATCTCCAGATGAGCTGAGACAAGTGCTTACTGGGCAGCGCCACGTCTGAACACGCACCTGCTACTGCTCTCAACAGCAGCAGACAACCTGGTTAGTTCCCCCCATGCCCTTGTCCCCAGGGAACCTGAGTCAGAGAGGCCAAGGACCTAGCTGGAGGTACAAGCTGGATTTGAACCCAAGTTTAACTCTAGGAGCCAGGCTTCTAGCTGAAGGCTGCCCACTGTGGAATCTCATTGAGGGAAATCACTCTCGAGGCTGAGTGGCTTGCCGAGGTTCCTGGCCACTTCTGGATGCTGTGGGAGAGATGGGTGGATGGCAACGGCGAGCCTTGGCTGCGGTAGCACAGGTGGGCTGGCCCCGAGAGACACCTGCGCACTACGTCCTCCTGCTCCCCTGTGTCCAGGAAACATCACCATGCGATAGTGGATTCTCTGCTTCCTCAGTTTACCAGTGGGCACCGCTATAGCAATGTCCATCTTCCCTGTTATTGGCCGCATTTCTAGTCCTTTGTATTTTCTTTTTAAAGATTTGTTTTGAAAGAGTTACAGAGAGAGAAAGAGAGAGAGAGAGAGAGAATCTTCCATCCAGTGGTTCATTCCCCAAATGGCAGCAATGGCCAGGGATGAGCCAGGACAAAGTCAGGAGCCATGGCCGGCGCCGTGGCTCAACAGGCTAATCCTCCGCCTTGCGGCGCCGGCACACCGGGTTCTAGTCCCGGTTGGGGCACCGATCCTGTCCCGGTTGCCCCTCTTCCAGGCCAGCTCTCTGCTGTGGCTAGGGAGTGCAGTGGAGGATGGCCCAAGTCCTTGGGTCCTGCACCCCATGGGAGACCAGGAGAAGCACCTGGCTCCTGCCATCGGATCAGCGCGGTGCGCCGGCCGCAGCGCGCTACCGCGGCGGCCATTGGAGGGTGAACCAACGGCAAAAGGAAGACCTTTCTCTCTGTCTCTCTCTCTCACTGTCCACTCTGCCTGTCAAAAAAAAAAAAAAAAAAAAAAAAAAAAAGTCAGGAGCCAGGAGCTTCCTGCGGGTCTCCCACATGGGTGCAGGGGCCCAAGCACTAGAGCCATCCTCTGCTGCTTCCCCAGGCACATTAGCAGGGAGCTGGATCAGAAGTGAAGCAGCCAGGACTCGAACCAGCGCCCATATGGGATGCCAGCACTACGGGCAGAGGCGGCACCAGATACACCACAATGCCGGGCCCTCCTCGTTTGATTTAAGTGAGGCAAAATTCCCCAAGTGTCTTCCACTTAACACCTCAGCGGCATTTAGCACTCACAGTGCTGTGCAGCCATCACTCCATGTCCATCCAGAACCTTCTCATCAGCCCCCAAGGAGACCCTGTACCCATCAACAGTCACTCCCCAACCCTCCCTCCCCCAGCCCTGGACAACCAGTCATGGGTTCTTCCTCCCCAGAGCCTGTTCTGGGCCTCTATAGAGATGGATTTACGTAGCAGATAGCCCTGTGTGTCTGGCTGCTGTCACTTAGCATGGTTTTGAGGTTTCCCATCAGCATCTCATTCCTGATGCGACTGATGTGACCCACGGCGGGGTGGTGGTGGGGGGACAGAGACCACAGTTCATTGACCCACTCATCGCTGGTGAAGGCTGGCCCTGGTTCCACCTTTGGCCGTTGTCAGCAGCGCTGCCGTGAACACTCGTGTGCCTGCCCGGACTCTCGCTGTTCCCTGCTCTTGGATCTTCACGCCTAGGAGGAGCACTGCTGGGTCATGTGCTAACGCTGCTCTTTTCAAACTTTTCATTTGTTTATTTTTACCCATTTGAAAGGCAGGGAGAGAGACAGAGAGCTTCCATTTGCTGGTTTGCTCCCCAAATGCCTGCAAGAGCTGGAGCTGGGCCAGGCTGAAGCCAGGAGCCAGGAACTCCATGTGGCTCCTGCACGTGGTGACAACAGGGACCCATGCCCTTGAGTCATCGCCTGCTGCTTCCCGGAGTGCGCATTAGAGGATGTAGAGGCGGAACTCGAAGCCAGGCACTCAGGTGTGGGTGCAGAAATCCCAAGCTGTGTCTTGATCCTGGGGCCGGATGCCCGCCTGCTCGCCCAGGAGCGCGACATCCCCACACTGGCTGCGCCGATTCACATTTCTACTGCAGGGCGTGTGGCTCCAGCCCCTCCATGCCCTCACTAAAAACCTCGCTTTCACCCTTGCCACCCTAGGGAGAGAGCAGCGACAGCGCTCGGCCCCACCTGTGTGGCTCCAGCTGGGGAAACAGGTTTTTCAAATGCTGTGCGGAGAAGGATCCTGTGCATAAATGGCCAGGGGGCAGCGGGAGCGGCTGACCCAGCCCTTAGGAGGAATCCAGGCTTGCCCTGGGCCTGTAACAGCAGGGACAACTCCAGAGAGAGCCACGCGGGCACCTCGAGTCAGGGGCTACGCTGAATCCATCCGTGAATGAAGTCCTAACACGTTTCTTTAAAATAAAAAATGCATTCGAACTTGATCTGGGCCAAAAACAAGCAGAAAGGATCTTGGCTCTCATCGGGCACACAGGTTGTCCTCTGTGGGCTACCATCGGGAAGTCGCCCTGACCGACCACGGTCCTGTGTGACTTCCCACCGTGGCCGCTGAGTAAACTGAGCAGCTGACCCCTTGCCAGACAGACAGGCCCTGTCCCACGATGCCATCATGCAGGCCCCCAGGCAGATTTATGTACCAGTCACTTTAGAAACAAAGGGACTTGGAGGTGCGTGTCTGTGTATAGGGTACATTGGGTAAGACGCCGTTTGGGCTGCCCACACCCCATACTGGGTTTGCTTCTGTTCCAGCCTCTTGCTGGAGTAGACCTGGCTCATGCAGTTGGATCCCTGCTGCCTGCCTCAGAGACCCCGACTGAGTGTCTTGCTCCTGGCTTGGCCTCACCCAGCCCTGACTGGGGGGTGAACCAGTAGATCGGACATTTATTTGAAGGGCTGAGAGACAAAGAGAAGGAAAATAAAAGCTGAAAGAAACAAAGGGACTTGGGCGACGTAGGGCTTCCTCCCAGGCTCTGCCACTGCCCTGATTTTCTGTATGCAGGAATACTGCCCTCAGCCACAGGACAAGGACACCTGGTGGTTTTAGTGGAGGTGGCGGCTGTGTGATGGCAGAGGCGAGTGGGCATGGCTGGGTGCCACAGGCGGGGGTCCGGACATCAGAGGGTGAAGCTTCAGACAGTGCCAACCAAGCCACGCCATGTCCACCTCTCGGAAGCACCAGTCTCTGGCTAAGACTCTACATACAAAGAACATGTTCCACAGCACAAGAGACCAGGGACCACTGGACCACCGGACCTCGCAGTGGAAGGTGGCAAACAAGCTACAGCCTACTGTGAGAGCCGCAGCATGCCGGGCTGTGGGGTGAAGATGATCGTCCGTTTCTCCGCCTTAGCACGCGATTCCAGGAGGGTCTGCCGACAGCACGTGGCTGTGCCCGCCCTCACCACAGCCGAGTCCCTGGGCGGGGCCCCTCGCCCTCCGTGGACAGCTGCCACAACAGCTCCGAAGTACGACCCAGCCCTGTAGGCTCACTGCCTCTGGACACTGGGGCAAGGGGACACGGAAAACTCAGGCCACAGGAGGACTCTGTCAACCCCAGGGCCTCTATCCTCTTAAGTCTGTTTTTCTCTCTTCTGAGCAAGGTGAACTTGAGATTGTGTTTTGGGGACGATGGCATGGAGAGTTACTCCAACGGTGTTGGGAGAGACGTGGCCTGTGGCCACCAGGGAGCCGCCCAGGCATTCATGACGGAACCGGGCTACACAGAGGGTGTTGGGCGCATGGGAAACCCTCTAAAAACGAGAAACAACAAGAATGCCTTCCCCATCAAATCATTTTATTGGGTTAATTAAACAGCTTAAAGACGATTCATTTTGTTCGGTACCCTTCTAGAAAATATTTCAAGTTTTAAATGAACTTCCAATACATAAAACAAAATTACTTTACCATACACAAATTGCAGGTCAAAATACAACACTCTGTTTCTGTTTTCTGACAGTTATAAAACCCAGTCGATACAAACTACATAAAAAAGATAAAACACTTTCACTGATCCTTGGTACAAGAGAACAGCACAGTGGCACAGGTCCCGGGGCACAGGAGCTGTGCCGGGGGAGAGGGAAGGGAAGGGTTCGACCTGTGGTTACCCACAACCTACTGAAGCATGTAGACGACATGCGTGCACGGGGTTTAGGGAAGGTAACAGACCCTTTGTGCGGCCGTATACTTGTGAACCAGAAAGCAAGTGTGTGAGGAAGGTTACTTACTAACAGTGGCTTCTGACTGGGCTACAGTTCACACCGGCAAAGGAACAGATTACTCCACAGAACACACCGCTACATGTGGACCACAGAATGCGAGACACCAGGTCAGTACAATTTCTCTGCTAGCCTACGGCGTCTGGGGAGTAATTTCACAAGTTGCATCCTTCCGCGACTTCCGGTATTTTGAACTCTGCTTAGCTTGTGTGTCCTCCCTGTTTTCTAGCAGCAGGGCGCTGTGGACAGACAGGATGACTTGACCACACCCAATAAAGCCTCCTGTGCACCCACAGTGGGGCAGATTCCTCGGCATGGGGTTTCTAGGTCATAAAGGCTGCAGGGTTTGAGTTCATGCCACTCTGCGTGGAGCCGGGTCGGAAGGTGCAGGTGAGCTACAGAGGTGCGCGTTTACCGGGAGGAAGGCTGGTACGGAATTCTCCTTCTGGTGCTCAAAGCATCCAAGTGCCAAAGGGAGAGTGTGCTCAGGACCGGTTCCTGGCCAGGGTGCCAGTCACCTGTAAGTGCCGTGCGCACCCCACACAGGCTGAGCCAGTGGGAGCAGAGAGCAGCCCTGGCTGGGAGTCAAATTGCGTCCACAACCTTGTTTGTAGTGATTTCCTTGAGAGCCTTCTCTCCTGGCAGAGGCCTACACCAGCAGGAGAAAACAAAACTACGTCCCCTACCTGCGATGCACTATGGTTCCCGTGACCCCGTGACCTCATGTGCCCAAGCCTGCCTGCACACCTCTGTCCAATCCGCGGCTCGCCCCCGTGTGGGGGCCTCACTTAAGCTGCGTCCACTGAAGCCAGCCCCTTTCCCACATCTGTCACAGGTCACAAGTGGCATGGCTGGCATGGAACAAAAGGACTATCTCTAGTTCCCTGGTGACTGGAAGGGGTACAGGAGGGAGGAGCCGGGTCACAGCACGTCCACACAAAAGAACCCCAGGAGCGGAAAAGGCCCCGGATTACCGAGCCAACGGCGAGCTGTGCTCAGGAGCCTGCGTCTTCTCACGGAAGGGCCCCTGACTTGCCTCGGCAGCTGCTGTGTCCAGGTGACTGGAGTTCCGCAGCTGAGCGGAGCACACCCCCGCTGCCCGCGCCAGAGCCCACGGGATTCCTCACGAAGAGGGGTCAGCGTCCACTCAAAGAACAGGCGCTAGATTGACATGTAACGATAAATGCATTTTCTGGGGTTTGTCTTCTGACAAACACTCGCACAGGTGGCCTCTCTGTCACTGTCCCTGGGTGACGGCAGCCTAGAGCCTGCTTTTGGTAGGAGCTAAGAGAGAAGCTCGCTCTACCCAGCACCCCAGGACGTGCGGAACACAATCCACGCAGGGCCTGCCCAGGGCGTCCCCAGGGGCCCCAGGCACGTCCCGCTGGACAAAGGGTCACACGTTGCTGCCCAAGGCGCTGAGGCAGTGCAGGGGAGGGGAGGTCCGTTCTAGTTTCAGCTGCTCAGGGAGCTGGGGTGCACTGGCCACCCCTGAGGCCTGCTCCGGGCAGCTCCAAGGGCTGGGTGACAGGCCTGGTAAGACAAAGGCTGAATGGTTTCCCCAGCGGCACTGTGAGAACACCGGTCAGGAACAGGAGAGCGATCCTGCTCCCCTCTGAGTGCTCACTCAAGCTGTCAGAAACCAGGCTGGGCGAGGAGTGGGATGGAGGGGCAGGGGGCAGGGTGCGTGCGAATATGACTGACATCAGAGTGCCTCAAAAACCCATGCAGGGCAGGCCCCTGTGTCACAGCAGGTCCCTCAGTGCCACAGAAGGGACCTGTTCTCTCCCAGGGAGCCACCCAGCCCGTCACTGCGGAGCAGGGGCACAGAAAGGAAAACCAACGCGCTTCTGACCGAAGGTCGTGAGGAATGAGGGTGACGCAGGCGATGGAGGAGACGGGCAGCTTGCTCGGATGGCCGGGGTGCTGCCCCGGCGACAAACCACTTGGGAAGGGATTTAAAACAGAAGGCATGCAAGGCGAGGGTCGCGGCTCCAGTGGACAATACAGTTTGAGGAAAACCTCTGGCAAAGCATTTCTGGAAGTTCCGCTAGAATCAGAGTGCCCAGGTGCAGAAGGTGAAGGGGCTGTGGCCGTGACTGTGGCCAAGAAACTGGGGTGGTGATGGGCAGAGAGGAGGCTGGGTGGGCGGGAGGAACGTGGAGAGAGGGCAGGCATACTGAACAGACTCTTCTCAAAAACCACCGAACAATTCAAGTACCAACCAATTTGTCCCTAAGGAAATGGTTCACAAAAATCTCCTGTCTGCAAGGAGCTTTGGGGACTCCAACCCATGGGTCCCCTGCCACAGGGCACAGTCCTCTGGCTGGCACCGTCCTGCAGTCATGGCCGTGCAGAGCCTCCCTGGGTGGCTGTGCAGAGCTGGGCACTCAGGACACAGGAGGCATCTGCTGCATCAACAGGCAGTTCTGTCTGAACGGAGATCAGACTCCTGCCTCCGCAGCTCTGCCCACTGGCCCGGGTGAAGCTCTTGGAGCACACACGTCTGCCCATGCAGCTTCTGCCAGGCCAGGGCCTTCAAAGGTCCCCCTGTAGCCTGCAGCCTCCCCTAGCGGTCCGGCAGCATCCACAGCCAATCAACGAGCAGAGACCTCCTCCCAGACGCCGCCCCTAGACAGCCCAGTGCGGCCACCTTAGACAGCTGGGTCTGCTGGCACCACGCACAACCCGCGGCCCCTGCCACTTTCAGCAGCCACTGTCATTGCTGAACCCAGAATGGAGATCCTAACTCCCAACCCAGCACCCCTCTCTCACGCACCTGCTCTGTGTCTCCATACAGGTCACTGACATAACTGTTCAAAGGGACACTTGTGGATACCTCACTCTGTGCTGACGAGGGTCTGTTCTTTGCAGCACGGCCTGGGCATGACTATTCAACCTAGCTGTTACCCTCTTTTCTTATTCGTAAAGATACCGACAAGGACTCAGCCAAATGTCTCACTGAGATCAACAGCACAGACTCAGAGTGGGAGCTGGGCAGCACGAAGTGCTCCCTTCTTGTTATCACTTCTTGTTATCACTTTATCAAATAGCCTCCTTTATTTGAAGGTACAAAAGTTCTCTCTCACACACACATATGCACACACGTACCTGCCTGCTTGTTTTTTTTGTTTTTTTTTTTAATTTTATGTAATATATCCACATTAAGAAAACATAGTTTCGGCCTAGTGGCCTCAAACAGATCTTAGAAAATCCCTAGTTTATTTGAACAATGTAGACTACTCTCTTTGATATTTTAGTAGAAAAAAAAAAAAAAAAGAAATCCACATTAGCAGAGAGTTTTGAGTACCCTTGAGGGCTTCATTAGGCAAATTCCCCACAGAGGGCCATTCATCACAAGCTACACACGGGGCGGGGCGCTTCCGCTGCCTAAGGTCACCCTGGATAAGGACACAGAGACACAGAGGGAGGCGGCACGGGTCCAGGCGTTCCCTTGCTGTCCCACGGCAGCAGCCACTGGAATGAAGAGAGCAGTGAGGCCAGGGGTGCTTGGCTTGGGTACCTCCTGTGCTAAGAGCTGGCATAACTGACGGGAGCAGTGACAGTCACCACTGATGAGTGCAAGGTACCAGCCCAAGGTTTGAAGGTCATCGCTACAGTCAACCTGCATGACCATCTGCCCAGGTAAATGCCCCACTGCCTTACTCCGGCAGGTACAAGACTGAGTTGAGCTTTGGGGCCAAAGAGCAGAAGTGTCTTCCACCCCAGAGTCACCTGACACTGCGGTGTGCACTCAGCTCCTGGGTTTGCTGGGCAAAGAATAAGGTATCTCACTGACGCTGTCCAGAACAATCAACAATGCCTGGGCTGAAGTGAGAGGGACAGGCCCAGGTTCTCTTGGGAACCATGGAGAAGAAGTGTCCATGTCCTGCAGCTACCTCAACAGGGCACTCACAGACGGTCACCTGTGGAGGGACCTTGTCATTCCACAGGAGTCAGGAGCAAGCCCTAACTCTGAAAAGCATAGGCAGAAAAAGCAAATCTTATGAACGCACGAGGACAGTTCGGTGTTAAATTTTACTGGCGCCTAACTTATTACAAGTATGCGAGGCTTTCAGGAATGGGCACACCTGTCTGGTCACAGCGACCATCCCAGCGCTCTATTTAATAAGGCCACAGCCTGCCTGCCCGTGGCCTGAACTGGATCATTTCTACAAGAGACAACTCCCAGAGAGAAGGAGGGTGTGTCCACGGTGATGCACGTGCTGATGGCACCAGGCGAGCTGGCAGACGCTGGGGGCGTGGACAAGGCACCATGTACTAGGAAAGCATGTCGGATTGCTCCTGTGTTGGGAAACACTTTCAGAATTTCATTTGAAACCTTGGGCTATTAGAAAAGAGGGGAGGGGCTTAGTCATGAGCTGCTATTTTCATCAAAATTAGAGTCATGGGAAACAACAGCACCTATGGAAGCATCTGAGCGTGCCCCACTGGGTCACACCACAGGCAGACCCACTTCCCGGCTGGGCCCTAGGACAGAAGCGAAGCCCCCTGTGTGTACACAGGTGGGGGTGAAATACCCCGCATTGCTGCATTAAGAAAACAGAGCCTTTCAGAGACTCTTATTTTTAAAGTTCAAGTAATCACTCCGCAGCAGCTCCAGGAGAATCACGGTTCCTCCTGATTGAAAGCGCCTATTCTAAAAACAGGGGAAGGGAAATGTGCTCCTCAAGGCCCTGGCTGCTGGCTTCCAGGCTTTTGTTAAAGGACAGAGGGTGTTGAATTCCTCTACCTTGGCAGGGGGTCAAGCACAACACTACCTAATGAGGTAGCTGAGAACAGAGGTTTTCCTATAAACACAAAGAACCGGGGGAATAAGTGCATGCAACTCTCCTCCAATTAAACAGGAAACGTGACAAAGCAAGCTATGTATAGTTGTGTTTGAAGCAAGGTCATCGGTAGAACTTGAAAGAATGTAACTCCAGGTCCTAAAGTACACCTTACTACACCTGAGTAAAAACAGCAATAAGGTCCCAGGTAGAAGAAAGACCTGAGGCAGGCTCCACCTCCCTCCCCACCCATGCTGCCTCTAATACCAGAGTTTATAATCAGGTCAAAGTTCAGGTGAGTACCCATTTTAAAAGACTGGTTTTTATCTCTAAATAAAAAGGAAAAGAGAAAGTAACAGATGTTTCTCACTGAGTAATTACCAACTTAGTTTTATTTGTTGGTATCAGGAGAAAGGGAAGGAGTTGAAAAATCCAATCTCCGGGAGTCCAGTGACAGAACTGAAGAACAAACTCTGCTAAACTACGTGGATTAGGCCAAAGAAAGCAGGCCCCCAACTGGATTCCTCCTAGGTCACACAAATGGAACTACTACAAGGAGACAGTCTTGAGACAGATTTAAAATTAAAGTCAGAGAGTCACTTCTAAAAAAACACAAAATTAAAAAAAAAAAAAGTCTTGTTGGTCGACCTGGTAGATGGAGAACTGAGACCTGACTGCCTGCACAGTGGGAGCCACCTACGGGCAAATGGGTCTGCGCACCTACACCAGCTGCAGAGAACACTCCGGGGCAAACGGGTCTGCGCTCACCTACACCAGCTGCGGAGAACACTCCGGGCTCATTAAAGAGGCAGGAAACACTCTCTTCAGCACTGGAAGACCCAGCTTCCTCCTCCCTGCTGATTCCAGGCTAGCAAAGGACAGCCAAGATCACACTTCTGATCGCTTCCCTTTAAACACAAACACCTACTTCTGTTCTTAGGACCTTCCTAAACTCCTAAATTTCTGGGAGCTAACTGGTGAACAAAGATATTTCAGCTTACATCTGCACAACTTGACTACAACAGCATGACTCTATGATTAAAAATACTTGTATGCCAAGCAAAACCAACTTATAGGCTAACAGGCTGAAAAATGCACTGGTACCCAAGGACTTGGAGCTGCACCTGCTTGGGCCTCCGAGACTGCTGCCGGACAGTGCAGAGGGCGTGTCACCTGTTCCAGCTATGTGAGGACCAGAGCAATGCATTCTGGAGCCCATGTAAAAAGTGTTCAATAAAATCCAACATTAAACATGACAAACGTTATCAGGAGTGTTGGGTCTCTGTTCCTACAGAACGTGTGGAGACCCAGGGTTGTGCGTAGTGGATCAGGCACTTGGCTTTGTTTTTTTTCTTCTGGCTTTCCACTCCATAACATGAGGCCAGCCTGCCTGTGTACAAAGTGTCTCATCAAAAATCCAGCAAAATTAGTCACTCTCAGGGAGCATAACCCAGGGAAAACCACCCCTCGGACCACAGGAGCACTCTGAGGGATCATCAAAAGGCTCACAGAAAAATGCATATTATGAAAGAACGAGGTGAGCTGATGACAGGCAGAGTCTCGGTGTATCCCTGCATCCCGCAGCGGGGCACAAGCCAGAGGGGAGGGCAGTCTGACATCCGCCTCCTTGTTAGGCTCCCAGAGACACAGGCCCAGTTCCCAGTGGGAGCTCGGTAGACACTTGCTGACTGCCCCAGGGCAGCTCTGCTCTGCTGGGCCAGGCTCCGGGGGCAGCCCCCACAAAAGCCGCCTCTCCCTTCTTTCTGCAGGGTGTCTGAGGGTTGCAGCACCTTTAAGTGGGTACAAAGAAAGTGCCACCTCTTTCTCTCCCCAGCGAATCAAATGTCTCCATCTGTCCACCGGAGGCCTTCTGAATCAACAAAGCCAACATTCTGAAGGTCACAGTGCAGGGTTTTCAGCACTCCTGGGAAGACTCCTGGGGGTCCCTGGCTCGGCACCTGCAGCAGGAATGTACCAAAGGAGCCCTAAGGCCCAAGGCGGCTAAGCTCTTCTTCCAGGAACCTAACTTTGTACCCACACGTCGCAGCAGACAGTCCTACCTTCACCAAATCGACACAAAGCATGTATTTCCTCTACCTTGCCTGGGGAAACTCTCCACTTGTGAATATAAAAACGACCCTTTCAAGCCACCAGGGAAGAAAGTACCACCTCTGAGGTGGCCTGCAGCGTAAGAGAACACTCCACTACCAGCACCAGAACAGCCGCACGCTCTCTGGTGGTGCTGCACAGTCTGAGAAGGCGTGCTATGCATCAGCTTCTCACGGCAGTCACATACAGAACCAGACAACAAACACACCGACTACTCAGGCCAAGTATCTCCCGCACACCACTGCTAGCTGGGGTCCACTGTTTTACAACCTACTGAAGAGGAGAAAAGCGAACATCAAGTAAAAGCACAAACTGCAACCATGTGACTACGTGGGTTAACACAGCAGAACAAACTGAAAGCAGGATACCCAGGCTCAAGAACTGACGTGAAGCACCAGGAGACGGGGACACGTGTGGTTGGGAACCACAACTAAAAAGTAAACACGTACAAACAGATTTCTGAAGTCATGCGGCACAACACACGCACGCACGCACACTCACTCACGCATCTCACGCTTTCTCTTCTCCCAGGGTGTAAGCACTACCAAACACACACCAAAAAACTTCATTTTAAGTTAAACACTTATAATCTGGATGTGTTAAAGAAAGAAACAAACAAAGCTATTGAAGATAGTAGGCTGGGAGAGACGCTTTACATATCCGCTCACTCTAACCTAAGACAACTCTCCTTCTATTGGTGGGACAAGGAAAATAAATTGCACTTCCCCACAGGTACTTGTATGTAGCATTTGAGGACCTACCCTCAGCTGCCAATTCCGACACATCTGGTCAAAGTGCTTAACTGAGAAATTAGTATCAGGAACAACAGGTGTTTCAAGGCATAAGTGGAATGTTAAAACACAAACCTGCATGAAATGAATTACAATTTATTTCACAATACTGAAATAAATGTAATATACAAAGAAGGTCATGATTAATTTTGCAACATAAGAAAATTAAATACAACCCTATGCTTCAACATAGTATTTTTATATTTATATTTAGTAAAACAACAGTTTGGCACTTAGTAGCTTTTGTTGGTTATTGCATCCCATATTATGTGGCAAATTTATTTTATAAAACATTATCTAATTTCTGAAGCTACAGTGTCATTGAACTGAATTAAAAAAAAAAAAAAAAAAACCTATGTTTTATAAAATGGGTTTACCAAGTCAAGCAGGCACTGATAATATTGCAGTAGGAACCCACTCACTCCTAAATAATCATTTATCTCCGTGGAGAGGCCTGGCATGGACTGGAAGAATTTTAAGTTTGAGTGCTGACAGACGTCCACGTGCCCCAGCTGCAGCTTCTGACGCCCAGGGACTACCCTGTCCAGGTCCATCCACCAGGGCAAGTCCGCCTCTGCTGCAATTTGTTCCCTCTAGAACTAAGACCTAACTATAAAAACAAAGGCGTCTTTGCAGTAGCCACAGAGCTTGTTCTAATTAAAACACATCCAAGGAGTCAGTGGGAAAACGTGCAGACAACAGCCGACCGGTACACAGCAAAACTATGTCCGGCTCTGATTCAAATAGCAAATTTGGATGACAGGAATGTGTGGCCCATTGGGCCACTCTGGTATACAAGATGCAAACTTCGGATCTTCTTTTACGAAGTACCTGCTGCACAGATGGAGAGCTAAGGTGGCACACGTGACGTGCTCTGGAACCGCCCTGCACAGGGCCTCTGTCAGCAGCTTTCGTAGCCGTGGACTGACTTCCGGAAGTCAGTCGCAGACGGGCCACCCTTCTAGGCTCACGGCTGGGAAACCAGAAGCCACACACCGTGTGCACGTTAACAGCACACAAACACTCCACACAGGACGTCTCCAGGAGAAATGCCTGTTCTCAAATTTACAACCAAAGAATACATTTATACACTTATTCATCGTTAAGACAAAATTTTGCTCCTTTAGCCACATTCTCCACGAAAAACAAAGCCGTAGAAAACAATTAAAAATGAAGTACTCAATAGTAAATTGATTAGAAATTCAATATTGCATAAAATTCAAATTATGAAGTAATCAAACACTTTGAGGTCCCTGGTTTCACACTCAGGTTGTGGAATTTGAATGGAAAACAAACTCTTGCAAGACAACTTCCGCTTCTGGGGACTTCTCCCCCTCTGGTGGGAGGCGGGCTGAGAGAGAGGCAGACAGGGAAGGAGGAAAAGAGGAGCAGGTCGACTTGTTCTACATGAACAGAATGAAATTAAGTTGAGGTAGTTTATTCTACCAGCCAAACTTTACTCATAATGTAATTTGTCTGTAACTCTCACCAGCAAACAGCACTGGGAAAATTCTACTCCAAAGACTGAACTCTGAACACAGAACTGCATCCTAAGACAAGTGTTCAAATTCCAAACAGTAGTAAACAAGACTTGTGTGCTTTCAGACACATTAGATTAGAAAGTTTTTGATCCCTATATATTTTGTCTGGACAGCTTTTTTTCTTTAACAGTCACAGAAGACTTTACTATTTGTCCAACTCAAGCCTTTCTCTCTCCCACTCACCAATATCCTCCTATTTTAGAAATGGTTCTGATCAAATGGAAAGGAAGAGTGGCGCTGCGTGAGATCCTTCACGATTCCGAAAGCACTACCCCGGAAACAATGGCATGACACATCTTCATCAACGCTAACGCATTGGCTAGCAACCTCCTGCAGGTTCACGCGAGGGCTGCGACCTGACTCATCAATTACCACATCTTTACATTACTAAGACAGAATGTTAGTCTCACCATAATACAGCTTTTAACAGATTCTTAGGTTGTAATACTAGTAATAAATGGAGACTACCTGACTTATTGTCCAATCTAACATTTGAGGCACAAGTCTTAACTCGTTGGGCAGGGTTAGGCATAATAGATCCTTCCCAGTGCGATAGAAAAGCAATCTGGGTATGTCTGGATATGTTGATTTGCATATATGGATTTGTTGTTTGTTCACCAAAACCACACACTTGAACCCAGCAGTCAGGCAGCTGTGGTTCCCTTCAGGGAAACGCACCTTAGTATCTGAACTTGGACATTTTACATCACACCAGCTCCCGCTTGCTTCTCCTCTGCACCCGGCTAGCCTCCACTGCCTACGGCACACCTAATTGGAGGAACAGATTCCTCCCAGGCAGTTTCTCCACACTTCCTGTTCTCTCCAACGGGAGCTGAGGCTCAAGCTTTGGAAGCATTACGAAACCACCAGAAAGGTACCACAGCAACACCCAGCACGCACAGCGAGTTTCAGCTGCCATCTCTTGTTCTCCCTTACGTAAGCTATGTCATGGTGCTCTCGGGGCAGGATCTCGCGTTCTGCTCCGCTTCCTCCTCATGGCGAATGGACACGGATACGGAATAAGCCTTGCTGAAGCTGCAGGCGGAAGAGCTTGCAATTTGCAATACGTAAGGCTGCACACCCGGTGCGGCGAAGGTCGGATGGAAGAAGTGGTTTCGTGTGGTGCCAGGTTCCTGTGCTGCGTTTAAATTCACGCACGTAGTCGTAATTGGTACCTAATCCACAAAACAAACACAGCCGTGATGAGGTGCCTCAGAGTCACCAGTAACAGTTCTGACAAAGTCACCAGTACTCTTACCTGTGTCAAGATCTCCGATAACGTAAATACTAGCGCCTATAGGCACAGCGCCATAGACAAAAGAGGAACTGGCAGGGATGCACAGGTTCTGGTCGTTAAGATAGATCCACCTGAAAGCAAAGTGGCAGACAAAACTCAGGAAACCAAAGCGGTGACCACGGCATTCAGGAAGACTGCCTGCCTGGGCAACACCAGGTGCTCCACGCTGACTCCCACTCTAGCTCCAGGTAACCCCGGACGGGCTTCCTGACACGCACATGTTAATTCTGCCAGCCTGGAAGGTCACGCACAGTGCATCACAGAGTGTGTGCTCTCCAGTCTGCTGCTGAGAGTGAGCACAGAGCTTCTGAGAGTCAGGCGTGTTGCCTGCAGCAGAATTCCTCATTTCTAGGAAGTCTCCCATTACGTGGATGGACCAGAATGTACATTCACCTGCTGGTGAGCATACTTGGCAGTTTCTCACATTGTGAACAAGGCTGCAGTGAACCTGAGGGTGCAAGGCTTTTTGTGGACCTAAGCTACAGAATCACAGGGTTCTATGGTAAGGGTTATTCCATGTGATGGGAAAACGCCTCGCTGCTTTCCAAAGGGTGGTACCGTTCTGCCTTCCCATGAGCAGTTTATGAAAATCCCAATGCTAGGTATTTCTGTCAGCTCTTGGTACTGTCAGTCTTTTTGATTTCAGCCACTTTCTTGGTGTGTGTTTCCAAAGATCAATGACGGTGAGCAGCTCAGCATGTGCTGACTGGCATTTCACGGGTCTCTTGCCAAATGTCTGCTCAGAGTTTTTGCTGCTTTCAAAAATTGGTTTACTGTCGAATCATAAGGTTATTATTTTGTAGACACAGGCCTTTAAGAGATTATGAATATGACTATTATGAATATGCTTCCCAGCATGCAGGCTGTTCATCTCACGGTTAGAGAGATTGTCCTCCTAAACCATCTTCTGGAAATTCCATGGCTTTAGCTCTTACATTTTAGATTACTTGTGTGGAAGGCATGAGTCAAAGCTCACTTTTCTCCACACAGATAGACAGTTTCCCCGTACCATTTGCTGCAGGCCTTTCTTTCCCCACTAACTGCCTGAGCACCTCTGTTGAAAATCAGTTTAGTAACCGCTAATAGGATCCCGAGCTCCATGAAGAAGTGTCTGATGCAGAGCTGAGGCAAAGAAAAGATGACATGAGCCTGGAGCACCTCGTGGGGCCAGAACGGAGGTGCCTGGACAAGGATGGGGGCCGCGGGAGCCGACGGGGGCTGCCGAAGCTGGGACAATCTGGACAACCTCAACGCCGCAGCACTGGACTTACAGGGTAAAACAACATCCATGAATCCGTACTTATAAGTAATAGAAAAAAAACCTAAAGAAGGGAGACGGGAGGGATTTTTTACAGAAGAATTCCAGTTAACACACACAGAAGGAATGTGGGAAATAAATCACCCTGAGGCAAATGGCACAGTAATAAGCACCACAGGCTAGATCTACTGTGTGTGAGATGTAAAAATCGGTGGGGTGGTCACTGGTGCCAAACCCCTACATGCTCCTCTCCCACGTGCCCACTACGACTTCTTGCTTTTCTGTTCTGGACCTAAAGGATGCTTTCTTCACAATTCCTCGACACCTCTTCCCAGTCACTCTTTGCCTTTACCTGGTCTGACCCCGACACTCACCTGGAGCATGTCATCCCAAGGTTTCTGGAACAGTGGGCAGCCCTGGGATGGCCCGCCAGGTGGATCTCGCCTCTATTAACCTGTCACCCCGCACCCTTCTTCAATGTTGATGATCTTCTCTGTAGCCCTCCTGAGACACCTGTCTCCAACAAACCACTAGTCTTTTAAACTTTGTAGCTGAGAAAGGTTATAGGGCATCTCCAAAGAAGGCTCAGCTAATTTCCACTGCTGTCACCTTCTTGGGACTCCTCGTGATGCTACACTGTTCCTTTCCCATGTACTAAGTGAGACCTCCTCTCTTTCTTGGGACTCATGGGATATTTTCACATCTGGATTTCAAACTTTTCTCTTATATGCTAAACCTATGAAGCCACCAGAGGCAATCTAGATGGGCCCTTGCAAGAGACTTCCTCCCTAGAGACCCCATTCCAAACCCTAGAGAAGGCTCTTCTACAAGCACCGCCTTGAGTCTTCCCAACCGACTTAAACCGCTCCTCCTCTATATTCATAGCTCTAAGGGGCAGGCATTCAGTCTCCTGGCCCAAAAGGCCAGAGACTCTATTACACCTGTGACCTCTTTCTCCAAACAGTTAGATGGGGTTTATCAAGGCTGATCCCAATGCCTAAGGGTCCTGGTCATGGCAGCCCTTCTCATACCCAAGGCCCAAAAGCTGACCCTTTATCACCCTTACAAATCTGGCCCTCCCATGGGTTGCAAGACCTCCTCAGCCACCGGGCTTTTCAATCTGTATCACCATCTCGAGTCCCAGTTCTTCACCCTTCTCCAGCCCACCATTCCCTGTCATCACTGCTCTTCTTTCAACCCAGCTACTCCCCGCCCCACCACCCTCTCTGATCCCCTCGAACCCCATTCCCGTCCTGACTTCCTTGACTTTTCCCTGACCACATTTTACCGCCTCACAGACACTCCGATTCCCAAAGCCCCAGACTGGTTCACTGATGGTAGTGCTCCTAAAACTCCCCCTTTTCTCACTGGATACGCAATAATTGAGGGACATTGTGATGACACCTCCTCCTCTTCCCTGCTTAGGGTCATAGAGGCTGGGCCCCTACCTCAAGGCACTACCTCCCAAGAGGCCGAACTGTTAGCCTTGATTCAAGCCTCACCTTAGCCAAAGGAAAGACAGCCAATATGTACACGGATTCCTGATATGCCTATAATATCACCCATTCCAGTGCCCAGATATGGCAAGAAAGGGGCTTTCTGACAGCCCGAGGGACCCCTATAATAAACGGCAAGCTGATTAAAGCTCTTCTCGAGGCCGCCCAGCTGCCAACAAAAGCCGCTAGTATTCACCGAAGAGGACACCAGGAAGGTAAACAATGCCTATCTGGAGCTTCAGCCAGGCTGATGACAGCCAAGAAGCGGCTCCCGGGGAGACGATCCCATCTTTCCTCTGTAACTTAGCCCCCGTATAGTCAGACCTAGAAACCTCTCAGTTCCAACAACAAAGGGCATTTAGAAAGGATTCATGGTGGTTTCTAGATGAAAAACTAATACTCCCTTCTTCTTCTCCAAGTTACCTTTCTAAAGAACCTCCATTCTCTATCACTCTTTCTTCTTCACTTCTGAGATCACACATACTCTAACTCCTGCCATCGAGAAACTCTGCGTAACACACCTCAGACATGTAGCATGTGCCAAACTGCTACCCTCAACTCAGGCCGCCAGTCCCCACTCACCAGGCTGGTGGATCACTCCCAGGAGAGGACTGACAGATTCACTCACATGCTACCAGTTAGGCGAACACCTTACCTTCTGGTGATGGTGGACAACTTCTTGGGGTGGGTGGAAGCTTTTCCCATGACTAACAAAAGAGCTTCTACCGTTTCCACTATACATTTAAATGATATCACCCCAAGATTTGGATTACCTGATTCCATTCAGTCAATGGACCAGAGTTTACCTCTCAAATTACTCAAATAGTATCTGCCTCTCTTCATATCTCATGGCATTCTCATATTCCCTACCCACCCTCCCCCCTTTCAGGAAAGTAAAACAAATGAATGGAATTTTAAAACAGGATCTAACTAAACTCTCCGTCCAGGTCACTTAGACTGGGTGAAACTCCTCCCTCTAGCTCTGTTACAAATCCAATCTCTTCCCCGGAAGCCCTTAATGCTTAGCCCGTTTGAAATCCTCTATGGAAGGCCTCTCCTCTCACCTCACTTCCCTCCCCTACAGAACTCTGCAGCTGTTCCTCCGGCTCTCGCTCTCCCTCTTCTCACTGAAATGCACTCTCACTTATGGACCTGCGCAGACACGCACCTGCCCAAACCACACTCTGCCTCCCTACTCTGTTCCTACTTCCTACCCTGGTGACTGGGTTTGTCTAAAACAAAATGAGGCTGCTCTAAAGCCAAACTGGAGCGGGCTCTATGAGGTGATACTGACTAATCCCACCGTGGCCAAACTCAAAGGGCACCCCCTTGGCTACATTTTACTTCATTACAACAAGTAACATCTCCCTAAGTCTACCCCACAGGACCCCCCTCTCAGGTTGCCATGCTAACGAGGTGTTCACAGGCCATCGTTGCCGCCATGGGCGACGTCTCTAGTACATCCTTTTGCGCTCATAATCATAGTGCTCCTATTCCTGCCACACATAATTAACTCATTCCAAAAGTTCCTGCAGGAACGAATAACTGCTGTATCTCAGGCTGTCTCTCAGGAGCAACACAAGACTGCTCGTCTTCTTCAATCAATCCGATCTGGAGTACAGCCCCCACTCAAGTCCTGGCTCCGTGTCTACGCCCCATATCAGCAGGAAGTAGCCAGAGGAATCAGTGCCCTTCTGGTTATACAGACTCCGAGGCAGAACTGATGGAACAAGGACATAAGCCTCGGCCACATAAACACTGCAATTTATTACTTACCCTCCAATCTCAAGTGGGGTGCACATCCTATTGCCTCCACACCCCACCCACCATGGCCACCTGAAAGATCAGTTCCCGGAATTCCCCCCACCCCCACCCCATCCCTAGCCCTCCTAGAATATAAAAAGGCCTGGCCCCTGGGGGTCAGGGCCTTCTGCCGCGGGTTCCATCATGTGCATGCTGGCAGTTGGTCACCCACCTCTACGAATTTATTTTCTCTGAATAAATTTGGTCTGGCTGTAAAAACAACAACAAAAACTCAGTGGGTTGGAGCCAGTACTGTGGTGTAGCAGCTAAGGTAGCTGCCTGCAGTGCTGGCACCCCATGTGGGAGCCCGTTTGAGTCCTGGATGCTCCACTTCTGATCCAGCTCTCTGCTAAGGCCATGGGCACCTGCACCCACGTGGGAGACCCAGAAGAAGCTCCTGGCTCCTGGCTTTGATCGGCCCAGTTCTGGCTGTTGCAGCCATCTGGAAAGTGATCCAGTAGACAGAAGACCTCTCTTTCTCTCTATTGCCTCTGCCTCTCTGTAACTCTACCTTTCAAATAAATAAATAAAAAAAAAAAATCAGTGGGTCAAGTTTAAGGATAAATAGCAGTTTTGCACATTCCCAAGTTAGCTCCTCTAAGTGTTAATTACCAAGGGAAAAATCTTAACTTGCCAATGGAGAAACCAACGGACACCACCTGAACGGAGAAGTAATCGGGACTAACCCCAGCAGCAAGAAAGCACAGCGACATGTGCTCCCACACAGGACACAGGGCGTGACGTCACTGCTGTGCTGTGGCCAGAATGCACAACCTCAGCTAATCACGTGAAGTCCTGAGATAAACCCAGCTCAGGAGACATTCTACAAAAGAGCCGACTCACAGTCTTCAAGAGCATCAAGGTCATGAAGACAAGGAAAGACTGAGGGACCCAATTAGAGATCACTGGAGACCAAGGAAACACAGCTGCCGAATGCAATGGAGAATCCGGACAGATCCCAGGACAGAGGGAGGAGACGTCAGTGGGAAAGCTGGTGGCATCCCAGGGAGTCTGTGCAGCACAGTCCTGACAAGACTGCACTACGTAACTGTCCTGGTTTTGAGGTTTGTACTGGTCATGTACGATGTTAACGTTAGGAGAAGCTGAGTAACTTACGTGAACTCTATTTTTGCAACTTTCCTACAAGTCTAAGACCGTGCCAAAACAAAAGTGTTTGTGCTGCTTTGCTGCAAGCACATCTAAGGCCTGCTATGTAGTAACCCTCCTGAGAGTACAGTGACCGAAGAATCTCCTGCTCCTAGCTCACAGCCTGCCAGGACACAGCAGATGTCAGGAGGACCTGCGACGTCTACACAGCCTCAGGAGCCACCAACATCTACTCACACGCATCACTGGGACACGTGGGTGTGCACGGACATAGGGCCTGCTCAGACTCTGCCTGCAAGACAGGCAGCCAGCCAGTGGCTTCGGTCTGCAGCACCTTGGGGTCGACGGCAAATGTAAAACGATGTCGTGAGGAACACGGCTTTCATGTCCATGAACGCCCCTGCCAGGAGACGATAAAGCAGCCTCCACACTTTGAACTCCAAGAAACGCAGAAGCACAGTGGTTTCCCCTAGATCATGTAACAGCCCACAAGCAAGCTCAACTCCCACACTTCGCAATCCATTCCCTCCAACCTCTGATTCATTCAACTGCTGAATTGTGGATGGGCGTAAGGTAATTCGCTAGGACTGGCCACACAGATTTTAGCCCCTGTCTCCAAAATGCCTTCAACAAAAAAGGGAAAATCTAGGAGCCCTCACTGACCATTGAAGATGGAGAGCATGAACAGAGCTTGGCGAGAAACAGCTTGGACACATCAAACTGCGATGCCGGCTTACGCACACTTCATGTCTTCAGAGCTAAACATAAACAAGGTGACCTCAGCATTTGAGTTCCTCCCAGATTTTGAATCAAACAACGCTGATGAGCAACACTGTGCCTTGTCCATGGCTGAACTGGAACACTATGGTCACCCTCCCTGCAAGGCTTACAGCCCTTCGGAGCGACCCCACTGGGAGGGCCCTGTGGACACTCACGGGGACCGGCACTTCTCAGTGAAGACGCACAAGACTGTATCACTGCACAGACATCACATCGTGAGGTCTGGAAATAATTCTGCACAGCTGAGTTTTTTTTTTGTTTTTTTTGTTTTTTTTTTAAGATTTATTTATTTACTTGAAAGGGTTACACACAGAGAGAAGGAGAGGCAGAGAGAGAAAGACCAAAGGCAATCTAGTCTATGAAATGCCAAGAACCAAGCCCAACATTTAACTGAATCACATATTTAGCAATGCTGCTTCTCAAACAGGCATAAAAGGCACATGGATATGCACTTGACGGTCATGTATCCCTGTGCCGACTCTGGACAATGAAACTAATATAATGTTTACTTCCTCATCTGTAAAGTCAGGAGATTAGATCCCTTCACCAAGCTAAGTGACTCATGAGGATGAAATAACCAATATAAAGTATTTTCATTGTGTCCAGTACACAACAGACACCACTAATGGACAGTGATTTTTATAATGAATAAGGCAATGCCAGTATTGTGATTTTAGACCAATGTTTTCCAAAACATGCACTTATCAGGACTTGGTAGCTACAAAGAAGCGTCTTCTGGTTATTCAGAATTAAAATTGCCCAAGAATGAAGTTTTAAAATACAGAGTAGGGGGCTGGCGCCATGGCACACTAGGTTAATCCTCCGCCTGCAGTGCCAGCATCACATATAGGCTCTGGGTTCTAGTCCAGGTTGCTCCTCTTCCAGTCCAGCTCTCTGCTGTGGCCTGGGAAGGCAGTGGAGGATGACTCAAGTCCTTGGGCCCCTGCTCCCGTGTGGGAGACCAGAAGGAAGCAACTGGCTCCTGGCTTCGGATCAGTGTAGCTCTGGCCATTGCGGCCATTTGGGGAGTGAACCAATGGAGGGAAGACCTTTCTCTCTGTCTCTCTCTCTCTCACAGTCTGTAACTCTACCTGTCAAATAAATAAATAAAAATCTTAAAAAAATAAAATACAGAGTGGATCCACAGTGGTGAGCAGAGAGAAAGGAAGGAGGCTGAGGAGAGACGGGAAAGACAGGAGAGGAGAGGGAGAGAGCTACGAGGGAAGGAGGGCCGTCGTTAGTGAGGAGAGGAGGAGAGAAGTGAGTTTTAGTGAGAGGTCTGTTCCAGGATGCTGGAAGGTGCTCTTAGCCAAGTCATGCTGCAGGCATCAGCTGTAATGTCTGCACAGATACCAAAGACAGCTGCTGAGGGATCAGCACATGGAACAAAAGCAGGCAGATACGGGAAAGAAACTGAGAACGGAGCAAGCAAGCTTCATGGGGGAGTTTCTATTTGCTTGCAGTTTTCTTTGCAGGCAGCTAAACCCCAGTCGGAAACCCAGCTATCTTACCAGGTGTGCAAAATCAGGAAGCAGGTGAGGAGTCTGGGAGCAACCAGGGTTGCCAGTGAGTGAGCAGGTGCCCAGGAGAAAAGAGTGGTAGAGAAGAAACCCTAATATAAGTTCACCCACTCATCTCAAGATTTTTACCCTGGGACCAGGTGCTCTCGTAATGAGGCTTAAAGAACGGAGCCGGCATTGGAGTTCTGATGATCTGCACAATTGTCTGACCAAGTTCACGGCTCCAACAACACGCAGAGCAGTGCTCTAAAGCACTGTCAGGAAGTCCAAGGCCTCGACAACAGACTACTAACAACGGCCAGGGCGCTCTCCAGAATTACCCAACAGAAGAAGAGCCCGAAGACGAAAGCCCATTCTCCAGGGGATAAACAACCAACAGACGCCAGCTCTGGGATGACTCAGATGCTGGTATCATCAGGCAGGCAACGCACCTCCCATAGCTACGCTCGGGAAGGGAGGGGCAAATATGCTTATGTCGAAAGGACAGGCAATTTCAGCACACAAATTAAAAAAATAGCAAAATTAACTACCCGGAAATTTTAGAGTTGAGAAAAACCAGCATTTGAAATAAAGCATTCAGTGGGCGGTTGTACCAGCAGAGTAGAGATGGGAGGGGAGGAAGCAGCGACCCTGAACGTGGATTAACAGACATCACCCAACCTGAAGGAGGAAGAACACCGGGTGTTTCAAAGTGAATGAAAAAGAAACCAAACCATATCAACACATCCTGGGCACAGCTCAAAATAAACCCAAGGCAGGAGGATGGAAGTAACAGCCAAGCACATGCATCAGTGAAACTGAAACACAGCGGAGACAGGAACCACAGCAACAGCTGGTTCTCACCTCGGAGAGGACCCGGGCCTGCAGGAGGGAAGGGTCTCCCTCCTCTTCCTCCTGCCCCCGCCCATCAGTCCCGCTGCCCAGGCAACGCGTCTCAGCCCTGTGGGCAGGGAGCACTCTTCCCTGTCTGTCCCTCCTTTGGGTGTTGTCCCTAACAGCTGGGCTTCCAAGGCCTCCTTCACCCTCTAAGCAGCGGTCACACACATTCCAGTTGGCCATGACAGCTGTGGCCTGGAGAGGCAGGTGGTCAGGAGCTGGCTCACCTCCTGCCCTCTAGTTTGCAGGTCTTACTAAGGCATCTGGAGACCCTGCCCCTCTTAATCAGCGACACGTGATCAATGGGGCAGACCAATCAAGATGATCCATCTGGGGCCAGCGCTGTGGCGCAGCAGGCTAAGCTGCCGCCTGCAACACTGCCATCCCATATGGGCACCAGTTCATGCCCTGGATGCTCCACTTGGGATCTAGATTCCTGCTCACAGCCTGGGGATGGCAGTGGACAACTGTCCAAGTGCTTGGGCCCCAGCTACCCACATGGGAGATGCAGAAGAAACTCCTGGTTCCTGGCTTCAGCCTGGCCCAGTTCCAGCTGTTTCAGCCATTTGGGGAGTGAACCAGCAGAAGGGAGATTTCTGTCTCTCTCCCTCACTATAATTCTCTTTCAAATAAATAAGTAAATCTTTAAGAAATAAAATGATACGATCTGCCAGCCAGTCTAGGGCAGACACCAGGATGAGACAGCCCTGAGGCGAGTGTACCATTGGTCCTGCCAGGTAAAAGCAAACTGCTTTCTTGTGATCCTGGCAAATTGCTATAAAGGCAAACACGACAGCTAGCTCAATGGCTGCACAAAGGCACTCTACTGGGGACACAGCCTGTTTAAGTTTATGAAAGGACAGTTGTTTCCCAAGGTCCTTCTGTCATTCCTGCTGCGTCTAAGTGATTACATGGAGGTGTGACAGGGAGAACTACGCCTGCACTTTCTTTCTTTCTTTTTATTTATTTTATTTGAAAGAGAGAAGGAGAGGCAGAGAGAGAGAGAGAGAGAGAGAGAGGTCTTCTATCTGCTGGTTCACTCCTCACATGGCCACAATGGCCAGAGCTGCATTGATCTGAAGCCAGGAGCCAGGAGCTTCTTCTGGGTCTCCCACGTGGGTGCAGGGGCCCAAGCACTTGAGCCATCTTTTACTGCTTTCCCAGGCCATAGCAGAGAGCTGGACTGGAAGTGGAGCAACCGGGACTCAAACTGGCGCCCATATGGGAGGCCGGCACTGCAGGTAGAGGCTTTACCTGCTACGCCACAGTGCCGGCCCCGCATACACTCTCAAGCCTTGATGGTGACAGAATTTACGACAGCTCCTCCAGGATGTGGTGCTGCTCCTGGTTCTCTCCTGGGGGAACGAACATCCCAGGGATTCCCTGAGCCCTTCTTGCCACAATGGCCCCAATGCATGGGTCGGAGAACCAGGGCGGGGGTTCTGCCAGTTGTCACATGCATCTAGTTCCACAATACATTCAAGGGTCAACAGATGATCTTGACAGATCTCGACTTCAAAGAATGGTTAACATGATAACACATGAAAATGAAAGTGAGGTCACCTAGGCTGAGCAGGTGCACAGAGCAGCAAAGCAGAGGAAGGTGCCAAGAAGTAAGGTGGAGGGGCTGGCGCGGTGGCGTAGCGGGTAAAGCCACAGTTTCCCACACCGGCATCCCACGTGGGCGCCAGTTTGTGACCTGCCTGCTTCACTGCCAATCCAGCTCCCTGCTAATGGCCTGTGAAAAGCAGCTGAAGATGGCTCAAGTGCTTGGGCCCTGCCACCCATGTGGGAGACCCGGATGAGGCTCCTGGCTTGGATCTGGCCCAGCCCTGGCCATTGCTGCCATCTGGGGAGTGAACCAGCAGAGAGAAAATCTCTCACTGTCTCTCCCTCTCTGTTACTCTTTCAAAATAAATTTTTTTTTTTTTTTAAATAAGTGAGGTGGAAAATAGGACCTGTGGGAGGAAGAAACTGAAAAATGCTGACAACTTTTCTTTACCTCAGACCACGGAGGGCCCTAAGCAAGAGGCTAAGTCCTGTTGTCTGTACGTGGTGGGCGATGGGAACCAGGAATGAATTCTTAGTGGAGTGAAATGGCTCAAGATTTTATCCAATGGGGCTGGCACTGTAAAGCTTCTGCCTGTGGTGCCAACATCCCATACGGGCACCAGTTCAAGTCTCGGCTGCTCCACCTCCAATCCAGCTCCCTGCTAATGGCCTGGGAGAAGAGCAGAAGATGGCCCAAGTGCTTGTGCCCCTGCAGCCGCATGGGAGACCTGGAAGAGGCTGTTGGCTCCTGGCTTTGGCCTGGCCCAGCCTGGTCATTGAGGCCATGTGGGGAGTGAACCAGGAACTGTAAGATTTCTCTCTCTCTGCCTCTTGCCTCTGCCTCTCCCTCTTTGTAACTCTGCCTTTCAAATAAATAAGTCTTTTAAAAAAAAAAGGATTTTGTCTGATTCATCTCTCAAAAGTGCAAGTCAGAGAAGGCACGTGTGCAGACCGGTCACAAGGCTGTGGGTGAGGGGCATCTGTGTCAGGCCACGCGGTGAGCATGGACCACAGGTGAGTTTAAATGCAGGGTAAGACGCGGGTAGTGATGAGACACCAGGCACAGAGGGGCTCAGAGCAGGCCCTTTCTGAGCACAGATGACTGGCAGGATGGCGGAGCGCGTCACAGCACAGGGGCACCAGGACCCGAGACCGAGAAACCAGCATCTGTGTACATCAGATTGTCCCTGTCCGCTGGTAAAAACTTAGGGTGATTTCTTTACTTTTCTTCAAAGAGTTTTGTTTTTATCCAGAAACACAGAAAATAATAAGATATGGCATTTTTCCAGGAAAGTTTTAACCTAAAAATAGGGAACAAAGACAGGAAAGACAAGAGATTACTTAAAAACAATCGAAATGGTCTCCAATCTAGACTGGTCCTCCGGCAACGGCCCCCAAGTAGGCAGACACAGGACGCTTGGGGACGGTCTGTCTTGTGCGGGATGAACTACCCAGCCCTGGTTTTCTGTAGATGCTGGCGAGAGGACCTGTCGTCTCAGTCAATGTGGTGTGGCAGTGTGTGTGTGGGGGGGGGGGGGGGGGGGGGCGCCCATGTCCCCTGGGCACCTCACAGGCCTTGAACAGCACCAGCACCCATGGCTGAGCAGGTGGTCCCAAAGAGTAAGCGAGCTGAATCCACTCCTGGCCCTGGGTGTGTGTATTCAGATCTGTGCACCTAAGAACCCTGTATGTTCCACTGCCAAGAGACATGAACAACGTTCTTCATGGTCTACAGACTAACACTGGAGAACTGAGGGAAGGCAAGGAAACGGGAGGTGCCGTTAGGGAGAAGGGAGAAGGCGCACCCCTACGCTGGAGACAGGTACCAAGTTCACCTGCGACCACTGTGAGCCCATCTGACAGAAACACGAGCGTTCCAACAATCTATCACACGTCAGGGGCAGACTGCAAAACCTCACGGCCACACTTCAGCCCTTTTCCATCAAAACAAGGAGAGTGGCGACAGACAGAAGCAAACACAGCTCTTCCAGCAGTGAGTTACCCACTCACGCTGTCCTAGCAGGAATCCAGTCATGAAAAAGGGCATCGCAATATTTGATCAGAACCCAGACACTGCCCGGGCTTGTCGATGAAGCAGGACAGGCTGCCTGGAGACTCACTCAGGCAGGAAATTAACATGCTGCTTGGCTCCCTGGGCAGCCGGCCCGATGGTAGCACAGAAGGGAGGCAGAATGCAGGGAGGCCTCTGCCCGCCTCGTCCCGCCACTGCTCAGATCTCCCGAGGGCTCTCACGGTCTGTGCAACACACTTTTCTGAGAGTCTACCCTGACAGTCAGAACAAGTGAGGGCACAGCCTCAATCTAGTACACACTAGAAGTCAGGTGCCATCTACATGTGTGTCTAAATCCTGGTAACTGCTCCTGTTGGCCCGCAGGGAAAACACCAACTTAAACATAGCATTATAGCACCCCCTTCTGGTAACATGACTGAACTCTCTAACGCGATTACTTTCAGCCAGTCTCCCCTTAGGATACTTGAACACGCTACTGCCACAGAAAACCCCGTGTGGTGGGTATGACAGTCAAAGCTGTGAGTGCAGGGGGGAGGGGACGTACGTACTGAGAAGGATGCTATCCACTCTACAAGAGCCACAGCAGCGAGTCCCATGTTTTTTTTTTTTTTTTTTTTTTTTTTTTAAGTTTTTTTTTTTTTTTTTTTTAATTTTTGACAGGCAGAGTGGACAGTGAGAGAGAGAGAGACAGAGAGAAAGGTCTTCCTTTTGCCGTTGGTTCACCCTCCAATGGCCGCCGCGGTAGCGCGCTGCGGCCGGCGCACCACGCTGTTCCGATGGCAGGAGCCAGGTGCTTCTCCTGGTCTCCCATGGGGTGCAGAGCCCAAACACTTGGGCCATCCTCCACTGCACTCCCTGGCCACAGCAGAGAGCTGGCCTGGAAGAGGGGCAACCGGGACAGGATCGGTGCCCCGACCGGGACTAGAACCCGGTGTGCCGGCGCCGCAAGGCGGAGGATTAGCCTGTTGAGCCACGGCGCCGGCCGAGTCCCATGTTTTAAGAACCTCAGGCACCCAGCTCCACACATGCCCTCCCCGTGCTCTGACTAACATAGGCCTTGCTGGACACTCAAAGTGAGTACAGAGTTGACAAGTTGGACGCTGCCCTGGGAAGTGCTGACAGGTAACAGGTTGTAACCCCAGACAGACAGGGAGACAACACTGCAGAGCCTGAATCAAACAGGGAGATGGAGAAGGCTGTCTTCCAGGGGGTGACAAACCAAGCAGAAAAGGTTAAGTTCACTGGATGAACCACGGACAGGGAAATTTTAAGCCCAAGGAGCAGCACACAGCAGGGAGCTGCCACACCCACACGTGTTTGCAGGGAGAAGTGGGCACTGTGAACCATGTGCTCAGAGGGCAGCGGGAGAGGCAGACAAAGGACATCACAAATGGCCACACGTGCAGAGCCATGGTTGAACGTTTTCCCTTAAGTTATAAGGAGCCAGAGAATGATTCTAAGCAACCAAGTGTCAAGAGCTGTCTGACATTTCCCTATGGTTCTCTTGAAGTTACCAATACTCTATGGGGCTGGCGCTGCGGCGTAGTGGGTAAAGCTGCCACCTGCAGTGCCGGCATCCATATGGTACCGGTTTGAAGCCCGGCTGTTTCACTTCTAATCCAGCTCTCTGCTATGGCCTGGGAAAGCAGTAGAAGATGGCCCAAGTGCTTGGGCCCCTGTGCCTGTGTAGGAAGACCCAGAAGAAGCTCCTGGCTCCTGGCTTTGGATAGGTGCAGCTCTGGCCATTGAGGCCATTTGGGGAGTGAACCAGTGGACGGAAGACCTCCCTCTCCCTCTCTCTCTCTCTCTCTCTCTCTCTCTCTGCCTTCTGTGTATAACTCTGACTTTCAAATAAATAAATAAATGTTTAAAAAAATTCAGTTACCAATATCTGAAGCCACTGAAAGACCATCTAGTGTGCATCAGTATGCATGCTAACTAGGCAATGGAATGAAGTAACTTGGAAGTCAAACTGAGCAGAGCTGACACATGACTTGGAAAGCAGGAAGAGCTGCAGGAGCAACACGAGCCACTTGCAGTTACCTTTTGAACTCATCGTGGTAGAACTCGGACTTGCAGGTGACCATCTCGCCACCCTGGATGTCCTCGCGACTTCTGACTCCCCCGAACACGTACAGCTCCATGGCGACGCCACAGGCCACTGCTCCAAATCTGAAAGGCCACACAGAGCAGAGAGGCAGTGAATTTACAGCTCAGGCCCACGCTTCCTAACTCTTCTTGCTCCTGCTTTGACTCTGCCAGCGCTCAGTGGTTCATGAACACGAGGGCCTTTCCAGGAAACAAAAGCTCCCGCCAACGATGACTCGGGAGAAAGGCCAGGGGCTTCAGGCCCAGGGAACTCAAAGGAGGCTCAATTCCGCATCTACACTCACTCACCTCCTCTCCTTCAGGGGGCAGATAGCAGTCCACTGCTGGGTCCTGGGGTCGTAACACTCCACGGATTCAAAGAGCTTTCCATATGATCCTCCACCCATGGCATAGATTTTCTTCTTCATAGCTGCATAGCAGCCAATCTGAAAGGAGAAAGCAACAAAGGGGAAAGGTGACATTTATTAACAAATGTTAAGAATCAAATTAAAGAAATGCTAACTTGTCCAGAGGCATGTTAAGACATTCAGGAAAGGAGGGGTTAAAGCCCACTGGTCTGCAGCACCGACATCCTACATGGATCCCACCCACGTGGTTTGAGTACCGGCTGCTCTACTTCTTTTTTTTTTTTGACAGGCAGAGTTAGACAGTGAGAGAAAGAGATAGAGAGAAAGGTCTTCTTTCTGTTGGTTCACCCCCAAAATGGCCACTATGGCTGGCGTGCTGTGCCAATCCGAAGCCAGGACCCAGTGCTTCCTCCTGGTCTCCCATGTGGGTGCAGGGTGCAGCACTTGGGCCATCCTCCACTGCCTTCCCGGGCCACAGCAGAGAGCTGGACTGGAAGAGGGGCAACCAGGACAGAACTGGCAGCCCAATCAGGACTAGAACCCAGAGTACCGGTGCTGCAGGCGGAGGATTAGCCTAGTGAGCCGCGGCGCCGGCCTGCTCTACTTCTGATCCAGCTCTCTGCTATGGCCTGGGAAAGCAGAAGATGGCCCAAGACCCTGGGCCCCTGTACCCACATGGGAGACCTTGAAGAAGCTCCTAGCTCCTGGCATCAGATTGGCCCAGCTCCAGCCGTTGTGGCCATTGGGGAGTGAACCAATGGATGGAAGATCTCTGTCTCTACCTCTCTTAGTACCTCTGCCTTTAAAATAAACAAAGTAAATCTTAAAAAAAATATTTAGGGAAGGATCTGATTTCTTTTTTAAAGGTTTTTATTTATTTATTTGACAGGTAGAGTTAAAGACAGTGAGAGAGAGAGACAGAGAGAAAGGTCTTCCTTCTGTTAGTTCACTCCCCAAATGGCCACAATGGCCGGAGCTACACCAATCCAAAGCCAGGAGCCAGGTGCCTCCTCCTGGTCTCCCATCCGGGTGCTGGGGCCCAAGCACTTGGGCCATCCTCCACTGCCTTCCCGGGCCACAGCAGAGAGCTGGACTGGAAGAGGAGCAACTGGGACTAGAACCCTGTGCCCATATGGGATGCTGGCGCCGCAGGCGGAGGATTCACCTAGTACGCCACGGCACTGGCCCCAAGGATCCGATTTCTAACAGTAAAATTGCAGAGTTTCCAGTATCCCAACACAGGACTTTCAAAACAGGAAGAGCAAGGTAATACACAGGGTGCTAATCCTGCTCCACGTGATACCATCTCTAAGCGAGGAAGGGGACACTTCTCATCTCTCAAAGAGCTCTCCAGACTCTCACTGCTATTTGAAGATTCCAAGATTGACATCCTATGAAAGAAGATGCCATTCAAGTCCTGTCCAAAATACTTCAGTTGAAAGGGTACACGAGGTGAGAAAATACATTGGGAGTCCATCCCAGTACCCAGTTGTAAAACACCCACAGCACACGGCAAGACTGGCTTGCTGAGTGACGCACTGCGTCTTCACTCTGCTCAGTGAGCAGTGCTGGTTTTCTTTTTTTTTTTTTTTTTTTGACAGGCAGAGTGGATAGTGAGAGAGACAGAGACAAAGGTCTTCCTTTTTGCCGTTGGTTCACCCTCCAATGGCCGCTGTAGCCGGCGCATCTCACTGATCCAAAGCCAGGAGCCAGGTGCTTCTCCTGGTCTCCCATGCGGGTACAGGGCCCAAGGACTTGGGCCATCCTCCACTGCCTTCCCGGGCCATAGCAGAGAGCTGGACTGGAAGAGGGGCAACCGGGATAGAATCCGGCGCTCCAACCGGGACTAGAACCCGGTGTGCAGGCGCCGCAAGGTGGAGGATTAGCCTGTTGAGCCACGGCGCTGGCCAAGCAGTGCTGGTTTTCTACTCATAGGGGACTGTTCCTCCAGTGCTGCCTGCTGCTTAAGAACTGGAGGCGAAGATCTGGCTGCTCCCTGGGTCAGGGCCTTCACTCTCATCCAGCCAGAGCGGGCACACGCGTGTGCGTCACAGCCCTACCTAGGCGTGTGGCTGACGACAGTGGCGACAAGCTACTGACAGACAGAGTTCTGCAATGGAAATTCTTCTAACATTTTCAGTTGTATTAAAGGTACATGTGGGACATGAGAAGCCTTAACTCTAACATGCAATCTGGAAAGACACTGGTTATCAGAAGCTATATTCTCACCTTTCTAACCATGGTCAAATCCGGTTGCTTTGTCCAGGTTTTAGAATAAATATCGTAACACTCCATGGAAATCAGCTCTTTTTCACCATCTTCCCCCCCTAAAATGTACAGCATTCCGTCGATCTCCACAATCCCAAAGTTATGCCTTGCCTGAAAAGATAGCAATGATCTTTGTACAAAAACGCCAGTAGTCATATTAAAGGACGATATTCATACATTTAACAAAATCATAAAAATCATTTTACTTCAGTGTTTCAGCAAGAAAGGACCAGTTTAACGCCATTTCTCCTAGCAATGCTTCTTAACTATTTCTGGTTTCCCTAGCAGCTCATTCTTCCATCCTGATGTCCGCTGAGCTACCCAACGCAGGTGGGTTCTCAGAACAAGGGAGTGAACTACATGGTGAGCCCATCAGCAAAACTGTAACTTCTTAATCCACAGTAGCTCACAACAAGAAAAGGAACTACTTCCTTCCGGGTCAGTAAAGACCATTTCTGCACAGCAAGAGGCCACTGTATTTCCAAGTTGATGCGGGAAAGACAGGCGACAGCCACAGCAGCGGACCATGGTTGGCTTTTTGGAGTTACGGGAGCCTGAGTTGTTCAACACTCATCCATCAACTACTATTTACTCTGTTTCTCCTAGGTGTCAAGCACTGTGTTAGTGCTGAAAATAAGAAAAGACGAAATCCCCATCTGCCATCAGAGTCCACGTGACAAACGTTAACCCCTCACACGCAGAAGGTGACAAGGCGCGGGAGACTGGACGGCCTTCGCGAGAACGTGTGCGAGGACAAGCACTTAGGGGAGGCAGCAGAGCCGTGGGCACCTGGGGGCAGATGTCCCAGCAGGAGGCTGTGAACGTGCGAGGATGCCAGGGTGGGCAAGGGAAGCAGGAGGAGTGCAGGAAGGGCGGGGCCTGGCAGCGTGGCTGCTCCTAGGCCGCCCTTGAGCTAAAAACAAACAAGGGCTACGGGACAGACGCCTAAGGAACAGAAGCACACTCTACCTCATTCATGGGCGGCAGCGCAGTCCATGTGTTTGCATCCGGATCATACTTTTCTCCCGAGCTCAGTGTCTGCTTATTTTCATCTTGGCCCCCAAACACAAAGAGAAATCCTTCTGCAAAAATCACAGGAGACACACAGGACACCGGACATGTAACCCACAAACGCCACAACAGAGAGACGCGTCCGGGTAACTGTCCCTGACGACAGCAGTGTTCTTTGCATCTGGGACCTTCCCCACATCCCTTCTGAGCCTTGGAGACAGAGCCACGTCTGTGGTCACCTCGACCACTAGGCTCTGCTCACTGCTATCTGAAAGTGGATTCTCACCACCCCACAAAAGCAAAGGGAGCTGGACGCCCCTCACTCAGTTCCCAGGCAACACGGGGTCACCTCAGTCCCTCTATTCTGCCTGCAGCCCACGTCTGTTCATTTAGAATCCCAGTAACACTCAGATCTGGGGCACCTGCGGGCACTCAACATTCATAACAGGATCTAGGGGTCACTGTTGGGTTTCCTCCTTTGCATAATGACAGATTAAGCTATTCTTCTGCAAAACACACCTACATTGCTGGATAAGCCACTTAAAAAATAATCTTCTTAGAAGATAAGGCAAAGTGGAAGGAGAAGTAGAGCCCTGGGGTTCTCACGCTGGGGGCTCTGCCAGTCCAAGAGTATGTGAAGTCTTGGCCGGCGCCGTGGCTTAACAGGCTAATCCTCTGCCTTGCAGCGCCGGCACACTGGGTTCTAGTCCCGGCTGGGGAGCCGGATTCTATCCCGGTTGCCCCTCTTCCAGGCCAGCTCTCTGCTATGGCCTGGGAAGGCAGTGGAGGATGGCCCAAGTCGTTGGGCCCTGCACCCGCATGGGAGACTGGGAGAAGTGCCTGGCTCCTGGCTTCAGATCAGCAAGATGCGCTGGCCGCAGCAGCCATTGGAGGGTGAACCAACAGCAAAAAGGAAGACCTTTCTCTCTCTCTCTCTCACTATCCACTCTGCCTGTCAAAAAAAAAAAAAAAAAAAAAAAGAGTATGTGAAGTCTTTGTCCTGGAGGCAAAGCGCAGAAACCTCAGCCCCAAGCCCTGCCAGGAAGCCCTCCCCAACGTCCACCCCAGCATGAGGGTCAACTACGGTTACTACTCACATTTAAACCCCCTTCTATCTAGAAAGTCTCAGGCCTTGAACTTGATTCACAGCAATACTAAACCAGCGGTGTGTGGGGGCAAGTGGAAGAAACAGATGCACAGAAGCAAGCAGCTGCCCCTGGCCTCAGGACGGAAGACATCTCATTGCTGCCACAGGCAGCTTTGCACACAGGGACCGGCATCCAGCCAAACGCACTCAGGCGCGCCAAGAAGTCAGTCTCCATGGGAAAACCAGGAAAGCAGATGGCAGGAACAGCCTGCAAGGATGCGAGGTGCCGTGGGGACAGAACAGCTATGCCTATCACGTCTGAAGAAAGAAGACAAACCTGAAGATAACTGTAGGAAACAAAGGACCACAGAAACAACCGCAGGCTGGACAAAGCGCTAAAGAGAACTTCTGAAAGTTAAAAAAAATTCAGTGGATGGATTTTTTTTTTTTTTTTTTTTTTGACAGATAGAAAGGTCTTCCTTCTGTTGGTTCATCCCCCCAAATGGTCGCCACGGCTGGTGCTGCACCGATCCAAAGCCAGGAGCCAGGTGCTTCTTCTTGGTCTCCCACGCGGGTGCAGGGCCCAAGCACTTGGGCCATCCTCCACTGCCTTCCCGGGCCACAGCAGAGAGCTGGACTGGAAGAGGAGCAACCAGGACTAGAACCCGGTGCCCATATGGGATGCTGGCGCCGCAGGCGGAGGATTAGCCAAGTGAGCCAAGCACGGGCCCATCAGTGGATGGATTTAACAGCAGATTCACTGGAGTGAGGGAAAATCCACTGAACAGAAGAAATCATGAAGAGACCAGCAGAGAGAGACAGAAACAACGAAAATAACTAACCAAGACAGGTGCAGCATGTGGAGGAGAAAGTGCTACTGTGGCTGGCAGACGTAAAACCAGACAGAAGGATGGGGAGGAGGCGATCTGAAGCCATAACAAAGATTTTCTATAACTGAGGAGTGGCCAAGCCAGAGTCACAAAGCCCAATTAGCCTCAAATATGGTAAAATCTAAATAAAACATGAACTTAAACACACTATAGGGAAATACAGGTAAAAAAGACCACATAGGGCAGGCATTTGGCATGGTGTTTAAACCACCATTTGGGATCCCTGCAACCACACTGGTGTGTCTGGTTCTTGTCCTGTCCGGTTCTTGTCCCAGCTTCTCTGCTTCTGGTCCAGCTTCCTACTAACGTGTACCCTGGGGAGGCAGCGGCTGCTGATGCCAGTACTTGGTTTCCTGCAGCTCAGGTGGGAGACCCAGAGTAAGTTACCGGCTCTTGGTTTGGCATCACCTAGTCCTGGCTATTATGAACATTTGCGGAATGAACCAGTAGATGGGAGATTCCTCTCTGTTTCTCTGCCTTTCAAATAAAGGGAAAATAAATACATTTTTAAACTCATACACAGAGATAATCCTAAAAACACCCCAGAGAAAAGAAAGATCTTCACATAAATGACCTAACAATGAGTCAGAAGTCAGTGAAAAGACATCTTTAATGTGCTAAAAAAATATATCACACTAGAATCATATACCTAGCACAAGTATTCCTTAAGAATGAAGGCAGGGGCCAGCACTGTGGTGTAGTAGGCTAAGCCTCCGACTGCAGTGCCGGCATCCCATATCAGCACTGGTTCGTGTCCCAGCTGCCCTTCTTTTAATCCACCTCTCTGCTAATAGCCTTAGAAAGCAGTGGAAGATGGGCTAAGTGCTTGGGCCCCTGCAGCACCTGCATGGGAGACTTGGAGGAAGCGCCTTGCTCCTGGCTTCGGATCCGCCCAGCTCTGGCTGTTGCGGCCATTTGGAGAGTGGATGGAAGACCTTTCTGTCTCTCCCACCTCTGTAACTCTACCTCTCAAATAAATAAAGCTTCCAGTTCAGCTTTCTGCTGATGTGCCCAGGGAGGCAGCAGAAGATGGCCCAAAAACCTGGGCTCCTGCTACCTACGTGGGAGACCTACACAGAGTTCTGGGCTCCTGGCTTCAGCCTGACCCAGCCCCAGACATTGCAGCCATTTGGGGACTAAACCAGAAGATGGAAGATCTCTCTTTTTCTTTCCCCATCTCCTGTGAATCAGCCTTTCAAACAGATAAATAAATAAATCATTGAAAAAGAATGAAGGTAAAACAAGGACATTTGCAAACAAATCTAAGAGTTTCCCACCCATATCAAAGGAAATTCAAAAGGATGGACTTCAGAGAGAAGAAAAATGATCCCAGATAGAAAGTCTGAGGTGTACGAAGGAAGGAAGAACAAAGAAAGAAGTAAATATAAAAGAATACCGTCCATCCACTCATACATAAAACCTATACAGAAGTGTACTATGCACACCACAGAGCTTAGTACTGTCATCTTTGGAACAGGAAAAGTACAGCGACACCTACTGAAGGAGAACAGGCATCTGTCCTTATGAGCTTTACACCTTGGTAACCTGAGGACACAGGCTGCAATTCCCAAGGCAGACAGATGCCCCCACCACAAAGCAGCAGTCAAGATTCTAACTTCCAAAGTGACACAGGGGAAAAGGGAATGACAAAAAAATCAGGTAAGAAGAGACAGGAAACCGGAGCAGCCTGGATAAACAGAAAGGAATCAGTCAATTGTTTTAGTTTCAGTCAATACAACTGTACAGAATTACGCTTTTCATCATGTAGTTTCTGAAATACCAAACCCTCTAGGAAATCTTCAAAGACTAGGCATCTGTGTGACAGGTGTGTGTATGTGAAAATTATAAACGTGTACACACCATGGAAAGAAAGTGGCAGGGCGCTAATCTGGAGAAGAAGGAACAGGGAAGGTAGACCCACATCCTGCTGGCAACGCTGCTCTGTCCAACTCTTTATTCTGAGTGCAGCCCGAGCCATTTTTATGTGTGGTTGGTACTGGATACTGTGCTATGCCATGAGATGCCATAATACAGAGTAGTGGGATATGCCGTGCTGGGTTATTGTATGATATGGCTTCACATTTTAAAAAATGTTATTACCTATTTATTTCAGAAACAGAGAGAAAGCTATGGTATGGTATACAGTATAGCTTAAATTTTTTTTAAAATTTATATTTATTTGAGAGGCAGAGAGAACTATGGTATGGTATAATACACAATAATAAATAATATAGTATAAAATATATGAATTTAAGCATCTTTAAAATTATTTTTTGTTTGAGAGAGAGAGAGAGGTGGAAGCAGAGAGAGATCTCCCATCTGCAGATTCACTCCTTAAATGCCCAATGGCTGGGGATGGGCCGGACCGAAGTCAGGAGCTGGCAACAATCTGGGAAGTGGGTAGCACAGACCCAACTACTTGAGCTATCACATGCTGCCTCCCAGGGAACACGCTAGCAAGAAGCTGGAAACAGGAGCAGAGCTAGGGCCTGAACCCTGGGACTCCAAGACAGGTTGAGGCATCTTAATCACTAGGCAAAATAACACACCACTGCTTTGAAGTGCTGAAGGTAATGTAAGTGGGTGTGCAGAAGCAATGGAACGAGGCTCCCAGCAGGACTGGGAATGGCACTTGCTGGTGAACCTAAAGAGGCGGGTCTGAGGTGCAAGGAGAGACAGGGGCGTGTGCTGTGGCACAGCAGGTTAAGCCGCCACTCGGGAAGCCCACAACCTATCAGAGTGCTAGTCTGAGTCCTGCATACACCAATCCTAATCCAGCTTCCTGTTAATGCACCTGGGAAGGCAGCAGTCAACGGTGCAAGTATTTGAGCCCTGCCACCCGCATGGAGAACAGAAAAATCCCTGGCTCCTGGCTATGGTCTAGACCAGCCTTGGCATGTGGGGAGCGAACCAGCAGAGGGCAGGTCTTTCTGTGGTCTGTTTCTCTCGTTCTCTGTCTTTCCAATAAGTAAGCCTAAAGTAAAGAGAGACAGAAAACAGTTCTAAGGCAGCAGTTACAATCCTTTTTTATCACAGCCCAAAGTGAGAGCTTGGAATAACGTGGAGTAGTTTTCAAACCTGTAAAGGTCAGGTCAAACACCCGCAGTAAAGGAACTTGACGCCACTGCTCACTGCATGGCTGTTTCTAAAGACGCCTCAGAAAAGCCTGCATTTACATTCACATAATGTGTTTTATAGAACTACCCACTGCAATTATAAATGGCACGAATTTCGAAGATGGGGGATCATGGCTCAGAGAAGGGGTGTGCTCCTGGGACAGGCACAGAGCTCACGAGTGACAGCAATCGCTGCAGGCTGTTTGTCCATCAGGGAGAGCACCGAGTGTAGCGCATCTACCACCTGGCCAGAAGCTGTGATTTGCAAGGAGATCAGGACACTTCTCCCAGCCACAGGCTCGAAAGCCGGAGCTACGTGAGAGTATAATCACGTGGCGAAAGCAAAACGGTATCTGCAAAAGGCGAGTCCTGCCCCACCCTGAGCTCGCGCGGCACTCGCTGCCGTGCCCCAGCGCGGCTGACCACAGAACGGTACCTGCGGAGAGGACGCCATGGTTGATCCTCGGCATGCTCAAGGGCGCCAGTTCGATCCACAGCTGCCTGTTGGGGTCATAGAGAGGGCACATGCACCGCATCGCGGCCGTCGGTTTCCGGGAACTGAAGAAACACATCGCTGATGAGCAGGCAAAGGGCTTTACGTAGTTCTGCTTATCACAACAATGACATCTCAGCACTCTAAAGCAGGTTAAGCATTTTGAAACCGGATTGCAAATGCACTCTAGGGGTTGACATCCCAGGAACCCTGATACCAGGGCCCAGCTCGCCCCTGTACTCACACTCTTTCCTCCCCGCCGACGGTCACGATGCACTCCGAGTAGCCCCGGGGCTTGAAGTTGGCCAGCATGGCCTCTCCTTGCTGCGGCTGGCTGAGGGGGATGTTGCTGCACTCTTTGACAATTTCTCGAACTAGTGGTTCGTTCAGCATCTGTTCCCGCAAGTAGCTGGAGTCCAGCCCCGACACCCAGAGCGCTGACATCACGTCCTTCATGTGGACCTGCAGGGAGGGGAGGGGACAGGCGAAGAAGTGGGGGCTGCAGCAGGGGTCTTAGAACACACACACCTCCGGCTCCCGGAGACTCTGCTGCGGGCCGTCAGATGACCAACGGGCGCGGATCCAGGGCGGTGGGGCTTGAACGCGCTTTCCTGCCCCTTCCCCTTCTATTCCCATGGCTGCAATGACTAACAGTTGAATTTTAAAAAATCAGTTCAATTTTTTTTTTTAAGTATTTGAGGTGTCAGCTTTCTTTCGACTCCAAAAGATTCCATTCCAAGAGGCAAACAGAGTAAACAACAGCTATAATTTGCTGTATTTCACATATTTGGATGCACACAGAAGTGTTATATAGAGTAACAGCTCAATACAGTGTGGTCAACTCAGATGTGTATCAACATTAATATTGTAAGAAAATACAGAAAAGCCCAACTCCAGAATACGTGCTGAGTGCAGTGGAGTCATTCCTGCAGGAGCTGCTGGTCACGGACACCGAGGCTGTGGAGCAGGCCGCTCGTTCAGGTATCTGACTAGTCAGACAGCTTATTAACCGGCACGGGCAGAGACCGCTGTGGTGTCCACACGCTGGTTTTCAGTATGCTCCCCTCCAGCCAGGAATAAAAGCCGATAGGCTCCCGGCATAAAGCTGAGATTCACCAAAGGACAAAGCAACCGGTCGGCCTCGAGCATCCTCGCACCGTGAGGAGAGAAGAGGTGAGGCGGAAGCCGGCAAGGAGCAGCGTTCCCACCGTGGTGCTGCGGCAGCAGCGAGCTGGACTCCTCAGCTCCTCCCCTCGTCTACTCTAGAAACCAGCACCACACACCCCCACTGACACTGAGACCACAAACACGGTCTCCAAATGGCATTCTCAGAGGCTTACAGAACGAAATACAAGACTCATTTCAAAACCCGCTCTGTAAAACCAACCTAACACATCTTTTATTTTGAAAACAGTAACTGGGAGCTCTGATCTGTGAGGGTCACACAGAAACACAAAATGCCCGTGATCTGCTGCCTTCCCCACAGAAATCCGGACTGGAGTGAGAAGGCTGACACTGTCTGTGACCCTCTTTATGTAAGACCTGCTCACTCCCAAATCCCTGCCCACACAACCCGAGCGGCCGCCTGCTCTCGCTGTGGGGTGTCCGTCACTCCAGGCAGAGCCCACCCCAGAAGAGCTCCCTGTCCCACCCTCCCGCTGGCTCCAGAGTCCTGAGCGCTCAGGATGCTGAAAACAGGGCAGACAGGCTGCGTTCCTGTGACCGCCACTTCAGCTTGACACACCTTCCCCACTGAGGGCAAAGCCCACAGGACAGCAGGGTCCTCACTAGTGCCACACTCTCACCAACCTGAGGGACCGACGTTTTGACGACAGATGGGGAAGTATTTACGTTGCAACTCGGTTAGTCTTTCAAGGTGAGGAAAATGCTAAAAGAACTGCAGGTTACTTACAAATAAATAAAAAGGCAGTACCAGACCAAGTTATAAACAACACGTACCAGGGCCGGCACTGTGGTGTAGCGGGTAAAGCCACCACTTGCAGGACTGGCATACCATATGGGCGCCGGTTCAAGTCCCGGCTGCTCCACTTCCGATCCAGCTCTCTGCTATGACCTGGGAAAGCAGCAGAGGATGGCCCAAGTCTTTGGGCCCCTGTACCTGCGTGGGAGATCGGGAAGAGGCTCCTGGCTCCTGGCTTCAGATAGCAAAGCTCCAGCCATTGCGGCCAGTTGGGGAGTGAACCAGTGGATGGAAGACCTCTCTCCTTCTGCCTCTCCTCTCTGTGTAACTCTGTGACTTTCAAATAAATAAATAAATAAATCCTAAAAAACAAAACAAACAAAAAAACCCACATACCTTTCTTATTTCTGTGTCATGTGCTATCCACCGGATTACGGCTTCAAATACGTATTTTTCATTGCCAACGTTCAACTTCTCGAGAGAAATAACTTCTTTAAGCTTCTGAGGGCTCAGTTCCAGGAACTCCTCGGTGCTGCTGACGTCTCGGAAGTGCGTCTCCAGGTACTCTGTGGCCAAGTAGTGGACGTGGTGCAGGCAGTAATGCAGCGCAAAGTCCCGGATCCCAATGCAGTTCTCGGCAGCGATGCAGCCTTCTAAGAACTCACAGCACAGAGTCTTAAGGTCCGTCAGCAGCAGCAGGTCTGCAGCCTGTACGACGTCTTGGATTGTGTCTTCGTTCAGCCTGATCTGCAAGAGTTTCGTAGACATTTTATACTTGGATGTAGATTTGAAACTTAAGCCACGGATGTGTTAGGTTGAATCACATGAATGTTTCATTTTTGTAGGTCAAAAATGATCGTATACTGGCTACTTCATATGATTCGACCTGGTACTTTTTTCAACAACTTGAGGGTACCAAGGAACTTTTTAGCAACATAAGCAGATGTACGCTTGGTTAGCTGGCTCCAGCTCTCCCCTTCTAAGTCAAGCTGTCACTTGCTCAACTCGGAGAAAACCCTCACTGACTGCAACACCCAGGAAACGGGAAGCCCTGCCTTCTACGGTAAACAGAAGCTGACTGCTCTAAACAGTGTGGCACCAGAACTCACTACGTTCACCCGTCTGCCAAGGGTGAAGCCAGACTGCACGGAGCTCCCTGAAGAGTGCATCCACAGCCCCATTCTGCACGATGCAACAGACACAGTGTGGTGTCCACACCACCCTGCACAATAAACCCCTACTGTAAGGTTCTCCTCCTCATTCGCAATGTTTACTTCCTCATTTTCTTCAATTCGCAGCTAGACGCTTGCTCTTCCAGTTGCTTCATGGTTTGTCCATGCAACACAAAGCATCATGAACAAAGGGGTTCTAAGATACTGCACGGTCACCGGGGACACCCCAAAGCCCAGGTCCTCACTGCCATTCAGAAACACAGAGGAGGGGCCAGTGCTGTGGTGCAGCAGGTTAATGCCCTGGCCTGAAGTACCGGCATCCCATATGGGTGCTGGTTCAAGACCCGGCTGCTCCACTTCTGATCCAGCTCTCTGCTATGGCCTGAGAAAGCAGTAGAAGATGGCCCAAGTCCTTGGGCCCCTGTACCTGCATGGGAGACCCAGAGGAAGCTCCTGGCTCCTGGCTTTGGATCAGCTCTTCAGATCAGTGCAGCTCTGGCCATTGCAGCCAACTGGGGAGTGAATCATCAGATGGAAGACCTCTCTCTCTCTCTCTCTCTCTCTGCCTCTCCTCTCTCTGTGTAACTCTTTCAAATAAATAAATAAATCTCTCTAAAAAAAAAATAAATAAACATAGAGGAGCCTTGTCACAGAGAGAGCTGAAACATTTTTACCATATTTCACACGTTTTGGTACAACAGACAAAAAAATAAGTGTGCACCTGTCAACTGTCTCAGAAACTGAGTAAAACACTTGGAAAGTTATGCGCTGAGAAGGCCACAAGCTAGGGGGACTTTCCCATACACATGACCTGTTCAATTCAGCCTCAAGCCAGTGGACAGCTGAAGAACACTCAAATATGGGCATGCAGAAAAAACACTAACTTGCATATCAGTACAATGAAACAGGCAATGCTAGACTTTAATTTTTATGTTACAATTAAGGCTTTAACCTTAGACTGGAAACAAATGGCAAACCTGAGTCTGTATGTAAGACTTGGAGTTGGAATCCCAGCCCAAGCAGGACAGGCTGTCTTACGACTGCTGCTGGATTGACTGTGCAGTCAGCCAAGAGGCTGCTCGCAAGCCTGGTTTTGTGATGCCACACAGGAGACCCAGTATTTTAAGAGCTGTCCCCAAATAACATAAACTGTTATGTTTTTTAAACAATTACGCACACCACTTACTGCCTAATGTTTGTAGAAGAAAGAGAATGAAGGGGACAATACCATGAAACCAAACCGGACACTCTGAAAAGGATGAGAATCACCGAGTTTGACTCGACAGAACGAATGTATTCAGAGAGGAAGAAGTGCACTTGGAGTACTTGGAAAATCCACAGCAGACACAGTCCTCCAGGAGGGAAAGGAAAGGCAGCGGAGAGGAGAAAGGGGTGTCGGAGAGGGGGCAGGAGAAGAGGAAGCATTCCCCCGTGACCGTGGGTCTCCACACCGACCTCAGCCAGCCAGCCCAGACTCACACCTCCTGCTTTCCTGGAGGGCCCGCGTGCTACACTGTCAATCCCATAATACGGGCGGGGGAGGACAGAGGGCAAAGGAAAACAAAGAGTTGTCATTTACTACTTTCTGCCCTGGGCACCGTTCAATCTCCAGACACACGAGTGGGTGTAGAGAGAGAAGGGCTGGGCAAGGACGCAGGTGCCAGTGCGGCAGCAGGACAGGGCACCAGGCCCACAGCAAGGCAGACGCGTGTGAAGCCCCTTTCACGGGAATCAAAGGAACTCTTCACTTGCACAAAACAGAGCCCCGGTGCCCAGGCAGCTCCATCCACACCACAGAGACAGACGAGTTCCCTGCAAGCTGCACACAGAGCAAGTTTAGACTCAGGATTCAAAAGGCAGCACAGCATCCTGTGTTCTCACCTCACACTGGCAGGTGCAGCTCAGAGTGACAAAACGTACACTGGGATTTGGGTCTGAGCGGCTACGTCGTCTGCTTCTCTTTCAGGAGCTGAGCCCCAGAAGAACACACACGGGGTGCCGTGACCAGGAGGGGACAGGAGTGAAAGCACACAATGACAGAAGGTGAAGAGGACAGAGGCACTTAGTTGAGTAATGGATGAAGGAGACCCTCACCCTGAGCTTGAGAAGCCTCTACTTAGGTCTTCCTTCCTCTGATTCTCATCGTACCTGCCCACTGAAGATGTAATCCAGGATCTCTCTCATAACCATTACCGATATCCCTTCAAGTTCAATCTTATAGGTTGATCCATCATCTTTTGGAGGATTATAGTTTAACTTTGTCCTAAGAAAGGGAGAAAAATGTAAAATTTCTATGAAAACACAGAAATAGCTATAAATATTTATGAACTAAATACAAAGTATATGACACTATGAGCATGTGAATCCGATCTAGAAAACTGTTTCAGTTAAATCAATATATATATATATATTTAAAAGATTTATTTTATTTATTTGAAAGAGTTACAGAGAGAGGTAGAGACAGAGAGAGGTCTTCCATCCGCTGGTTCACTCCCCAGATGGCCGCAACGGCCGGAGATGTGCCAATCCGAAGGCAGGAGTCATGAGCTTCCTCCAGGTCTCCCCTTGGGAGATGCACACCTTGGGCAAGGACCCAAGGTCTTGGGCCATCTTCCACTGCTTTCCCAGGCCACAGCAGAGAGCTGAATCAGAAGAGGAGCAGCCGGGACTAGAACTGGCACCCATATGGGATGCCAGCACCTCAGACCAGGGCTTCAGCCCGCTGTGTCACAGCACCAGCCCCAAATCAATATATTTTTATAACTTTTACCTACAAAACATTGGTCCTAGGATTCAAAATACTGCTTCTTAAAAAACAAAGCAGACAACCAAAGAACTAAGATCCCTATGAGCATGAATCTTCATCTCTCCTTGCAAGTCCCAGTCCCTGGAAGCTTATTCTTCATGTATTTAATTACCTAATTATTTTCAACAATACAAGGACTTGCAAACCTACCGTCCCAAACTGAAGCTTGGACCCTGACAAAAGTCTGCTGTCCTCCAATCTATTCCTCTGCTTCCACCTCCGATGTAACTATACTCTTAAGTACTATGCTCAATTTTCCTTTGCTACTTTTTCATTATTGGACTTACATAGATTTTAAGTTATTTTTAAGTTTATCCAAATGTTTCTTTTGCTCTTTCTGCTATATAACATTTCACTGTTAATGGCCTCTGGGTTGTTTCCAGGCTTCTGATCCTGCAAACAGAGGTGTTGTGACTGTAACTGCATGTATCTCTTTTTGTACTATGTGAGGGAATCCCCCTGAGAGAAGTGGGAACAGTTTACGGTCTCATCTGCATGTGTAGGTGCACCCCTGGGTCTGCAAACTCTGCAACACGCAAACCCCTCCAACTTCTCAATTCCTGAGGTCAGGTGAGTGAGCTGCGCCACTCACCTGCAGACCCCCACTGCCCAGGTGCCCAGCTTCGCAGGCTGTGGCTACTTGTTTCCTCCTGGGTGAGACACCTGTTCGGGTGATGTCTCTTGCTCATTTTATTAATTAACTGTCCTCCTATGGAGGTACAGGAATTCTCTATTCACTCTTTTTTTTTTTTATTTTTTATTTTTTGACAGGCAGAGTGGACAGTGAGAGAGAGAGACAGAGAGAAAGGTCTTCCTTTTTGCTGTTGGTTCACCCTCCAATGGCCGCCGCGGCTGGTGCGCTGCGGCCGGCGCACCGCGCTGATCCGATGGCAGGAGCCAGGTGTTTATCCTGCTCTCCCATGGGGTGCAGGGCCCAAGGGCTTGGGCCATCCTCCACTGCACTCCCTGGCCACAGCAGAGAGCTGGCCTGGAAGAGGGGCAACCGGGACAGAATCCGGTGCCCCGACCGGGACTAGAACCCAGTGTGCCGGCGCCGCAAGGCGGAGGATTAGCCTAGTGAGCCGCAGCCATATACCAGTTTTTAAGAAAACTAAAAACCAGGATATGAATATCACAAAATGATATCACGGCGCCAGCCTCTATTCACTCTTAATATCAATTCTTCGGCAGACTTTTTTTTTTACACATTTTAAAAGGTGATGAACAATTTGAAGAACATTTTTTTCACTGTCAATGCTTTTATGTGCCATGTTTAAGAATTTGTATTTTAGCTAAGATTCAAAGACATTCCTGATATTCTTTATCAAGATAATTTAAGGTTTTAAAAACATATATATTACAATGAAATTTTCAGTTACTTTGCAATATGTAGTTGGGCTGAAAGGTAGCTCTGTTAAACCTTGGGGATGGTGCCATGTTACACGTCACTGTTCTTTGGAAAGAAAAGCACACCTGCAAACGGCAGTATCCAAGTGGCGAGAGTAACATGGCAAATGGCTGAGAGACGGACACTTGAACTCATTCTTGGCATTCAGGTTTCTATGACACTAGGATAAAGTCAATGAGCAACCAGACTTTCGGTGGACTGAATATAAAGAGAAGGAAATAACGACAACAAAACTCCACAAGCAGGAAGACAGACAAGAGACAATGACCTGGAAAACCTGCGAAAGCCTCATCCTAATTCAGCAGTGAGCAAAGTCAGGACACAATCTACACTGCACGGAAGACTCCCTGGGCTCAGGAACCGGTAGTGCAAGGTTGTCGGGGAGGCAGCGAGAGAGATGAGCTAAAAACAGAACTGATGGACACGGTTTTAACAGTCAAACTCCAGGTCCTCCCTCCACCTGTGCACATCACTCCCATGCCCAGCTCACGGAGGAAGAGTGATTTATACTTCAAAGAATGTAAAACTGAGGGTCTCATTTGAGGGCAGGTGAAGTGCACCAAAAACTGAGGGTCAGGAGAATGCTGAGCCACCTGTCCTTTCTCCCCCACAGCTGCACCCAAAGTGCTGACGGCCAGCACCGGCACCGTGGTGCAGCAGGTTAGCCACCGCCCGAGACGCCAGCATGCCATATCGGAGCACTGTTCAAATCCCGGCTCCTCAACTTCTCATCCAGCTCCGTGCTCATGTGCCTGGAAAAGCAATGGAGAACACCCCCGTGGGAGACCAAGATGAAGTTTCAGGCTCCTGCCGTGGGCCTGAACCAGCCCTGGCTGTTGTGGCCATTTGAGGAATAAACCACTGCGTGAACGATCTCTCCCTCTGTCTCTCTGTCACTCTGCTTTTCATATAAACAAACAAACCTTTATCAATTGTTTTTTAAATGCTGAAAGCTAGATCTATATCCTCCAAGTGAGAAACTGCAAGACTCTTCCGGAAGATCTGCTCGGCCCATGACTACACAGCACTGAAGAACAGACAAAATGCCCTGGCTTCACCATGTAACATTGAAATCCCTGGTCAGCAAGTCCTGGACCCCGAGCCTCCAGGACATTTTGTGGCAGCACTTCTGAGCACTGTGAGGTCATGGCATGTGCAGAAAATGGAATACTCATTACTCTGGGGGAAGTGGAGGCTGTAGACTGGGAGCAGAGAGGGGGCCCAGCCGCTCCCCCCGACCCCCTGCGGCCCAGCTCTCTGCAGAGACCATCAGGACGTTGCTGCGCCTGCACCAGTTTCTGGGCACTCTGTTTTAGAGCCCCACTCTTGAAACTGTGCAAACCAGACTCAGTAGACACCTAAGGAAGATGAAAGACAGAAACCAAATCCACAGCAAAAAGGCAGAGTGGAGGAAGCAAAGATTATGCCAAAAAGGAAAGTTCAAGGCAAAAAGAAAACCTCTCATTAATATCCCCAGAGAGAGGATACGTAAGGTTCAATAAAAACAGAGAACACGAAAAGCCAGATCACCTGGGGATCTCGTCAGAAAGGACTGTGCTGACTCCAGAGGTCTGCGGTGGGGCCTGAGCCTCTGCACTTGCGACAAGCTCCTGCAGTGGGCAGCAGGGGTTAACTGGTGCTTCCCAAATGATCTCTGTGTAGTTTTGCATTTCTAATCCATGCCTGATGGATATTTTGTAAAATGCATAAAAAATTAATTATTAGAAAAATGAAATTAAAAAAGACATTAAAAAATGCAGGTCCTGCCAGAGCTGTGGTAACAGGTAAAGCCACTGCCTGCAGTGCCAGCATCCCATATAGGCGCCAGTTCAAGTCCCAGCTGCTCCACTTCCAATCCAGCTCTCTGCTATGGCCTGGGAAAGCAGTGGAAGACGGCTCAAGTCCTTGGGCCCCTGCACCCATGTGGGAGACCTAGAGGAAGCTCCTGGCTCCTGGCTTCGAATCAGCCCAGCTCTGGCTGTTGTGGCCATTTGGGAAGTGAACCAGCAGATGGAAGACTCTGTCTCTGTCTCTCTCTCTACCTCTGCTTCTCTGTAACTCTGCCTTTCAAATAAATAAAAATCTTATAAAAAATGCAGGTCCCAGTGATTTATCACTGGATCCAGCAGACATGAACTGTGCTGTCCAATTGCTGAGAGAGAGTCTCTAACTCACACTCCCTGTGCCTGCACTCATAACCCCTGGGGCGGGTGATGATTCACAGAGCACACCAGTCTGCAGGACGATCATCTGCCTACCAAGAGTGGTGCAAGCTGGACAGCAGGCTCCAGTCCCTGCCTGCCTGCACCTGAGAGTCACACTCACCGGGAAACTCACGCTTCCTATCTGGTGTTCCCAGTCCCTGTCTCCCTCCTCCCTTGGGTATCAGCAGTCCTTCCTAACTCAGTAACCCACACACCTGCCTTCCTGTCTTTTGTCTCCACGTTCCGCAACTCCCCAGTTTCACACTCTGTATCCTTGGTTTCTTTCCTTCAGTAGACCCTGATTTTTCTAGTTTTTATTAATGAACTGTCCTCTTTCCTCTAGCCCCCTTTTCTCCAGATTTCCTTTTTTATTTAGAATTTCCTCACCTTGCACAATGCTTGTCTCTGCTTCCTTTATAAACTGTACTGAATGAGCTAACGAATAATAACACAGAAGCTATGTTAGGGGGCTGGAACCGATCATCCTCTCTGCGAAGTCGGCTACAAATCAAGTGTTCTTTTCCGTGTTCTCCATGCCCACCCCTGGAAGCCACAGGGTCCTCTGTAGATCTGCTGGGAGTCACGATACTCCTGTACTTAGGTATTGTCCCTTTACACTTAGCTATCGTGCAAGCTGTCACTTGGGTATTGTCCCTTTACACTTAGCTATCGTGCAAGCTGTCACTTAGGTATTGTCCCTTTACAGACTCTGGCCTAGACGATGCAGCAGTCTTTTTTTTTTTTGTTTTGTTTTAATTTGACAGGTAGAGTTATAGATAGTGAGAGAGAGGGAAGGGAGGGAGGGAGGGAGAGAGAAAGGTCTTCTTTCCATTGGTTCACTTCCCAAATGGTCAGCAGCCAGGTGCTTCTTCTTGGTCTCCCATGCAGGTGCAGGAGCCCAAACACTTGAGCCATCCTCCACTGCCCTCCCGGGCCACAACAGAGAGCTGGCCTGGAAGAGGAGCAGCCAGGACTAGAACTCAGCGCCCACATGGGATGCCGGCGCTGCAGGCAGAGGATTAGCCGAGTGAGCCACGGCGCTGGCCCGAGGCAGCAGAGAATTTCCTCGGCCTCCTTGAAGAAAACCTGGAGATCCGTGGGGTACGACAAACATGGGCCTTGGGTCTTCAGGGTAACTCTCTGTGCCTGTCGTCCATTTCCAGGACGAGACACTGCTCTCTGCCCATTCTCTCATTTGTAAGTAGAAGACGGCCCACAGGTGACCCCACACCTCTTCCCTCCCTGGACGCTCACACTGGCCGCACAAGGCTGCTCTGCACTCAGCCATGAGGCCCAGCCCGGAGTGGGGAGGAAAGGGGAAGTGCAGCCAGCAGGTCAACAGGGCAGACGGGTAACCCGTCTCTAGACTACTCAGTCTAAATTGATTTCTCCCCCAGCACGTATTCTCTAGCCAAGCACTTTTATTTTCTATTAAAGTTGAATAGAAAGTGTAATAAAAATCAATTTTGCTTTTTCTTGACAACACTAAGAACAAGGTTTTATAAGAAAACATTACATTACGGCCCACTATGCTAATAAAGTTAGTTTTACATTCATGAAAGTGATCTACGACTTTTAAAGAACCACAACAGAGCCAAAGCGATAGGTGTGCACAGTCTGAACACGTTCATCCTGTCGATACACAACAAGCCACCCAGGTAATCAAGTCTACTCCCCTCCTCCAAGAACCATTTTAGATGCATTCCTACTTGGGATTTGACAGGACAATGACGAAGAACAAACCTAAGCGACTTTCCTTCCCCTGTGATGCTAAAGCTGGTCTCCAACAAAAGCAAGGGAACATCCTCAAACAGAACGCAAGACAAAGTTATAGTCAAGAAGCCAGGACCTGGAGAAAAGCCGTGGTGATTTGTGAATGTTACTCATGTGGATTCTTTTTTTTTTTTTTTAAAGATTTATTTATTTTTATTTGAAAGGCAGTTATAGAGAGACAAAGGCAGAGAAAGAGAGAGAGAGAATGTCTTCCATCCGCTGTTTCACTCCCCAGATGGCCGCAATCGCTAGAGCTGGGCCGATCTGAAGCCAGGAGCCAGGAGCTTCTTCCGGGTCTCCCACGTGGATACAGTGACCCAAGGACTTGGGCCATCTTCTACTGCTTTCCCAGGCCATAGCAGAGAGCTGGATCACAAGTGGAGCAGCCAGAACTCAAACTGGTGCCATATGGGATGCTGGCACTACAGATGGCGGCTTTACCTGCTGCACACAGTGCTGGCCCCCTCTCATATGGTTTCAAATGAGTCATGTCATCTCCAATTGTATAGTGATCAAAGTTCAAGGAGAAGAGTTTGGACTAGCCCCTTCATCTGCTCCCCTTTACCAAACACACACACAGTGGGGCACTGTTTACAGATGTCCCCCTACAATTCCTTTTTTGTCTTCATGAGCTCCTGAAAGCCATAGCAAAATGGATCTTTAGGTCACAGGATTTTCGGGGCAGCCAAACTCCTCTGCACAGTACCACAGCAGCAGACACGTCATCATCCAACAGTCCACAGCCACGATGACCAACTGCCAGAGAGGCACTAATATAAACTGAGGTCTCTGGGTGACAGTGATGTGTCAATGTGGCTTCGCTCATTGCAACACATGCACTCTCTGGAGAGGGAGGCTGTGCATCGGGCAGGGTGGGTGTGGGGAAAATCTCTGAACCTGTGCTCAGTTTTGCTGCAAACCTAAAAAGGTTCTAAAATAAGTCTTTTTTATTTTTCAAGGATCTTTTAGTCCCTGTTCAACTTACTAAAACATCAATTTGCAGTTAGGGTCTCCATCAAGAAATGCATCCTCACACAGGCCTCTCCCGACACAGCTTCGTGGGCGGAACAGGACCCTGTCTACCTCACAGTTTGTGCATCCCAGACTTCCATGTGCTCGGAAGAAAAGCATTCACACAGACGTCCCCGATGTGACCTGGGGTCTGAGAGGGATGCAGTAGGACTGTGGACTGGGTGCCAGAGACCTGCGGCAAGCTCCCTGCTTCACAGCACCTCGATCTGCACAGGCTAACCAAGCATCAAGGTGCTCTTCGCATACAACAAAGCCAAGGCAGGGAGGTACCAAGGAAGGCCAGGAGGCACCAAGAAAGCGCACGATGGCCTGCGGGGCCTGGCGGGGGCAGCCACTAGCCCAGCACCAGGACACCTGCAACACAGACACAGAAGAAGGCGTGCAGGAAACAGACACGGGCCCTGTGCTGCTGCTTCCTCTTACCACGCGAGAGCTGAACTCCGAAGAGCGGGCTTCAGTAGCACGTCTTTCCCTTTATTCCTTTTACCTTCCTAACATTCTCTTCTCTGCCTCCAATTCTATGCACCAGAAAGGTTATGGTTTCTATTCGCTCACCAGCAAAATGCCCTCCCCTTACACAGATCCTGGAATGACTGATCAACAGAATGGATTTGGGGCAGATTTCTGGATCCTATCCCAACTCAGACCAATTCAGTCAAGCCTAAGGCTGTAAGTATAAAAAGTTCCCCAGCTTATCCCATCTTCCCACGGGTTAATCCTGCATGGGACTCAGGTCTCTTGTCTGTCCTACTTTATTTTTCTTCATGGAATTTACCACGAGCTAATAAAATCATGTTTGTCTAATGTCAATGTCTGTGAAAATAGGATCTTGTTTTTATTTCTGGTTTTATCCCCTTACCTAATAAGTCTGGAACCAAATGGGCACTTGATAAACATTTACTGACTTGATAAGGAGCACAACCAGGCCAGGGAACCAACACGTTTCAACCCTGCAAAGTCTGTGACTGCATTTGGCTGAAATCAAATATCTCATGACTGTTCAGATCTGGCCTCACAGGGCGGGTGCTCAGTGCAGTGGTGAAGACGCTGCGTGGGATGCCCTCGTTCCACACGGGAGTGCCTGGTTTTGAGAACCTGTGCTGCTCCTGACTCCAGCTTCCTGCTAACGCTCACCCTAGGAGGCAGCAGGTGACAGCTGAAGTAGTTGGGTTCTTGCCACTAATGTGGGGAGACCCAAACTGAGTTCCTGGCTCCTGGCTTTAGTCCAGCTGTTGCGGGCATTTGAGGAGTGGATGGGAGACTTCTGTTTTCCTGCCACTCAAATAAATAAAATTTTAAAAATGGCACCACCTGAATGGCTGTGAGCTTTTCTTGTGTATCTCACAGGTCTGTCCACAAGAAGGCGATACTTTCCCCGTATCAATCCAAGGTGTGACACACAGTCAGAAATTGAATAATTTAATCAAACATTCAGTTATTCCAAAGTTGCTCAACTCCCATGATGCAATAACCTGTCTTTGGGCTGAGGTCCCAAAGGGGACTGGGCCCTGAGGCTGGATGTAGAAGGTTTCTGGTTTGTGAATAAGCCCAGCTGTACCCTGCCTCATCTTGCTTCACCACTCTCCACTTACCATCACCACTGCTATCCCCGGGAAAGACAGCAGACCCAATGTCATGGGAAACACAAGAACTAGGAAACGTTTCTGGGGTCAGGGTTTACTGTGCGGTGTCTTCCCAGCAACCAGCAGCATGGTAATGAGAGGGGCAGACCCACCTTCAAAGCACACGGTGCAGAAACTCCTGCAGCCACAGCCAGTCCCTCCCTGACCACCTTCCTGCCCTCGCCCACGCCACACAGGAGCAGTCACAAAAATGCCCTCCATTTGCCTCTTGACGTCACATCATCCACCCTGAAGATGAAACCCAGCCTTATATATTTAGCTCTGCTTTGAGTAATCATGTCCAATTCCATCAGTATCTGCAGGAAATATGAGAAGAGCAATTGTATACCTTTGAGCACCACAGGATTTGAGGGAAGAAAAAAATTTCTCTTAAAGAAAATTATGATTTCTGAAAAGAAAACACGGAAATTGTGAATTGCAACTTAAACAGGAGCACTCGAGGAAATCTGCACACCGACCCTCCAGGCACATCCAAGGGTCTCCAGCAGAGCTCATGGGAACTGTGTCACCAGAAAATGGGAATGGACTCCAGACGTCTCTGGCACCCAAACAGGCTTATTTCATCTTCCCATGAGCTTCTGAGTGCCCTGGTAGACTTAACACCAACAAAATCAAACGCTACAACTCGTTTCCACGAGTTTGGGTTTCAAGCCCATCATGGGGAGCCTCTGGCATAAATACTCATTATGTTCCATAAATCGCCTTTCCCCAGCCTCTTGAAAACCTCTTCCTCTCCCAGCTTCCACCATTTTAGTAAATGGTACTACTTTCCACACAGCTGCTTAAGTCTAAAACTAAAGAGTCAAACTAATGAATATAGAAGGAAAAATTGAGTCATGATATAAGCAGATGCTAAAACCAGTGAGGAAAGTTGATGAGAAATGGCATATTCACATAATCTCAAAATTTCACTCTAAGTTACTTATTAATACAAAGAGGAAGACAGTGGATTACTCTAGAGAGTACTCCTATAACCACATGGCCAAAGTGAACGTCACACGTGTGGGGACAGGATGCTATCAAACACGCACAGCCTCAGTCTCATCGGAAGAAACCCAACAAACCTGAGTCCAGAGACATTCTGTAAAGTGCTTCATGGTCACGAAACCAAGCAGACTGAGGAAGTGCCGCAGGCCGGGGTGGCCGAGAAAAGCACTGTACACCTGAGAAGCAGGTGCTATTCAGGCTTTGGCTGAGCATTTCACAGGTGTACGGGGGGGGGGGGGTGCTTGGGGAGAGACTGGCTGTGGCCGCGGGAGCTGTTTCTGACCATTCGAGGAATGAGAAGCAAGCAGCGGAGACAGGCCAGACAGCAGGGTGTAGACCTGTCTGGGGTGCGGGACAGGGAGAAAAGCCAGCTCTTGAGGACCTGCACATCATATAAAGGAATATGGACTTCACCTTGAGAGAAATGGAGCCACTGTTAGTAGGAGTTTGTCTTTCTTTTTAATGGTTTGTTTTGAAACAAGTTTAGACTTGAGTGCCTGTAGACCCTTCATCCAGCAATTAGCAAATAAACTAATGCTGGTAAAATCCTGCTACCTAAACTAGACTTCAGTCATCACAATGTCCCAGCTCGTCCTCCTCTCTAGGATCCAGGCTTGGCTTCCAGACGGCAATAGCTGGGCAGGAACTTGTAGCAGTTCTCCAGGCCTGCTTTGATGGGTTCTGGTCAATTATCCTGTACAACGTCCTTCAACTCGAGTTTGTTTTATTCCTAACACACCGAGGTTGTGCACTCTGGGCAGCACATGACCCTTCTAGGCACCGATTCAGGAAGAAGATGTCGTATTCCTTCCTGGTGCTATTCACCTTGGTTAGGGAGTGTCTGCTGGGGTTTCTCTACTGTTAAATGATTATTTTTCCCTGTGTAATCAATGAATAGTCCAGAGGAGATAATTTGAGAATAAGCAAATATCCTTTTACTACTCAAACTCTTGCCCACTAATTCTAGCATCCATTGGTGGATCTGCTTGCAGCAGTTATCACTGTGGTGTTCCAATGATGCTGTCTAGTCTGCTCCTCTGACATACAGCAACTGCAATTCTTCTGTCAGACAGACTTGTCTGCTCTCTTCCTTCGGTAACTGACTCATCCAGCCACGCGTTCGTTTACTCATTCACAGACACGTGGACGTTTACTTTATTCTGCTGATTATAATCGGACGTTATCATTTACTTTCTTGCTCAAATGGCTGCAGCTTGGGGCACTGAGAGTTCTCTCAGGTTGGCTCCTGTGTCCTTTCAAAAAGCCTGTTTTCTTCTGAGTCCCTTCTTACTTGGCTGGCACAGCGTGCTCCAGGCTTTCAGTGTATTTTTCCTGCCCTGGCACTGAGTCACCCATGTCTCCAGAGACATTAGAGTTTTCAACATTACCCTATCACATTCTAGAACCCTCCCTCTGGCAGCAGCAGTGTGGAAGATTGATGGGGGCCGAGCATGGAGGCCAACAGCTAGTAAGGGACCCTGTCACATCTCAGCACAAATGGGAGCTGGCACTCGGCAGTGGCGACAGTGAGGGCAACACAAAGCGCTCAGAGATCTGAGGTTGGCACCCAGTGGCAGCTGAGGAAGGAGGGAGGGGCTGGCATCTCGGTGACTCTCGGGGTTCTCCTGGGCAGTCTGAAGTTGGAAATCAGCCGGCGTGGTGAAAGAGAAACCCCCACCTGGGGGAAGAGTGAGCTGGGGCCGACTAGGTAGCCATCTGGCAGACTGTGGGATCCACAGGCGTGGGGTTCAGGAGAGGGGGCGAAGCTGTGCGTCTCTGGAGCGGACGAGACTGCCATGGGAGACACCCTGGGTGAGGACAGAATCCCACACCTGATCAAGGTATAAGGACAAACAAGGTGGCGCGCCAGGAACGCAGACTGTCAGAACGGATGAAGGCATCACAGAGGCCTGAGGCTGAGGCTGAGAAAATGACCCACAGCGGTAAACGTGCACGGGCACAGGTCAAGAAGGAGAAACATTTCCAAAGTGCTTCGCTTGATGTGGCAGCTATGCTTTACAATTAAAAATCAAAAAATTTGGCCGGCGCCATGGCTTAACAGGCTAATCCTCCACCTTGCGGCGCCGGCACACTGGGTTCTAGTCCCGGTTGGAGCGCCGGATTCTGTCCCGGTTGCCCCTCTTCCAGGCCCGCTCTCTGCTGTGGCCCTGGAAGGTAGTGGAGGATGGCCCAAGTGCTTGGGCCCTGCACCCCATGGGAGACCAGGAGAAGCACCTGACTCCTGGCTTCAGATCAGCGCGGTGCGCCAGCCGCAGCGGCCATTGGAGGGTGAACCAACGGCAAAAAGGAAGACCTTTCTCTCTGTCTCTCTCTCTCACTATCCACTCTGCCTGTCAAAAAAAAAAAAAAATTTAAAAAATGTTTTAAAGAATTATTTATTTATTTGAAAGGCAGAGTTATGGAGAGGCAGAGAGAGAAAGAGATCTTCTATTCGCTGGTTCACTCCCCCATTGGCTGTAAGGGCTGGAGTTGGACTGATTCGAAGCCTGGAACCAGAGGCTTCTTCCAGGTCTCCCATGTGGGTGCAGGGCCCAAGCACTTGGGCCATGTGTACTGCTTTCCCAGGCCACAGCAGAGAGCTGGATCCGAAGTGGTGGAGCAGCTGGGACTCTCACCAGCGCCGCAAGCGGCAGCACAGCACTGGCCTGTTTTACAATTTTTTAAAGGATGGTTTTAATGGAGCGATGAGACACAAGCCTAACGGCAGAGGGAACACAAAAGAGAGGAAGTAAGTCTACGTACAAGGAAACAAAGATCCTTCTTCTAAGAACCCAGGTTGCGAAGTCAAGAAAACTGCGCTCTTGGAGGGGACGCAGGGTCTCTGTCATTCACCGTCTGCACATCTGCAATGTGCACGGGCGAAAACGGACACGCTCTGTTCTGCAGAAAAGACGCCAGAAAGAAGGGAAATGCTAAAACAATGCAGGAGAAGGGTGAGGACATACAGCAGAACAACATGCTAGAAGAAAAAAAGAGAATACAGTTTTGGAGGGAGCAGGACAGGCGAGAACCAGGGAGAATCAGCCTTGATGGTCAGTCTTAGATCTGCAGAGGTCTGGCACGGAAATAATCAGAACTGCAGCTAAGCATCCCTGAAAGTGACCTTCAGAGTTAAAAGTTTTCTGTCCACACTTACAAAACTCTTCCTACAGAGAGAAGCTGACAAGTCACAGCCTGCTACCTGTTTCTGTACGGCTTTGTGCTAAAAGTGGTTTCTTTGTTTCATATTTACTTTAAAGGAAGGGTTATATATAGAGAGAAGGACAGATTGAGAGAGAGAGAGAGAGAGAGAGAGAGATGTTCCACCTGCTGGTTCACTCCCCAAATGGCTACAATGGCCTGAGCTGGGCCAGGCTTAAGCCAGGAGCCCAGAACTCCATCCGGATCTCCCAAGCACTTGGGCCATCTTCTGCTGCTTTCCCAGGTGGACTGGAAGTGAAGCAGCTGGGACTGGAACCAGTAGGGGCGGCTTATTTCACAATGCCTGCCCCCTAAAAGTGGTTCCTCTATTTATAAGGTTTTGGAAACAAAAATGAAAAAGAATATGTGACAGAGTCCACATGTGGCCTACAAAGCCTAGAACATTTCTGACCAGCCCAGAAAGTTTGCCAATCCCTGCTCTGAATAGTTTTAAGAGAAGAAAACAACATTTTATAATTGGGTCAAACACATGCAAAATAAAAATTTTTAGAAATTATTTCCAAGAGTTACAAATAATGGTGATGGAGATTAAAAAGTAACCAGACACACTGTGAAGCAGCTGCACAATAATGCAGTCCTCTAGGATAGCAGTCTGGTTTCACACAGCAAGAATGACAAACCTGTTTCTGCTTTCTGTCCTGAGAGACAGACCCACGCGGGCCTACCTTTACCCACAAAAAAGTACAGAGAAAAAAAGAACCTGAGTGGCTTTTATGAGTTTGTTTGTAGTGTCAGTATTCAGGAGAAAAAAACAAAACCTTGAAATTAAAATGTCAAACAGGACAATATAAAGAAAGTTATATGGAACAGTGACATGACGTAATAACGAATGTCTATTAAACAATGGTTACGGGCATCACACTGAGCTGTAAGCATGTGAAGACAGCGAGTGAGAAGATGGAACGTAAACACCCAGCACCATGACTATAACTGCATCAGGACAGCAGCTCACCATTCGGAACCAGAAGCCAGGGCGACACAGATGATGAACTCTCGTGTGGCTTTTTTTTTTTTTTTTTTAAATCAACACAGATTTATAGAACTTAAATCTAGTTCTTACAGTTCTCAAAGTAAAGCAGTCAATAAAATTTACCTCTTAAAAGACAAGGTTTGAAAAATGCATGTGAAACTTCTGAGATGAGTTCAGAGACAGGATCATGATGCAGCAGCTTGTGAAGCCAAAAGATTCTTCTAGAATGAAACAAGCCTGGCTCCTTGTTCTGGTCACACCCTGACCCTTTGGAAACACACATGAAAGACAGGCATTCATGCCACGACCTGTCAGCTCCAGGTCTTCTACTCTGGCCTGCCTGCTCGGGTGCTGTGTTCAGAGTCTCCTTCCACACTCCCAGACCCCATGCAAACATCATCTCTGACTGGGGCACTCTTACAAGTTTCCCTCTCTAATGCAGGTCCATGTTTCCACTCTCTCCACCCCAGTGCAGATACAGAGAGGGAAGGTTTACATCTCTTCAAAGGAAGTAGAGCTGCCAAACAAATCCAGAGGGACAGTACGAATGGAGCTGGATTATCAGGGTCTGCATTCATCCTTTCAGAGCTGTCCAAAACCAAGGCAGTAAGCTCATGTTAAGAAAACCGTCTCCCCCCACCCTGCCGCACGCCTTTTTTGAGAAGGAAATTCTGGGAGGAGGAAGATGGCAAGCCCAGCCCGAGCACACGCTGCGGTCAGCCCCTGCACGGCCCTCAGGGGCTAGCTCAGCAGGAGCTCTCCTTCAGCACCCTTCACCCCAGCTCAAAGCCACCTCTCTGCTTCTGGCATCTCCCCGTTCACAATCCACTGCTAGACACTTCGCTAAAGAACTCGGAGCTGAACATTCCTTCCGAAGTGTTGTCAGGGGAATGAGAGCTTTTCAACAAGTTCTTTAGTCATGTGGGAACAAAAGGGCTCTGACTGCTCCGAGTAAAGAATCCACTCTTTTCTTCCCCAGTTTTCCTGGCAGCAGGAACGGACTGCGCTGGAGCCGACTGTGTTACAAGCAGCAGCACAGGATGAAGCTCCTGCAGATGAGACTCGCCCCTGCCCCAGTACGCGCTGAGCTGTGCAGTAAAACGTCACCACAGGAAGTTTCATCTGATCTGGAAGAGGCAAACACTGCACCCTGAACCCTGATCCTGTGTTCCTCATCAGCACTTACCGGCTGCCGTCCCCTGTCTGTCATGTGTGCACGCGTGAGGCTCTACTTAGGGACTCAGTGCCTCTGGCCCTGGAGATGGAGGGCAATGAGCTTTCTTTCTTTCTTTTTTTTAAAGATTTATTTGAAAGTCAGAGTTACACAGAGAGAGGAGTAGCAGAGAGAGAGAGAGAGAGGTCTTCCATCCGATGGTTCACTCCCTAGTTGGCCACAATGGCTGGAGCTGCACCGATCCGAAGCCAGGAGCCAGGAGCCTCTTCCCGGTCTCCTACGTGGGCGCAGGGTCCCAAAGACTTGGACCATCTTCTACTGCTTTCCCAGGCCATAGCAGAGAGCTGGATTGGAAGTGGAGCAGCTGGGTCTTGAATCAGCGCCCATATGAGATGCCAGCGCTTCAGGCCAAGGAGTTAACCCGCTGAGCCACAGCGCCAGCCCCTACGATGGGCTTTCAAAGCACCCAGACTGCCTGTCTGCTTTGTTCTCCCATGAAGTCAGACACTGATGCACCTGCATCCAGGCTAGTGATTATTTGGCACACTTGGAAAAATGTTAGAGAAAGGCATGATTGAACCAGGTCTTGAAGGATGAATGGGAATTTGTGCGCCAGAAAAGCAGAGGTCAAGAAAGGCAGAGAGACAAGAAACACTGCAAAAAGATGATCACAAACGCATTACAGGAGACACACTCTGCAGAGCTGTCAAGTGGAAGAGCATAATTAAGATGTTTATATAGCAATGCTATCTCAGATCCAGGAAATCTAAGACAAAATTAAGTAGCCAGGCTCAAAACCTGCTTTCTCTTCTCTTTTTTTCATCCTCGGATCCCACGTTCAGTTAGAAACCAGTTGATTTCTTCTCTAATCCCTGGTTGTCACCCTGGTGGACTACCTTCAGTCAGTGCAGCCCTCTAGTCTCATCCCTTCCTCCTCCTACAGACAACAACTCACCTGGTAGAGTTCCATGCTATCACTGGCATTATTCTGTATCAGTATCAATTAGTGGCTGAATACACATCTAAGCCAATTCACCCTTTACTCCACAGCATGGCTCTCTTTCCTTCCCAGCCACCCACACTCCTTACACTTCCACGTGGAGCCCCCAGTCCAGCCCAATCAGTTGACTTCACTGAGCACAAATCTGGTGTTTCTGCATTTACACCTGTATTCTCCCCGAGGGAACCCCGACTTCTCCCTCTGCACACATACAAACCCTCCAAGGCCTTGCTCCAACACCGTTTCATTCACAGGTGATTACCCAAGAAGTTCTTGTCCTCAAAACTCCTATAGATAGGAGGAGCATATCATTAAAACAGTTGTTGGAGGCCACACTGCAGTGTAGTAGATAAAGCCACTGACTGTGATGCTCACATCCCAAGTGGTGCCAGTTTGTGTCCCAGTTGCTTCATTTCCGATACTGCTCCTGGTAATGGCCTGGGAAAGCAACATAAGATGTCCCAAGTGCTTGGGCCCCTGCATCCACATGGGGGACCCAGATGAACATACTGGCTTTAGCCTGGCTCAGCCCTGGCCATTTACAGAAATTTGGGGATTGAACCAGCAGATCGAAGACCTCTCCTTCTCTCTTTTTCTCTCTCTCCAATTCTGACTTTCAAAGAAATAAATCTGTTTTTTTAAAATAGGTTTTGTTCACGTTAAAAAACTAAGACAGTCATTAAGATGCTTCCTATGTCAGAGTGCCTGGCTTCAAGTCCCAGTGCCGACTCCTGAATCTAACTTCTTGCTAATAAGCATCCTAAGAGGCAACAAGTACTTGAGACCCTACCACCCACCTGGGAGAGACACACTGAGCTCTCGGCTCAGTTCCTGGTTTCATGTTGGTCCAGCCTTGTAAACCAGAGGATGGGAGCACTGTCCCTCAAATAAATAAATCAATAAACAAACCAAAAAAAAAAAACTTACATTTTTTTTAAAAAGATGCATTTATTTATTTGAAAGCTGGAGTTACACACAGAGAGAAGGAGAGGCAGAGAGAGAGAGGTCTTCCATCAGCTGGTTCACTCCCCTGTTGGCTGCAACAGCTGGAATTGTGCCAATTAGAAGCCAGGAGCTTCCTCCAGGTCTCCCACGTGGGTGCAGGGGCCCAAGCACTTGGGCCATCTTCTACTGCTTTTCCAGGCCACAGCAGAGAGCTGGATCAGAAGTGGAGCAGTCGGGACTCAAACCAGTGCCCATACAGGATGCCAGCACTGCAGGTGGCAGCTTTACCCACTACACCACAGCACCGGCCCCAAAACCTACATTTTCACAACTAAGCTATCAAATCTGAGAGTAGATTCTATTCTTTGAAAACTTTTCCCAAACTGCCCTTAATTTAATGCCCCCAGGAAGTGATGAGGAGCACTGTTTACCAGAGGTAGCGAGGAAGAAGCAGTGAGCCCGGGAGCCACACACACCTCTCCTTTTCCTCATGAGCAAGTCCTAGTGCCGAACATCTCTAATGTCGCCACTTCACTCCCACTCCACTGCCAAATCCTAGACCAGGGCATCCATTTCCTATCTGAAAAGTTACAGCAGGTTCATAAATGGCCCCAGCTGCCACTCCTGACTTTCATAACTTACTTTCAATGCCGCAGACAGAGTGAACTTAAAGAAAATACACAGGGACGAGAGTCTGGTGCAGTGTTAAGCCGCTGCTTGGGAGGCCGACATGCTATTAGTGCCTGGGTTTGAGTGCTAGCTCAGCTTCTGACTCCAGCTCCCTGCTAATGCACATCTTGGGATGCTGGAGATGGCTCAAGTACTTGGGTTTCTGTCACCCACATGGGAAACCCAGAATGAGTTCTGGGCTCCTGGGTTTGGCCTGGCTCAGCCCTGGCTGTTGTGGGTCTTTTGGGAACAAACCAGCAGATGGAAGATCTCTCTCCATCTGTCTCTTTGTCTCTCTGCCTTTCAAATAAATAATAAATACAATAAAAGAATTTTCAGATGTACAAATAAGACTAACTTTGTATATATCATTTTTAAACCCACTGATGCCTAGGCATAATCCTTAAAAGTAAATCTAAACTCTAGCATAGACTAAACTATGTCATAAAATCAGTTGGTGGAGCCTTTACCAACCCACAATAGAGTTAGCAACTTGGGGGGGGGGGTGTCATGGCAGGGCGGTTAATCCTATTTGGAAGCAGCACAAAGCCAGCTTGAATGCAGAACCAGGGCCCGTCCCAGCCCTCTGGCTGCTTGGATACCATTCTGCCTGTGGCTCGGCTCCCCCGGCACACTGCCTTTCTGTTCCCCAGCACCTCTGCTCCCCGTGCCCCCACCAACTTTTCTCTGGCCCCAGCTGCCTGCTCCTTCAGAACTCAGATTAAGCAAGGTGCTCTCCTCACTCCAAACACAGCAGCGACCACTCCCGCCAGTCACTCCCCAGCACACACACCTCTCTGTGATTAGAATGCTCCTTCGCTGCCTGCCTCCTCCACTACACTCCACGGATGCTGGGACCCTGACTGTCTAGCTCACGGCAGTGGCATAAACACGCAAGAACAGAAGAGCGAATGAATGAGCGATATCGGAGGACCTCAGCCAAGAATCTATGTTCTCTTCTTAAGGAAAGCTGTTTCTTCAAGTGTGATTACTGGGGCTGCTAACAGAGTAACGAATGGCCAAACAAGTCCACTAAATAAACTTCTGGAGTTGACTTTCCCAAGCGTCCAGTCCAACACATAAAGTATTTCTAGTCTTTCCCCATCCCTGACATAACACCAGGATAGAGAGAGTTGGAAAAAAAAGTAAATACCAAAAATACAGTAAAACTCTTTAGCTTTATGTTCATCTCCTTCACCAGCCCCAGAGAGAATAAAATCAATGAACTGACGTAGGTCTCCACACCCAGGCTCAGCCTGGGTACGGTTTCTGGGGAGCACCAGTACGGTTTGAGGAGCACTCAAATAGCACACAACACTCAAGCATGAAGCGCCTCGTGGACAGACCACCCTGAAAACGACTGAACGTGGGCCCTGGGGGCAGCGGCCTCCTTGTGGTGCACCACCACCTCCCTAGCAGTGGAGACCACTCTATTTACCTCCCGTGTGTTTGCTGAGTGAATGACCAAACCCCCAAGCAACCCCCAAACAGTCAACACAAACTAAAATAAGGTCCCTGTATTGTGACCTGCATCTGTGACGCAGTAATACGCAGTCCACTTCAATAACTTTCCATCATGCTGGCTCCTGAACTGTACCTTATTACTGGTGAACAGCGGGCCCAGGCACGAGTTACGGCAGCAGTGACACTTCCAAAGAATGTCCCAACGGCCGTGACAGCTGTGGAGCGTTTCCTAAGCCCCTTTCCTATCAGTGCCAAAGAGGAGTGTAAATAAAGGAAACACAGCAACCACTCTGCTCTGACAAAATGCGAATGTGACTCCCTCCCCAGCAGCGACAGGGTTAACTCCCAGGCAGCGGAAGAAGTTGGCTCTGCTCACACAAGACACAGCTGTCAAGGAGGCCAGGCAGGAAACAGAACCAGCAGCCCCAACCCCAGATAGAAGTCTCAAACCGGCCCTCGCTCAGGAAGAGCAGCTGGAAGTCTGTGGGAAACTGTTCCCTCTTCTTCTTTTTCTTTTTTTAAAGGTTTATTTGTTTTTACTGGAAAGGGAGAGTTACAGAGAGGCAGAGGCAGAGACGGAGAAAGGTCTTCCTTCTACTGGTTCACTCCCCAGTGGCCACAACAGCCAGCGCTGCACCGATCTGAAGTGAGGAGCCAGGAGCTTCTTCCAGGTCTCCCACATGGGTGCAAGGGTTGAAGTACTTGGTCCATCTTCTACTGCTTTTTCCAGGCCATAATAGAGAGCTGGATTGAAAGTGGAGCAGCCAGGACCTCAGCCAGCGCCCATATGGGATACCCGCACTGCAGGCGGTGGCTTTACTCGCTACGTCATGGCGCCGGCCCCTCTTCTAGGGAAGACACATGAGACGGTGGGTCAGGGCTGGTGCTGTAGCACAGTGGGTACTGGCTCCTGGCTTTAGATCGACTTAGCTCTGACCATTGCAGCCAACTGGGGAGTGAACTAGCAGATGGAAGACCTCTCTCTCTGTCTCTGCCTTTCTCTGTAACTCTTTCAAATAAATAAAATAAATCTTAGAGAGAGAGGGAGAGAGGGAGAGAGGGAGAGAGGGAGAGAGGGAGGGAGGGAGGGAAGGAGGGAGGGAGGGAGGGTCGGTCCTGCTGGCCCCCACCTGCACCCTGAAGCCCAAGGTGGGCTCAGGCACAGGGAGGAGAATTGAACAGTGATGATGTGGATCTTTCTTTCTAAAGGAAAATAGAGCCTGGCACACTATTTTGTTAGATAAAATGGAGGTAGCCTTCAAGGAGTAAACTTTCTTCCTAAGGTTTCCCATAGCTCCAGAAAATCCCACCGTCCACATCTCGCAGCTTTATTCTGGAGAACACTCCTTACTCGTTAGAGAAGATCCACATCAACCCCACAGCCCTCATGTGTGGCTTCAGCCTGAAGTTTCCTCCAACTCAGGGACTGATCAATACAAGCAACCTAAGTGATAAAAGTCTGCAGATTTTTGAACTCAGTAATACTCGGCCATTTTTCAGAGGCATGGGCAGCTTATTACTGACAAATGCTAACTTGGCTGTAAAACTATGATTCAAAGTGTTATCTATCCATATTACCATGTTACCATAAAAGTCATTAGCACCAATGGTCTTTTTTCTTTTTCTTTTTTTTTGACAGGCAGAGTGGACAGTGAGAGAGAGAGAGAGACAGAAAGAAAGCTCTTCCTTTTGCTGTTGGTTCACCCTCCAATGGCCGCCGCGGCCGACGTGCTGCGACCGGTGCATCACGCTGATCCAAAGCCAGGAGCCAGGTGCTTCTCCTGGTCTCCCATGTGGGTGCAGGGCCCAAGGACTTGGGCCATCCTCCACTGCACTCCCAGGCCATAGCAGAGAGCTGGCCTGGAAGAGGGGCAACCGGAACAGAATCCGGTGCCCCGACCGGGACTAGAACCCGGTGTGCCGGCGCCGCAAGGCAGAGGATTAGCCTATTGAGCCGCGGCGCCAGCAGCACCAATGGTCTTTAAAATTGTTTTTAAAAGATAAAAATATAGGGGCCAGTGCTGTGGCGCAGTGGGTAAAGCCACCACCTGCAGTGCCGGCATTCCATGAGAGCTAGTTCCAGTCCTGGCTGCTCTACTTCTGATCCAGTTCTCTGCTATGGCCTGGGAAAGCAGAATATGGCCCAAGTCCTCGGGCCCCAGAACCCACATGGGAGACCTGGAAGAAGCTCCTGGCTCCTGGCTTTGGATCAGTGCAGCTACAACTGTTGGGGCCAGTCTATATTCCATTATTCAACAGTTGGATTCATCTTCAAAGATTTATTTATTTGAGAGGCAGAGTTATATAGAGACAGAAAGGAAGAGACAGAAAGAAAGATCTTCCACCTGCTGCTTCACTCCCCAAAGGGCCACAGTGACCAGAGCTGAGCCGATCCAAAGCCAGGAGCCAGGAGATTCTTTCAGGTCTCCCACCTGGGTGCAGGAGTCCAAGTACTTTGGCCATCCTCTGCTGCTTTTCTAGGCACATTAGCAGGGGCTGGATAGAGCAGCCGGGACTCAAATGCCCATATGGGAATCCAGTGCCACAGGCAGATTTACTCGCTACGCCACAGCACTGGCCCCAACAGTAGGATTTTTGAAATCAGTCCTCTCCTCTTCCATTTATGATATAAACTGCTTCTCAAAGCTTTACTGCTTAAGTGCTATGCCTGTTTTATCTAACAAAATAGTCTGCCAAGATCTTATTTTCCTTAAGTATTTCATTCTTAAAAATATCTTTGAACAGACAAAAAAATTCCTCCACCAAAAACAGTCAATGACAAAGTGCTATACATTCATGTTTCACATTATTCCCGTGATACCTCTGTGACAGGGCAGGGCACTCATCAGTTACTCCCACAGAGAGGGAGCAGGTGTTTGGTTTAATAACTAAGATGTTGCTTGGGATGCCCACGTCCCATATTAGAGTGTCTGGGTTCAAGTATTGGCTCTGCCTCTAATCCCAGTTTCCTGCCAATGCACACCCTGGGAGGCAGCAGGTGATGGTCCAAGTACTTGGGTCCCTGCCCCCAGGTGGGAGACACGGATGGAGTTCCTGGCTCTTGGTTTTGGCCCAGCCAAGACCTGGCTCTTGCAGGCAACTGGGGGAACGAACCAGCAGATGGAAGATATCTTTTTCTGTGCCTCACTCTGTCCTCTCTCTGCCTTTCAAAAACAAAAAATACATTTAAAAGATTATTCCCACAAAGAAATGGAGGCCGAAACCTGAGAGCATCCTTTTACGGCTGAGGCACTCTTTGGCAGCAAGAACTATCAAAGATGATTTAACTCTGCTCTTCCGAGCACAGGGCTCAGACAGCTCCGGCTGAGTGGCGAGACTTTCGGAGGGACACCGGCTTTCCCCTGCCATAGAGCCAGTGCTGTCACCTTCACCAAGCCTTTGATTTCCTCCCTCTTTGGGCTCACTGAGGCTCAGGAGCCAGAGAACCCATGGGAAGCACTCACATTCAAGGCTGCAACCACAGCCTGCAACCTGTCACACCCCACACCTCCGCATCTCCACCCTTAACCCAGAATTCCAACTTACAAATTATTCATTTCTATTACAGCCCTGGTTCACAAAATGATAGCCTTGCATCCTTCGGAAGGCTGATGCGGCTCCTCAAGGACGCACTGCACAGTGCCCATCACCAAACGACTCCTTATTTGTCCTAATTATGTTTTCTTTATGGATCATAAAGAGATTTTAAGTCCCACTTTGATATCATGAGAAGAACTGATTAACACTTAAACAACGGATAAAAGTGGCTTTGTAACCTGGATGCTAAGTCTATACCACCCAAATCTAAATCCCAAGGAATGAAGAGTTTTGGTGTGCAAAAGCGGTTTACTTGGATCTCTAACTTTTATAATAAAAAGTACCTCACAAACAACGGAGGGGACTTACGGGAGAAAATACAAAGTGTGAGAAGAGGCGGACATCAGAGTGGAGACGAGCAGTACTGACAGAACCGGGCTGTACTGCTCATCTTCACTGCTGCTCACAATGACCACGGGAAGCGCAGCGATGCATCTGAGCTCTCGGCACCTGTTTATGCTAGGGGTGCTGGCCTAACGAGGAACTTATTGATTGGTTTCGTCATTTGAAACCTTCCAAAAACCTCCTTCGTGTAGAGGACTCACTGCTACGAACACGGTGACCACAGTCTTGTATAAACGCAGACACCTTTCAACTGAAATGAGTAATCTGTGTTGAAAGCAACAGCATACAAATGAACATCCTTTATTATTTTGGAAAAACTCACCTAAGAATGAGGTTTAATCAACCAAGACTGAAAATACAAAAAGAAAGAAAAAGAAAAACAGTTTTAAATTTTAAGTGATATTAAGCTGTAAGACGTTCAGGGCAGATCCCATCTTTTATGCAGTTGTTAGGGATGCCTTATTGTGGGAAGATAAAAACAAACAAGGCCTAGATCCATTAAAAGATACTCGGGCCCAACTTTTTCCCATCACCACAGAGTCCAACCAGAGACAGGGACAGTCCATTTGATTTTAAGAACACTGGGGATTCAGTAAGAGACTCAGCCTGGAGTTTCTAACTGAACCCGTGACCACTAAGACACTTAGGCTAATCCACGCCGCAAAATCTCACGACAGTCACTCAGGAACTGCTACAGACAAGCGAGACAATAAACTCCAAGCACAAGGGAGAGGAAAAGATTCTGAAACGATCAGAAAGTCCGCAGAAATCCTACTGAGCTCGTCTCTGGAAGGCGAGTCCCCGCTGACAGCCCTTGTCAGCAGGGAGAGCATGGAGGTGGCTGCCGCAGCGCACGATTCCAGCCATGACAAGGAAGCAAAGTCTGGTAGAAGGTCGTTCAGTCGTCCACGTACATCAGCCACGAGAACGGACGCAGGGAGTAACGGTTTGGGCTGTACACAGCAGACACCACCAAGGATTCCAGTGCTCATGCCACGTCACACTACGGTGCAGATTTCAGATAAGCAATTGAAAGACAATGGCGATTCCACATTATTCCGAAGGCTGCACCTCCCACAGAGACCACGCCAGACTCCTCACGCACTTTCCTCAGCATCACCCACAAGTCAAATTTTAGACTGAAATGGCAAAACCAGATCATCAATAAGGAAGCCTTGGAACACACCCAGATGAACAGCATTAAAAGTGCTTGTTACAACACAACTCCAGGAGGCAGGTTTTATACAGCCGAATGCCTGTGAGAGTCCTGTGTGGCTGGGGAAGGAAGCTGTGCACCAGTGCACAGCAAACTTCCACTGCCACAATGAAGCTGTAAGGCAGACCCCACGGAGCACAGAGCTATGCAGTTGATGCTCAACGGGGACTTGCTGCTCATGCAGCCCAGTCAAGCTCGCTGCTCAGGTAAGGAAAGCAGGTTCCAGAAAAGTCGCTCAGATGATCTAGGCTGGGTTTGAGGACCAACGTCTAACTACTCTCACTCGATCAGCTTTCTCTAAAAACATTTTCTTAAGCCATTGACATTGTTAGCTGACTCGTCCAAGGATGGAAAAACCCTGGGACTCCTTCCTTCCGCCACCCTCCAGGACTGAAAGCCAAACAAGCTAACTTTGTAGCAGGTCCCTGGAAAAGTCCAGATTCTCAAAGGTGAACAGAGGACCCAGAACCACTAAAATGTCTCTGCAAAAGCACAGTGTTTCGTCTCCAAATCATCTCCACATACGACCCTAGGAGTCACAGCTCACCCGAGAAAGGGGTCTGAACCCATCAAATCAATGGGGCGGTGCCAGAAGCAGAAGAGCCTTGGCAAAGCAAACTCTGCAACATTCAAAAGGGAGAGCTCCGATGAGCCTCAGGAAGCTTGGTCCCAGAAGCTCTTGGGTGCTGAGAACAACCCTGGGTGGATCACTGCAGGGTCTATGGATCCAGGATCACTGCTTTTAAAGGTCATCTGCTATGTTTAGATTCAGTTTTCCCAACAAGCTGGAGGGAAAATGTCACCTGTGGACCAGGATACAGAAAATCCAGGAACGCGGAGCTGAGTGATGGGCTAAGGGGGACTCTGCCCGCCTTCCTGGAACAGCTGGACCCCACGGCTGCATGACAAAGACTCTGCACAGCCCAGAAATCTCAGGCCTCGTTCAGCTTCTCATGAGGATTTTGCTACTAGTAGAGTTTTCTGGTTTCTGCCTTTTATAATTAAAGTATTTCTAATGATGATATGGCTGCTAAGACCATCAGGAGAACAGCAAATGCTGGACTGAAGATGGAGCACAGGAAAAGATCAAAGCAGTAAGTTCGGTTAAAAGACATTTGTATAGTCAGTAGAAAGCAGGCCAAATGAGCTGCTTCAATTCCTAGTGTGACAAACCTTTCTGAAGCTGACAGGAGGCAACTTATAACATGGTTTCTAAACAATACAATTGAGACCATTTAGCACTCAGGCTAAGGAAAGACTATAAACTAAACTCAGATTTTTAACAAACTTCATAGATCACCAAACTTCTGAATATCCAATTTATGTATTAATGATGTCACTGACTAAATGGGTAAGCTTCAAAGGGAAAGATAAAAAACATAACTTCTAGAACATACAAATTCATATTGTTTCAATAAATTCTCTAAAGTGTCATTCAGACAAAACAGATATGTTATAAAAGCCCAACATGCTTGCTGTTTACATTACTAAACTGTTTGTAGCTAAGTAGTAATACGGGCTATTCAAGTTATTTTGAAATAAATTTATCATTTAAAAGAAGCACAATAACATTCTAACACTTCAATAGCAAAAGAAACTTAAGGCAATTAATCTGTCATTGAAGAATCACATACTGACTGACTCATGCTTCCCCGTAAGACATCAAAAGTATGTGCCCAAACAATGGCACAAGGTGGTTGAAAATGAAAATCAAAATGAGTCAGTGTGTGAAAGTGCTGCATAAGCATTTGAATTATAACATACTGTAAGCCAGCGAAAGAACAGTTAAATCCAAGCGACAGGGAACTTGGCATGGACAAGGAGACTAGGCACCCGTGGATGCTTGGAGCCTAATCCCAGTTCACCCATGAGTAACTGTAACCTCACAGCCCAGTCACTAACACCGCCAAGCCCCATGTGCTCAGAAAGCCACAGAATCGGGCTGCATGGATCTTTCTAACTCAGCGGTAGTATCACCTTGTAGACCTGTGTGCGGAGCACCACAGATTAAACAAGATGGAGACATGTTTCGTTCACCGTTTGGCAGGCTCGTGAGCTGAAGCCAGTCCCAGGCCGTCTCCCAACAACGCACACACAGCTAATGTGAGTACGAGCTGGAAATGGAAGCAGGTGGCCCCGGGAGTGCAGTGCCCAGGGGACGTCTACCTGGGCAATGGCGTGGAGCCAACCCCCTAGTGGTGGGCATGTGGTCACTCATTCAGCGCAAGTACTAGCCCACAGGCACTGCTCTTCCTGGGAGTGACCAGCGCAAGGAACAGAAGGAAAAATCCCTGGCCTCGCGGAGCTCACACTGTGGTTGGCAAAGATCAACAAACTCCGTGAGTCAACCTTAGGGCGCATGAGAGTGGTGAGCGCTGCGCAGCGAACCGGACAGAGGGCGCGGGCGCGGGGGTCCGCTCTGCACTTTTTACTCGGGGAAGCCAACCAGAGCCACTTGGAGACCACGCCAAGCCTGCACCCCAAGCGGCTTTCCAGAGAATGCTTTGTCCAGCGGAAGGCTCTGGCCTTCTCCTTGCGAACGACTGCTCTGATAAGTGACAGACGCACGGGCAAATTCCATTCCAACAGAGACTTCCCCGCGCCCCTTAAACCCACCGGGCTGGAATTCCTCTGTATCTACGAAGCAGGGCCGGGAGAAGCCACAAGTTCCGAGTACTGGAAGTGAGGTTAGAACGCGGGCTGTGTGCTCAGCCCTGCCGGACAAGGCACTAAGAGCACGGCACGCATCGTCTGCCTTTCCCGATCCGTCCATTCCGAAGCCATTCTCTGCCATTAGTCTATATTTAACCAGCTTACGGGGCAGTTTCTCCAGCGTTTCGCTCCCCCCACCCCACCCCGCCCCACTCTCACGAAAAAGAGCAACCCAGTCTGCAAGAACGTTGCTACAAGGTAGCAGCCTCCTCCGAGATCGGCTACACTCGCGTCCGCGCGGGCTTGGCAACCTTTTAATTAACCCGGTTAGTCGAGCTGTCAAGTCGCGTTAAGCCTCGCGTCTCGCAAGTTTTTAAGAACGCGCGTTGAGCCGCCAGACCCTCCCGGCGCGCCGTGCCCGTGCCCGGGGGTCCAGGACCCCGGACGGCTCCCTCCGGGGCGGGGAAGTCGCGGGGGCCCGGGGCGCGCTGCCCGTCCCCGGGGGACCACCCAGCCCCGGCGGCTCCTCCGCCGGGAGGGCGCGCCCGGCCCAGCCCACCGCGGCCCGCAAACTTCAGCCGGGACCGCCGGCCCGCCGGGCCTTCTCGGGCGCGGCCCCGCCCGGCTGGCGAGCGCCGGTGCCCGGGCCGGGCGGCGTCGGGGGGCCCGCGGGACCGGTAGGCCCGGGGCCGGCCCGGCGGGCGCGGGGCCCCCGCCTCACCTGATGTAGGGGCTGGCGGCCGCCAGGATGTTCTTCTGCACCGGGATCTCCTCCCCGTCGAGGACCAGGTGCGCGTCGCAGAAGCGGGACTCCTCGCGGAAAGAGCTGAGCGCTCGCAGCAGGCGCGCGGCGTGCTGCGGGTCAGACACGGCGCTGCCCTCGGCCATCGCGGCGCCCGTTTCCCCGCCGGACGGACGCCGCCCGACCCGCCCCGACCCCTCGAGCTGCCCGCGCCCGGCGCGCGTCCCGTCCGCTCACCCGGCGCGCGCGCGCGCCCGCCCGGCCCCGGCTCTCGGCGCTCCGAGCACCAGCGGGAGCCCCCGGAACGCGCCTGCGCCATCCGCGGCGCGCGGAGCCGGCGCCTTTAAGGAGCCGCGGCGTGGCGTCATCTCTCCGCGACGCCCCCGCGCCGTCGCTCCCCTCCCATCGCCCCCCGTCGCCGGAGGCGGCCAATCAGAAGCCTCCGTTCCCCGCCCCCGCGGGCGGTGGGGGCTGGTGCGGCGCGGCGGCGACGGGGCGGCGCGAGCCAGGATGGCGGTGGCGGTGTGGCAGGGTGTTTGAGTCCGGGTCTCGGCCGTGGTAAGGCCCGCGGACACCGGCTGCAGCTCTTGTTACACCGAGTGGCACCCGTAGCTGCAGCTTTCGTTATTTAGGAGAGAAAAGGGGCTTCCCGGGGGAGAACGGAGCCCCGGAAAAGATGGCTGAGGTCGCCGGCTGCGGAGCCCTTGCGTTTCGCTGCCCTTCCCCTCCCGCTCGGCTCGGCGGTGGTCCCGTGGGCGCTGGGAGCCGCGGGCGGCGTGTAAGCAGGGGGTTTCTGGGAGGAGGCCAGCTGGGGTGTGCGCGCTGTGTCCACACGGCGCGGTGCCCGGGAGAAGGGCCGCCGTGGAAGGCAGGTGCAGCGGGGAATGCGCGAGTCGGGGGCACTCGGGGAACGCCGGGGGGTCGGGGGCCCGAGGTCCGGATGCGCTCGGCCGAGCTGAAGGCAGTGACCGGAAGTGGCCGTGAGTCAGCTCGTGCCCGCCGAGCAAGGTGTCCTGCATCCACGGAGCCTCCTCCACCCCGCGGTGAGGCCCCAGGGAGGTCTGGGGTCTTCACCCCGCGCCAGCCCAAGCTGGGGAGTCTCCGACGGGCACCGGGCGCGGCCGCTTTCACGGCGGGAGCTGCGACTTGGGGCAGAGCCGGACGCCCCCGGTTCTTCCTCGTAGGCAGCTCGGGGTTGATGGATGCGAAGATCACAGTGTGTAGGGTTTGCTTCAAGGGGAAGTGGCGGTCGGAAGTGACCGGCTGTTGAGGCCGGGAGATGAGCGCGTGGAGGTTGGTGGTTCTGTTCTCGGTACTGTGTATGTTGAAAAACATAATAAAAAACAAAGCGCAAGGCAAGCACCCAGAGCCTGTCTGCTCCAGGATTCCGGCCCAGCGGCCCCGGGAGCCGTTGGCGCGCCTTTCTCCACGGAGCTGCTGTACTTTGAACGCTGCTCGGGCCGGAAACTCGCTGCGATGACTTTATCCAGGCCCCCTCCCAGCTTGTATGTTCTTTGTCTCTGGGCACCACTCGCCGGCGCCAAGCCCAGTGCTGGGCACACAGTGGTGCTCACTGAATGTCAGATGGAGGGAACTGTGACTAGAGGCGCTTAATAAAATTTTTCTGAATCAATTATACACATTATTTGTGGGGTTTTTTCTTCAAGTGGATTGTCATTGGAGTCAAAAACGAGATATGGCAGGAAAAGTTCACTGCAAAATGTAGCTACTTGAAAATATGACTGTGGGGGCTGGCGCTGTGGTGCAGCGGGTTAACGCCCTGGCCTGAAGCGCCGGCATCCCATATGGGCGCCATTTCTAGTCCCGGCTGCTCCACTTCCGATCCGGCTCTCTGCTATGGCCTGGGAAAGCAGTAGAAGACGGCCCAAGTCTTCGGGCCCCTGCACCCACGTGGGAGACCCAGAAGAAGCTCCTGGCTCCTGGCTTTGGATCGGCGCAGCTCCGGCCCTTGCGGGCATTTGGGGAGTGAACCATCAGATGGAAGACACCTCTCTTTCTCTTTCTCCCTCCCTCCCTCCCTCCCTCTCTCCTGCACCTCTCTGTGTAACTCTTGACTCTCAGGTAAAAAAAAAAATCTTTAAAGAAAGAAAGGACTGGCGCGGGCGCTGCGGCTCAATAGGCTAATCCTCTGCCTGTGGCGCCGGCACACCGGGTTCTAGTCCCAGTTGGGGCGCTGGATTCTGTCCTGGTTGCCCCTCTTCCAGTCCAGCTCTCTGCTGTGGCCCGAGAGTGCAGTGGAGGATGGCCCAAGTGCTTGGGCCCTGCGCCCGCATGGGAGACCAGGAGGAAGCACCTGGTTCCTGGCTTCGGCGGCAGCCATTGGAGGGTGAACCAACGGCAAAGGAAGACCTTTCTCTCTCTCACTAACTGCCTGTCCAAAAGAAAAAAAGAAAAAATAAATGCTGACTGTGGAGTGCTACGTCTTCCACCAGGGTCAGACGGCCGTCCTGGAGTGGGAGGGCGGCCTTAGCTGAAGTAACTGGAGGAGGGTGGGATTAGTCAGCCTCCTCCGGGCACACATGGACCTGCGGTTATTGACAGAAGGAAACAACAGGAGGACCGGGCCGGAGGCTCCTGGACAGACCCATGTCAGCCAGGAGGAGTTGCTGGCCTGAGGGGGCCTGAGGGCAGGACACCTGTACCGTTCTGCCACCCCTGCAGTTTGCATGGCTTGCGTCCTCCATCCGCGTGGTGAACTCACTCATCCTGCTGTAGCTCAGCCTTGACACCCACAGTCAGCTCCCCTGAGCTGTGTCCGTGCCTGTGTGCTGCACCTGCCATGCCACACCATCATTTGTTGGTTAAAAGTCTTCCCCTGCTGGACTAAGCTCCTCCATCCTCTCGTGCCCCCAGTGACTGGTGCTTGATGGGAGAACCCTGAATGCGTCACATAATGAGCGAGGGGTGGTAATCAGGTACATGGACAAAGCACAATGGGATCTGGGGTGTCAGACCATAGGGGTGAGGTGGTTATGGGGAGCTGATGGCTCTGTGGGGTAAGAGTCCAGTGGTACCGGATCTGACAGTTCTTCAACAGAGTGAATAGGCAGGTGTGTCGGTGTTAACACATTCTATTTGGAGAGTGAAGAAGCATGGGCTGCAGACCGGCATTTGGCTTTAATTCACTGTGGAGGGAATCGGGAGCCATCTGCTTTGCCAGTAAGAAGTGTTGAGTTGGGTTCAGGTGCCCTGGGGAAGGAAGAGGGCCCAGGTGTGGGAGGGAAGATTTGGGAGGCAGAGCCGGCCTCCCACTGCTGCAGGAGCCACTCCCATGGAGCCTGGGACTGTTTTGAAGCCTTTCTTGATATTGCTCAAACCGAGCCGCCCTTGACATTATGGCCAAGAGAGTGAGGAATATCATGTTATTGTTCCCCCACATTCCACAGGTATCAGAAATCAGGTGCCATTGTGCAACGTCATCTAAGTGATGTGATAACATCTTGGCAGTTTCAGTCTCAGAGAAAGGGTTTTGTTTTATCTGAAGACCAAAAAGGATGTTTGCAAGAGATCAACAGTAATCATTCACTCAACAAGTGTTTAGACACCTGCCATCTGACACGCTGCGGGTACAGGGACGCTGACGCCACCATGCGAGTGGTATTAGAGACTTTTGCTACCTTTGCACTTTCCCCCATTTGTATTTTCTGCACGAGCCATGTGCCCTTTTTACAACCAGGAAAATAAAAAACAAGAAAGCAGTTTCCATTTGCAGAAAGAAGAAGGTTCTCTTGCTTTGAAAAATGAGTCAAGAGACGGACGCCCTTGGGGATTTGGACTTTTACAATGAGAGAGAGTCCAGTAAAAGCCGTACTGAACAGCAGGGCAACAACTCACAGTTTGAAAACCTTTTAGAACTCTCACCTCAAATCCAGCATCCATTTGCGTGAAACCTGAGTGTGAAGGTCGCACACGCGGCCCAGCAGGGCCCAAGCAGACCGAGGCGCAGCCCTTCTGCCTTCCAGCCCTGTAAGCTTTTCCATGACACCAACCTGACTCTTCGTAAACATTAATTTGGTCGAGACCGTCTCTTCTGATTCATCTTGAGGTAGTCCTCAGACATTTTATTGGGTAGCTCTGTCATGTGTCCAAATCTAAATATAGTTCTTTTGTTTCCGAAAAATCAAAGCGCTTCCAAATTGCTGAGTCAGAGGACCTCTCTGTACTTACAACGTTGGCCCTGTATACAGTCGTCAGAGAGGTGTCTTGGGCACCAGTGCACCAATTAAATGGAGTGACCATCTCCGTCCAGACCCACGCACCCAGCACGACACCGGACACACACAGTAGGGGCTCAGTAAGTACCTGCCGCATACAGGGAGGAAGGACTCCTCTCTCAGAGAGCACCTCAGACGCTGCTGTCCCCGATTCCCCGTGGACCCTCCAGCTGCTGTGCTGGCAGCCTGTTGGCATCCCCAGGCACGTGTCCATAGACACCAGGAAATCAACTCCTGACTACCCCTGGCATCTCACCATTCCCCAAGTAAGTGGGAGCTCCATCATTGCCCCACGAACAGGAACCTGGGGGCATCCAGCCTTCATCCCATTTAGCAGGCCCTCCGCAGTGTCCAGCTGCTTCTAGAAGCCTCCACCAGTATCCCTGACCTAGCACCATTCGACTCTCCTGCAGCAGCCTTATCCTGCCCTGCTCTTCTCTTGCCCCCTTGTGGATTCTTCCTCCCCGTAAGGCAATAAGTCAAGCTGCTTCCTCGTTCAAAACCCTCCATCAAAATCAAGGGGAAAAAAAAGCTAAAGCCCTTATTGTGGCCTACAAAGGCCTATGGAATGTGACCTCCGTCTCATCTGTGACCTCATTTCCTGCCACATCCCCCCTCTCAGTGTGCGCCAATCAAACTGGCCTTGCTCTTCCTTGAACAGGCCTGCCACGCACACACCTCAGGGCCTTTGCACTGCCTCGTTTCACAGCCTGGAAGCCGCTTTCCTCACTCTCACAGCTGGTCTTCACTCGGCTTCCTGCACGGGGCCGCCCTGAGCCTGCTTCATCCTTCATTACGTTGAGTCACTGCCTAGTTACCTACGCTTGCTGGGGACTGTGTGTCTCCTCTGACTCTAATACGGGTTTCCTGGGGCCTGGCAGTGTGGACATTGAGCATTCTGGTCACACCCATTTAAAACAGCCGAGAGGCCCTGGGAAAACACTGTCAGATCTCGAACAACTGTTTCAGAAACTTTCCTGTTTGGCCAATGCTGCAAAACCCCCTGTCTGGTCTTAAGGACTCTATTGTTGTTATTAGCGACTGGTGACGGAGGTATCAATATGACCTACACACTAGCTTTATGCCGTAGCTGCAGCCACTCTCCAGAGCTCGCCAGCCCCCAAGGCACTGGAAGTGCCAGTAAACTTGCTCTCTGACAACTTGCCCATGCTTGTGGGTCCCAGGCTGCAGTCCTCCTCTTTATTCCCCAAATAAAGTCTCCTTTGCTGTATCTCTGTTTAGCTTTGACAGTAGTGAGCTTAGGGTCCAGTGTCCTGGGCCCTAAGACAAGACCTAGCAGATAGTATGTGCTCAGTAAATAGGAGGGTGCTTCAAAAAATTCACAGCACATGGCAATAAAAGATAAGTGTATTTTGGTACAAAAAAATTGAAATCCTATCTATGACCATCAAAAAGTTCATGGAAAATGCATGTTGCAGGAAAGCCACGTGAATTTCAATTTTTTTTTTTTGCACCAAGATAAATTCATCTTTTAATTTCCATTTTCCGTGAACTTTTTGAAGTGTGCTTGTATTTACTTATTGAACTAGTGATTGAATGAGTGAATCAATGAGCAAATGTCTTGTTGGAGTTCTCATGTCTTCCTGCCTAATGAGTCTGTTCCACCGTGGAGGAAGATAAATTATGAATGCTTCAGAGGCCCTGACATGAAATTTCCAAACCTTAGGCATTCACACTGTAACAGTCTTAGCACTGGTTGCCCTGATAACTTTCGTCAGTCTAGGTCTAGGGCCAGAACCTTTTTTATCCTCTCCAGGTTCACTGAAGCTTAGCCCTTCTTACCCGTCACATGTAGCCTGGGTGTTTTTTTATATAAATATATGAAAGCATATGGGGAGTTACCAAACTTTGTGCTCCTCCTAGAATCCCAGCTGATCTCTTGCTGGCTGTTAGAGCTGAATGGCTGACTGGTTCGTTTGTTTTCTGTAGGATTTACATCATGTAATTTGCCTGAACCTTAGACCTGTTTAAGCATCTGTGAGGTCATCCAGATTCCTTTAATCCACCGGATTTCCTAGCGGCATTTCTCCAGGCCTCTTTGTCTCAGCCTTGGCAACTGAGTAGGTTACATCAAATCTTCAGTTTCTCCCGCTTGAACATTGGAGTGATCACAGCAGGTCCCACGGAGTAGTTGTGAGATGACACTGAGGGTGTGCTCACACGGGGCCTGGCACACAGTAGGTGCTCAGGAAATGCTATTTGTTATCTTTGTTGTCATTACTACCACCGCGCCACCGCTGTCCCTGCTCTTAACGGCACCCGTGCTCAGCACCCCCTGGATTTCCAAGTACATATCCAAGTACAGCCAGGGCCCCTCCAGCCTCCTCCCCCCCTCCAGTCCTGGAGCAGCCACCTCCCCTCTTCCCCTGTTTGCCTCTGACATGGATGGTGGGTTTATGTGAGTGCCACCTGTTCAACTCCACCCAGCATTTTCATTTTCCATCCCATTCTGCCCCTTTTACTTCCTGCAGCATGTCTGTAATTTACTTTTTTAAACATCTAGATCCATTCATCTGTTTTTCTGCAATACTCCAGACTGCTCTGGCAAGTTTTGAAAATATATGTTAACACATTGATGATCTCTAAAACCCTGTATACTGAGCTGCAGCACACAGGAGGCTGCACTGATCGTAAGCCACGGCTCAGTGGATTGTGCATTGGCTGCAGCGGTGAAATCGCCATGCTGGTTAGGATACAGCACATCTCCTGCGATCCAGAAGACTCCCTCAGGTCAGCTCCCAGGCAGTACCTCCCAGAGGACCCACTGCCCTGACTCCATTGACTTGATTTGTCTGTCTCTTCTCAAACCTCTGTGTTTGGCTTCTTTCGTTCAATATGATGGCTCTGAAATTCTTTCATTTTGTTGCTACAGCAATAGTTATTTCTTTAAAGCTGCAAGTATACCACTGTGTGAATATGCCACAAAGTTTTTTTTTTTTTTTTATTTGAAAGACACTGAGAAAGAAAGAGAAAGAGATTTTCTATCTGCTGCTTCAGTCCCCCCGTGCTTGCAATAGCCAGGGCTGGGCAGGCCAGGCAGAAGCCAGGAGCCCAGAACTCCATCTGGGTCTTCCAAGTGGGTGGGAGAGACCCAACTACTTGAGCCATCATCTGCTGCCTCCCAGGGTGCACACTAGCGGGAAGCTGGATTGGGAGCAGAGCCAGGACTCAAACCCAGCCACGATGATATGGGATATGTGTTCCAAGCAGCGTCTTAATGGCTGTACCAAAAACCTATCCCAATATACCACAGTTTATTTATCCATTTTCTTACTGGTGGATATTTCAATTGTTTCTAGTTTGGGGCTATTATAATAAAAGTGTAATGAACACTCTTAAATAAGTCCTTGATGGGATTGGATGTATATACTTTACTCTCTTTGAGGTGCGTCCAAGGGTTTGTTCAATTGCAGGAGCACAGAGCAAGCATAAGCTTGGCTTGAGTAGATCCCGACAGGTGTGCCCAGTGGCTGTGCTAAATTACACCTCCCCCAGCAAGGTGTGAGGGAGCGAGTCCTCCAGTGATTGATGGCATGTCTTATAATCACACCCATCTACTGAAAGCACACTGCTTCAATTCGTATTTCTCTATGAGTAATGACATTGAGCATCTTCTTATATGGTTTCTGATCACTTAGAGTGATTTTGTTGTTGTTAGGTGATTATTCAGGTACGGCTTCATTTTTAAAAACTGGATTTTTAAATTAATTTTAGGAGTTCTCTGTTATAAATACGTAAACATAAATTTCTTTTGTCTGTTCACTTTTTAAATACTGCCTGATGAACAGACATTTTAAATTTTAATGAAGTTCAATTTATCAATGTTTTCTTTTAAAAATTTTATTTCCATTAGAAATGCAGAGAGAGAGAGAGAGAGAGAGATCTTCCATCTGCTAGTTCATTCCCCAAATGCCCAAAACAGCCAGAAGTGGGCCAGGCTGAAGCCAGGAGTTTGGGACTCTGACTCTCCCAAGTGGACGGTAGGGACAGTAGGGACCCAAGAACTTGAGCCCTCACCTACTGCCTCTTGGGATCACATTAGCAGGAAGTTAAACCTGAAGCAGAGCCGCTGGGACTCGACCAGGTACTCCGAGACGGAAGGCGCCATCCCAAGCGGAGGCTCACACAGCTGCTCTCAGCGCCCAGCCCCCGTCTCTTCCTTTGCGGCTGACACTGTGTTCTGTCCCAGTGTCCCTGTGATCACGATGACGTTCTGCTATGCTTTCTTCCAGAAGCTTTGTTCTGTTTCCCTTTCACATTCAGGTCTGTGAGTCGCCTCTCAGACATGCGATTCTTCAAACGCTGGTGAACTTAGATGAGAAATTCACTCAGGATCTTAATCACGCACGTAACGAAGGTTTAAGCACCTGCCATATGCCAGGACACCACAAGCAACTAAGGTCATCGTTTAATTATCGGAGCGCTGGCTAGCAAGGGAGGCAGTAGGGCGTATATGCGAGCGAAGTCTGGGAGCTGTCGCCTCTGTTGGAAGATGGGATGTGGCCTGATCATCGGGATACACAGCCCAGAGTCATCTCTGAGCTCATCCCCTCACACTGGTAGTCTTGTCTTTAGCTCCTTCACTGGGGCTGCACCTCCTCCAGTGAAGGTCCACGTACGTCCCTGTGCTGGCCTCTGTGGTGTCCCATCACCTGCCCACCCCTTCCTGCCTCATCGCCTATACCCTCCTCCCCCGTCCCTAACCCCCTGCACGGACTCCCCTGTGTGCATCTCATCCTGCGTGCGTCATGCTTTTCCCTCCTGCCTGGCCTCTACCTCTTGTGACTTCGGTGCCTAAAATACTCTCTCCTCCCCAGCATCACTGCCGCGTAGCCTGCCCTGGCTCCTCTCTGTCTCACTGTTTGTGTCTTGAAATCTATGCCTGGAGCCAGACTGCCAAGTCAAATCCTGCCTCTGTCACTCTCCAGCGCTGTGACGCTGGCTGGGCCACTTAAACTGCCCGAGCCTGAGGCTCCTCAGTGGGAAGAGTTGCGGCTGCTGCTGTGTTCAGTTTCGTGCAGAATGAGTGAGATTATCCAGGTACATGGTCTGCTGCAGCGTCTGGCACACAGCAAGTGTTCAGTGAATGTTAGCCTGAAAAGCAGTCACACCCATGGTGCTAGCGCCACTTCCCTGCCAACATATTGGTCTTTTTACCAGACTAGAAGTTTCTTGAAATCAGAGATTATTCCCTTAATTCTCCTATATTCACCACTTCTGCCAGTGCCCATTTGTGGTTTTTCCTCTATGTCTTTCCGTGTGCTGGGAGCTTCAAGTCTATGCCCCAACCAGTTCTCACAGCCACCAGCAAGCCAAGTGCTGGGCTCTCCACATTATGGATTCAAAGACAGAGGCTCAGGGAGGCGAGAGCCTGTCCCCCACCGATGTCCTCAGCGAATTCACGAGCGGCCGGGACTGTGAGTCCCTGCTTCATTGCGAAGTTTCTGAGCTCTTCATCACACGTCACCACCCCCCTGCATGCCTGGCACCTGCACCGTGAGCTTCATAAATATTTGATGAGTGCAACTGAATTAGAGAAGCCCAGAGCTCCCCACGCGTGTCCGAAAGCATGGGTTTGTTTGAGCCACTACAGGTCTCAGCGTGACCCTCCATGTCCAATCGATCAGAGAGTGAAACTTTCTGACAAAGCAGATACCATCTAGGGCAGGTGAATGTTTTCAGCGTCTCCCTCTTGGGAAAGGGCGATTTCAACATCAGTAATTTGTGCTTTGCGACTTCAAGGTGTGCTCTTTAATCGACACAATGCTGCCTTTCCAGAGGAACGAGTTGTCACTTTTCACAAAATTCGTCCTATTTAGTGCAACTTTTTGTTTGGTGTCTAACGACCTACCGCTTCTTCTAGTGCTGTTATAGCCCTAAGCTTTCAAAATGGCGCATCGAGAGTCTTGGGAAGATCCTGCTCCTGCAGATCCCAGAAGCTTGGCCTCTCCAGCTCAGCTGAGAGCAGGGACCACGTTGTAACTGTCTGAATTTCCTGCGCCACCTGACTCAGGCAGGAAATCAGTCCGTCTTTGCCAGATTCATTATCTGTGTACCAGTTTCATCTTGGGCACAGGGCTTGGCCTTGGGAGGGAGAATGGAAGAAGCAGGTTGGATCTTGCCCTCTGGGAGCTTCCAGTCCAACCCAGGAGATTAAGCCTCAGACACAATGCACATCTGATCTGGAGCGATGGTGCGTGCAGGGAGCGTGGGTGTGTGCCCTTCCCAAAGCATCTCTGGTTTACGGGTTGGTGGGAAATCCTTTAAAACCAGCACGGTTATTGCAGGCCATCCAGTGAAGCACATGCGAAAGTACAGTGAAACACAAGTGGAAGGCCAGCATCTCAAGGTCTGTGCCGGTAGACTCTCCTCCTGCCCGCCCACCACCTTCCCTGCCGTGTGGACCGTTTAGGTGGGTGCTGCAGAGCAACACTGCTTTGGGCCTCAGACAGAACCACATCTCCAATTCACGCTCTGCTCTCTCACTTTCTGGCTGTGTGGATTTCATGCGGGGGCCTGAGCTTTCTGGATGTGAGTTTATCTACGATTTTTGGAGGATTAATATTTGACACAGAGATTTTTGTCCCGTGCGTGGTAACTTTGATACTTACTGTGAGGAAGTGCTTGTTTATGGGGTGGATGGATCCGTGGAAGGGTGGAGAGATGGATGGATGGACAAAGGAGGGAACAAGACGGCCTGTTACCACATAGCAAAAACTGCATACTTGTATATCCCATTTCTCATATCATTAATACTCTGTAATTCTATAGCATTTTGGCCTTTTGAAGCCCTTTCATACTCACAGAAAAATCAAAGAAACTACAACGACCCCTGTTTTCCCTATGAGAAAAACCAAATCCTCAAGAAATGCCCAGAGTCTTACAAAAGTGGTCAGTCAACTTGAGATTTAAGGAGAGTCTGCTCAGCACCTTCAACCTAAGAGCTTGGGGCTGTGTCGGGGGGCAGGGACGAGGGAGAACAGGGGGACCCCCTTTCCACCCAGCTGTGCCCAGTCTGTTCACTGCAGCCATGCATCGGGAGTCACAGGCCCACAGGGCCCTAGAGCTGGGGCAGCGTCGAAGTGCTCGCTTTCCCGGTGAAGATCAAGGCCCTGATGCAGTCTGTGACGTCTCTGCTCCTTGAGGACATACTGACACCAATGGGTTCCCACAGCTGCAGGGAGCCCGTGGACACCCGGGCCCCTTCCACCCACCTCCCCAGGAGCCCAAGGCCCGCTACAGCAAGTGCCCTGAGCCTAATCAAACTCACTGCCTCTGGGCAGAGTCAACCCAACACAATGAATGCCAGCACTGGCAGGCAGGGACAGCTTGCCATCCCAACTCTTGCAATGCTTCAGTTCTACAGTGTTTATCCTTCAATAAACATCCAATGCCAAACCACCCACTTCCACTCTAGGTTAAGAGATGGAAACGGCCAGTGTGTTAATGGAATGGGTGGAGACCAGTGGGTACCCAGAGTTGACAGAGTTCCCAGCAGGCAGTGCTTTCCTAACTATGAAATCTGAGCTCAACCACGAAAGAAAACAGGATAGACCTGCAGCTGAGAGCACCTCCCCGAGTCCATTCATCTCCTGGGTCTGTGTTGAGCATCTGCTGTGTACCAGGCAGAGTGCTAGACCCCGAGGATACAGGGAGACTAAAGTAGAGAAAAGTCCTTGCCCCCACAGAACCTACCCTAGAGCAAGAACCCAATACTAGTGGATGTGATAAGTAAGGAAATTCTGATGCATATTAGAAGAAAAAAGGCTACAGGAGGAAAAGAAAACTTGGGTAGGACAAGGAGATTTGGAGTGGGAGTTGAATTAAGGTCAGGAAATACTGACCGGTGCCGTGGCTTAACAGGCTAATCCTCCACCTTGCAGCGCCGGCACACTGGGTTCTAGTCCTGGTCAGGGCACCGGATTCTATCCCGGTTGCCCCTCTTCCAGGCCAGCTCACTGCTGTGGCCTGGGAAGGCAGTGGAGGATGGCCCAAGTGCTTGGGCCCTGCACCCGCATGGGAGACCAGGAGAAGCACCTGGCTCCTGGCTTCAGATCAGCGAGATGCGCCGTCCACAGTGGCCATTGGAGGGTGAACCAACGGCAAAAAGGAAGACCTTTCTCTCTGTCTCTCTCTCTCACTATCCACTCTGCCTGTCAAAAAACAAACAAACAAACAAAAACAAACAAACAAAAAAACTATAAGGTCAGGAAATCCTGACTGAAAGAGAGCACACACTCCTGAAAGAGAAGAGCCAAGATGTAGCCAGTAGCAGCCTCGGTCAATCACACTCACTGGTCCTCTCTGGGTGCATTAAGAGTTGTAGTCACCTGAGTGATAGCCCCCAAAATACCCAGGCTCTAATCTCTGGAGCCTGTGAATGCTCCCTTATTCTAGCAAAAGGAACTTCGCTGATGTGAACCATTAAGGACCCTGAGACGGGGGGGGGGGGGGGCTGGGGGGGGGTGGGGATATCTGGGTGGGCCCAGGGGAATCACAAAGGACCCCCCCCCCGAAGAGGAAGAAAGGGGGGCATTTGGCTCAGTGGCTAAGAGGCCACTTGAGATGCCTGGGGCTCCGTTCCCGGTCTCAGCTTTCCGCTCATACGCACCCTGGGGAGCAGCAGTGAGGGCTCAAGCAGTTGGGTCCCTGCCACCCATGTGGGAGACCCAGATTGAGCTCCTGGCTCCCACCTTGACTTGTCCCAGTCCTGGCCTTTGTGGCCTTTTGGGGGTGAGTCAGTAAATGGGAATGCTCTCTGTCTCCCTCCCTCTGCCTCTCAAATAAGACAAAATTAAAAAATAAACAAATAACAGGGAAGCAGAAGGAAATGAAGGATGTGAAGAGGGAAGCAGAGGGGAGACGGTGGTGGACTGCAGAGCCACACGCAGGGACTGAGGGCGTGGAGGAACCAGGGAGGAAGTGAGCCTGTCCACACCTTGTCAGAATGCTCATGCGTTCAACTTGGACTGCTGACCTCCAGCACACATCTGGGTTCCTTTAAGGCATCTTCAAGCCTGTGGTTAATCTGTTCCCATAGCAACAGGAAGTTCTTGCCCGTGGGAAGGGATGCAGCAGCACGTTTAGCTCAGTGTGCACTGTCAACATGCGCACTGTTACTGTTTTGTCATTGTTCCTGCCCTTCCGTGGAGAACAGGCCCCACTGCCCCTCCCACGTGGCTCCCGATGGCAATGTAAAGGGTGCCGGACTGGGCTAGGGCTTGCTGCTTGCCCAAACCCCAGTGACAAATTGAAGACAAAATCAGAACACCAAGATCACCTTCAAGTAGCCCACCCCTCACACAGGTCCCCAAGGCGCCCGCCAGCTCCCCCTAGGATCTTCAGGAACAGCCACCACCTCCACTCTTCCCATGACGCAGTGCAAGCACTGAGATAAGGAGAACAGTGAATCCCAGCAGACTGTGCGACTCTGAGCTGAGCACAGCCATCCTGAACGTAACTGAACCTCACCAGGATCCAGTGGGAAAGAGGGGAAGTGGTTAAAATCTCCTTAGAAGAGGGGCCAGCGCTGTGGTATAGCAGGTAAAGGTGCCGCTTGCAGTGCCAGCACCCCATGTGGGCACCGGTTCAAGTCCCGGCTGCTCCACTTCCAATCCAGCTCTCTGCTATGGCCTGGGAAGTTAGTAGAAGATGGCCCAAGTCCTTGGACCCTGTACCCACATGGGAGACCTAGAAGAGGCTCTTGGCTCCTGGCTTCGAATTGGTGCAGCTCAAGCCATCGCAGCCAACTGGGGAATCAACCAGTGGATGGAAGACCTCTCTCTCTCTCTCTGCTTCTCCTTCTCTCCCTGTGTAACTCTTTCAAATAAATAAATAAATAAATATCTTTTTTAAAAAAAGACTACCTTCTGAATGGGGGAAAGTATTTGAAAATCATATCTGCAATATATTAAGAGCTCTGGCAACTCAATAATAAAAAGACAAATACTCTAGTTTAAAGATGGCAAAGAATTTGAGCATATATTTCTCCAAAGTAAATAACCACCAACAAACGCATGAATGAGCCTCCACACCATTAGTCACGAGGGAAATTCAAATCAAGGCCACCGTGAGAAATTATTTCATGCCCAGTAGGATGGCTGAAACTGAAAAGGCACACAATACCAAGTGTCAGGGAAGATGTGGACACACGGAAACCCTCGTGCACTGCTGATGGAACGAGGAGACGGGGCAGCCACTGTGAAAAGTAGTTCAGCGCTTTCTCAAAATGTTAACCACAGGGGAGCCATGTGACGCTGCGATCCCACTTCCCCATGTGTACCGAGAGAAATGAGAACTTTGGTCTGTACGAAACCCTGTCCATGAGTGTTCCTAGCAGCGTGACTCATGATAGCCAAGAGGAGGAAACAGGGAAATGTTTACCACTGAGGTCTGAGCAGGTGACCTGTGCTATATTCACACCATAAACAGCAGCCGTAGCAAGCAAGGACTGATACGCGCTACAACACGAGCAAACCCTGAAAACATCATGCTAAGTGGAGGAAGCCAGTCACAAAGACCAAATTCCACTTATATGAGAAGTCCAGAATAGGAAAACCCTCAGAGAGAACAGCTTTGTGGTGACCTAGGTCTCAGGCCCAGGGGCAGCTATGAGGCTGGGGAGTGATGGTAACAGGTACAGTGTTCCTTTAGGGAACATGATGAACATGTCCTAAAACGAGGTAGCGATAACAGTCATACAACTCAGTTCACCAAAAATCACCGAGTTGCACACTTTAAATGAATGCATTTGTATGTAAATTTGGTCTCAAAAGAAGGGATTAAAAATGACTCAGCTCTTGACTCTCCTTGAAGCCCCCACTAAAGACTTCTCTTTAGTCAGCACCAATTCCACCTCTCACCTGGGTGCAGACTCACTGGGATCTGCCCGCAACGTGGTCCCCTGCTCCACAGCACAGGTTTCCTAACCCTACCCTGTTCTCCCTGGCTGCAGGCCCAGGAGCACGCCCCCTTTGCTCCGCATGGACTGCCTACTTCTCCCGGCCACCTGCTGCCACCCTTTCCGCACCCGCCACTCCCGGCTCCCAGAGCAGCGCCGGGTGCTCCCTCGACTCACCCCCATCCCACTCCGTGGTGGCGATCTGTTCACTGTGCCGCGTGCTCCCTGCGGACAGCCAAGACACTTGGTTTCTTCAGCTCTGCTTTCTACACGGTCTTGGTTATCACTGACTAAATGCATGAATAAACGTGTGAATATACGCCTGAAAAAGACCAGTTATCTGTAAGGATCTGGGGAGAAGGAAGGCCCCAGGAAAGAGGAAGAAGTGGGGGAAAGGAAGGAGGAAGGACTTGGCGAGAGCTGTATTACCGTGTACTGTTTTTTCCTGTCTCCTGAGAAATGTGTTTTCTTGGCCTTCTTGACTATTTCAAACTCCAACATCCAAGAACATCTCAGTTGCAGTTCTATGAATCAAACCCAAACCTTTGGCTTTTCAAAAGCAACCCCCAGACCCTGGTTTTACCCTCCTTGGCTCGGAAATCCCAGGTTGGGCATCCAAAGAAAACCACCACCATCGGCAGCACCTGAACCCAGGGCAGGGGCAAACTCTGGGATTTTCTTTACCCAGACTGTGACTCGGGATGTTACCTGTCAACAATGGAAGCAAGGCCAAGGTACTGTACGTGATGCCATGCTCCACACAGGCAATGAGTCCCTCATTAAAAACATTAATAACTTGGGACAACACATCAAATGCCAAGTGCAAAAAGCGGGTTATAAAGCGATCACTAATAGGTAGCCGTGTACTGGGGAAAAAAACTGGATAAAAATGCTGCAGGGGCCAGCACCATGGCTCACTAGGCTAATCCTCCGCCTGCGGCACTGGCACCCTGGGGTTCTAGTCCCGGTTGCTCCTCTTCCAGTCCAGCTCTCTGCTGTGGCCCGGGAAGGCAGTGGAGGATGGCTCAGGTCCTCGGGCCCTGCACCCGCATGGGAGAGCAGGAGGAAGCACCTGGCTCCTGGCTGCATAACGTATCTAGCGTGTCGGCCATAGCAGCCATTTGGGGGGTGAGCCAACGGAAAAAGGAAGACCTTTCTCTCTCTCTCTCTCTCTCTCTCTCACTGTCTAACTCTGCCTGTCAGAAAATAAAACAAAACTAAAACACTGCAGAGTGACTTCAGAGGCTTTCTTGGGGCAGTGGCTATGGAAGTTTTTCTCCTGTCTTTAACGCATCCAAGTGCTCTACAGTGAACATACATAATATTTACAACCCAAGAAAAAAAAAGATCCCCTAAGTCTCCCGCTCTGGCTACTGCTCTGGAGTTGGGAAATCCCCTACACACCTGCTTTGTTCTGTCAGCTCACACCTGCCGCTGAAGCCTTGTCCCAGCTGCACACTCAGCCTGGCACTCCCTCCAGCCACTCAGGCAGGTCCTCAAGTCCCATCCCTCTGGGAAGCCTTTCCTGATTACCAGGAAGAAGGAAGCCTTGCTCATCCCCACCTGCCCTGAACACCTCGTCCCTGCATCTCGGCTGCTTGTCCCCAAGAAAACATCCTCCTCCTTGCTGGGGCTGGACCTCAGCAGGTGTCGCGTGATGGTGGCTCGGGAGCAGGTGTGGGTGGCCCTGCACGATTCTGTACACGCTCTCCGAGTCTAAATGCCCAGAAGGAAGGTGAGGCTGCGAGGCCCCTGGCTCACCACTGTTGGGTGATGAACACAGTGGTGATGCCTTTTTGGTCTGCGTGTCCTGCTTGGCTGGGAGGAAAGCCTCTACCGGTCATTTAAAAACCACACAGATGACCTTGAAACAATGTAAGAAGTCATCAAAGGTGTTTGTGCTCAACCTGGACCAGCAACCATCTCAAAGCTGTTAGCCCAACTTCAGGAACTCTGATGGGGAGGGCATGAAGATGAAGAAATCTTGCAGCTGTAGCTCAAATGCACTTGGATTTTTCACACAGTAAATATCAGCTATAGCAAGCAATGCAGTACCGATCCAGGCTACAGTATGGATGCTAAGTGAATTTGGGTTAATTTGCTCGTGTATACATCCAGCTAACTGGAATCAGATCATAGAAACCTTTGGTGGAAAAGGTTAGTGAGTCAGCAAACACGTGAACGCCTGCCACGTAACTGACCCCTGCGTCCCGGCGTGCTTGGGAAGTGCTGTGACTTCATCAAGGCAACATCGAATCGAGGGTGGCTTTTCCTGCACGGCTTCCCGGTCATCTTTTACACTCAGGGGAAGTGTACCAAGGACAGCTCAGGAAATCAGATGGCCCACCTTGCGGTTCCCTCAAGAAAGGAGCATTTGTCACAACTCTTGGAGAGCTGTGAGCTAATTTCTCTGGCCCGGGGATGTAGACAATGTGATGGAATAGAGCAGCCAGATAAATCAACTCTCCTGGCATCAACCTCTGGCGTGTTTGAAACTGGGAAAGACCTGGTGTGCCAGCCTCCCTCATCAGTCATTGCACCTGTCACCTTAAACAAGGTCAACAAACTGTGGACATAGTTCTCTTCCCTGCAGAACTGCACCCTTTTTGTGATTAGGGCTGGTATGGTTTGTCAACTGGAACTGAGTAGAAGGGAGGTGTGGAGGCATTTTTTAGTTCCACCCACTTCTCAAGTATTTGAAGTAAAAGAGCAAGTAGGTGAGTGGCTGCCACACTTGTCAACCCTTTCCCATTCCGGCCACCCGGAATCATGCTTTTCCTGGGGCACTATGGCCTACATTTCCCCCTGGTCCATACTATCAAGACTGGGGGAACAGAGAGTCCCAGAGAAAGCTCTGAGGAAGAGTAGGTGGTCTTCGTTCTGCCCTTCCCGTGGTGTGTGTTTTTGTTGAATGGGGTGTGGGCCGAGGGTGAAGTGGAAATGCTGGTGGTTTCGAGGGGCCAGCAGGGGAGGGGAGAGAAGATTGGGGGTTGCAGGAGAGAGCAACCTTAGCAGGGAATGTTGTACGTTGCTCTTGGGGTCCACGTGAACTGTCGTCCCTATTCCTCCAGGAGGGCTGTTGATGTGTCTGCTGGGGGAACTCATCCCTTTACTGAGCCAACCTTCACTGAGTTCCTGTGTTACCCAGGCAGTGTTACAGGTGCCGAGGGTGAAGTTGTGAGTCAATCGTGCCCAACCCACAACAACTTGGATGAGTACACAACACCTGGGTGAATGTCCAATAAAATTGACTGTGGAAAAAGCCAGTCCTAAGGCCAATGTGACTGCAGTGTTTGGAAATGACAAACTTAACAGTCAGTGGTTTTCAAAAGCTAGGGGTAGGGCCTGGGGTTAGAAGGAGGCAGGTGTGGGGGCCAGCACCGTGGCACAGCGGGTAAAGCCACCACCTGCAGTGTCAGCACCCCATATGGGTACCAGTTGGAGTCCCAGCTGCTCCATTTCTGATCCAGCTCTCTGCTGTGTGTCCCTGCACCCACATGGGAGACCTGGAAGAAGCTCCTGGCTCCTGGCTTTGGATCAGTGCAGCTCCAGTCATTGCGGCCATTTGGGGGGTGAACCAGCAGATGGAAGACTTTCTCTCTCTCTCTCTGCACACACACACACACACAGAAATGAGTACAAGTGAAACTGACCAATCTGAGTCCGATGGGAAGATGGGACCCACGTCATGTCCTGGTTGTGGTGTTGTGCTGTGTAGTTCAGCTTAATGTTGCTGTTTGGAGGAAAAACTGGGTAAGGTTCACACAGTTCTGTGGGATGTCACAGAACTGCCAATGCATGTGCAGCTACCTCAATAAAACACAAGTAACCCCTGGCCTAATGGAGTCTACATTTTGGTAGAAGCAAACTTCATGGTGATCGTGGGGCCAAAGCCAAGATCGCGCTGGCTTCGGCCTGCTCCCTCCAGGGTATTTAACGCATTGCCACCAGCAGCTCCTTCCCACCCCTTAGACACATGTCAAACCCCAGGGGTGACTCAGGGGAAGGCACAAATGCAGAACAACAGTGGGAATCCCAACTCCCCTGGCCCCATGACGTGGGTACCTGGGAATTATCCAACCTACCTTTGATTATTTTAACCACACTCCAAACACCCACTAGACTATAAAGATGAGGCTCAGATGCCCACGGGGCTCCCACTAATCACATGGCACCCTGCTTGGCTCATTCCCAACTCCCTCCATCCCCATCACCTCCTGACTCAGAGACCATCAACTCCTTCACCTCTGTCCAGAACACCTGGTCTATTCCAGCAGCCACTGAGCAGAGCTTGGAGACTCTCCTTACCCCACAGACATGGGCCTGGGCACAGCGCATGCTCTGCCTCTCTGCAGCAGTGGGCAGGGCTCCTGGTGCCAGCCCTGGCTCCGGACTCCACCCTAGACTCTCGTCCCCGGCTGTGGGTAGCGAGGTCAGTGTCCAACAGTGCAATGCCCTCCTACAACACCAATCTCCCACTGACTGCAACCAGGCATCTTGCTGGCTGTGAGCCACCCAGCAACTCCCTTTTATTGCCTCAGAAAAGCTTCAGAGAAAGAAGCCACAAAAAAACAAAGTAAGCACTGAACAGACTTGAAAGTTTTTATTCTTTTCTATTACACCAAGCCTTGCATGGAATGGCCACAAAGCAACATGCCTTCCTGGTCCCCCGACTTACTACCAGGGCTCGGGTGAGGCAGCTGCAACTCTCAGACCCACAACTTAGTCCATTAGAGGGAGGGAGGGAGGGTGGGGAAGAGAGAGATGGAGGCGGGAGCATGATAAATGTTTACGCTGCCCTTCCCTAATATGTGAGCAGTGGCTTGTTCTCATCACAACGATAATGTGATTTAGCACAATGTCTGATTCCCGGTCAAGGTCTTTATCAGGAAGGGAATGGCTTTCTTAGAGGTACTGGAGCTAGTCAGTAAACATGACTTTCAAATAGGGTTTTCATGGCTAAAATGAAATAACAGAAAAGGTTCTGACACGCTCTGTCTCCAGGACCTCACCAAAACATCCAGAGAAAGCTGAAATGAAAAGCCAAACCAGGAACTTCCCCTCCACCCAGAGAGGCGTCACCTCCGAGTACCGCAGGTCCAACAGCTGAGCTACCCCCCAGGGCCCGCGCCCCAACACCATCAGGCCTGTGGGGCCCCTTCCTGCGGTCCCTGGGAGGGGACCTGCTTCCGCGTGACCCAGTCTTTGTCCGGGATGAACACCCCATGGAGGTCCAGGTGCATCTCCACGTCGACGGAGGCGCGAGCCAATTCTGTAAAGCTTTTGGCATCCAAAATAAGTAGAAAAGGCGGCTTTTGGGCATCAGTAGAGACAATGGCTGATAAGATAACTCCTTTGGGGACACAAAAAGAGACGCTCTGTAAAGTGCAGCCTGGAACCTCCTCCAGCCACAGGGATACATTTCTCAGCTGTGTTTCTGAGTCTTCTTTGCACTTAGGTGGCTAATCCAGACACAGGGAAGCGAATTCCACAGCCACCGTGAGCAGAAGGGGAAGGCTGGGAGCTAGAGGGTGGCCTCCCCTAAGCCTCTGCAATGTCTTGCTTGTCACAAGGCCTGGTCTTGGCCTGGCTGGGCCAGTGCTTCACCTCTCTGACCCTCAGTCTGCTCATCTGCATAGTGGGATGATCCCACCCATTCTTACAGGGTTACACGGTGGGTTGTTCTTACATGCGGGGCAAAAGGGCTATCGTCCCACTATATAAAAACCTACAGAGAATTAGCTTCCGAGCTGCACTGAGGCCAGCACACGTCTCTTGGACTCACTGCACCCACGTGGCACTAAATGAGCCGATTCACCCCTCCTGCATGCAGCCACACCAAGGACCTCTCCAGCACTCACTCTCAAGGGACAGTGGGTTAGACGGAACAACACACACACCTCCAGGTGGAGGAAGCGTCAGACAACACACTCGCAACTCCTCTGAGGTTCCCGGCTGCACAGAGGTTCAGCAGCTGATGTCAGACAGACCTGGATGCAAACCCTACCCCTGCACGTACTGGGTGTGTGACCTTTGGCAAGTTATCTCCCTCTCTGGGCCTCTCCTTGGTAAAATGAAGACAACGATACTCCCTGCCCACTGAGGGAAACACAGGAACCACTTGCGCAGCCAGAAGGTGATGCCAATACCTCCCTCCTGGGAGATGCCAGTGACACCAGGTCCCTGGCCTGCTGTGCCACACCACGATCAGTAAGAAGACAAGGGCCAGGTGGAAAACCACTCCCTTCTCACCTGAGGGAAGAAGCTGGCAGGCTCAGTGGGGCAGCCCGCCCTCCCCTGCAGGTGTGGGCGGCCCCACCCATGGTTCTTGTCACCTTCCTTGGCATGCCCACAGCATGGGTGGGTGTTTCTAAGACCAAGGCAGAATCAAGGAGGGAGAAGACCACTCGGTTTCACAGATACCTAGCAAAGGGTGGTGGGCCCCAGATAGGTCTCTCTCACACACTTCCACCTGGAAACTTGGATTCTAGCCACTGCCAGAGATTTTAAAAGCCAGATTCTACACTGGGAGATTCACCCAGTGGAAGGACAATGGGCTTGGCCCATGGAGAGGTCCTGCCTTGGCCCTTGGCTCCTGGGTGGCCTCCCCTAAGCCCTGCAACGCCTTGCTTGTCACGAGTGTCTTCATTCACCTGGGCACTGACCGCATAGTCAGTGCTCACGGTGTGATTGGCAGCGGGTCCTTGGGCCACGTGGTGCAGGTGGTCAGCCATGTCTGTGTGGCTGAGCCTCAGCAGAGCTCTGGAGTCTGAGGCTCGAGGGAGCTTCCCTGGCTCACATGATCAGAGCACCCTCCCTGTCCCACTTCGTCATCAGGAGAAGCTCCCACCATCCATGGCTCTCAGGGAGAAGACAACTGCAAGTTCACACCTGCTCTCTCCTGGACCCCCCCTCCCATCGCCACTTCCCTTGGCTGCACTGACCCACAACCGTAGGAATCATGGCTTTCAGTGAGATCAGTGAGCCCTCTTCACGAATTGTCCAACCTGAAGGTGGTCTGGGGACCCTTGAACTTGGAGTTGGTGTCAGAGGGAGAGTGGTCTTGGGGACACCTAAGCCTGCAGCTCAGACTCAGACAGACCTGGATTCCACAGCGTGGTTCCCCCAGCTGTGCGAGCCAGGACTCGGCTGCTGAGTGACGTCTGAGTCTGAAGGGCGCCCACAGAGCAGGTGTCGTGTGCACCGAGTGGCACCTGCTCGTTCTTACCGTCGTCCTCGTCCTGTGCACCCGGAGCAGGCACGAACAGGGGTTCTGCCGGCCAGCAGCCCTCCTCTTCCCATTTTAAGGATGACTTTGTGAGAATGTCATACTTTAGAATCTGCATGCAGAAGGGAGAGACATGGGCATGATTCGTTTGAGAGCAGGCTTTTTCCCACGTGAATCACCATGAAGAGAAGGGAGATTCAGTCCTCCAAATGTAGACTTTTAAATATGTTTGTTTGTTTGTTTATTTATTTATTTATTTGAAAAGCAGAACTATAGAGAGAGAGGAAAGAGAGAGGAATTGATCTTCCACCAACTGGTAAACTTCCCAAATGCCGGCAACAGCCAGGAACTCCAACTGGGTCGCCCATGCGAGTGGCAGGGACCCAAGCACCTAAGCCGTCACCTGCAGCCTCCCAAGGTGCACACCGGCAGCAATCTGGACTGGAAGTGGAGGTGGAACTCAAACCCAGGCATTCCAATATGGACTGCGGTATCCCCAGCAGGGGCTTAATCTGCCGTGCCTCAACACCCTCCCTCCAACACAGACTTCTGCCATCACTGTAGATGGCACCCCCTACTTTGTCAGCACAGCAGAAATGGAAGAAGCCAACCTTCCTCCTCTGGCTTTAGACATGGACCACCACAAATCTGGTACTGCAGGATGAATTCTTCAAAAGGTAAAAATCCCAAATTAATTGGCACTCTCTTGGAATTTGTATGTGTATGTGTTAAGTCAACTAATGTATTCAACGCAAACAGTTAGTATACACTACAGTTGCTATATTGCTTTACTAAGCACAAGTCCCCAAACCTGTCTTAATACTCACAGGTCTATTTCCCTTTAGGGCATGGGATTAGAGAGGAGTGGCTTGGGGTGTGTGTGTGTGGGGGGGGAGAATTCTAATTTTTTGGCTTTGTATATTTCTGCACTGCTTGCATTTAAAAAAAATATTTTTAGGTCAGGCATTTGGCCTAGTTTTAAGAAATCTGTCCCACATGGGAGCACATGGTTTGATACTCGACTCCAGCTCCTGACTCCAAATTCCTGTTAATGCAGACCCTGGGAGGCAGAGGTGTTGGCTCAAGAAATTAGGTTCCCTCCACCCACATGGGAGATGATCCGGTTTCCTGCTCTCAGCTTTGCCCTGGCCCAGCCCCAGACCTTGCAGGAACCTGGGGTGTGAACCAGCAATTCTCTCAGTCTCTCCCTCCCTGCCTCCCTCTCAAATAAATAAATGAACATAGATTTTCCCACTGAATTTAAAAATAAAGCTCTTAAAGAAAGTGATGGGGCCAGCATTGTGGTGTGCTGGGCAATGCCAGCATCCCATGTGGGCACCAGTTTGCGTCCTGGCTGCTGTGCTTCTGATCCAGCTCCCTGCACATGCACCTGAAAAAGCAGTGGAAAATGGCCTGAGTTCTAGGGCCCCTGAGCCACGTGGGAGACCTGGAAGAAGCTCCTGGCTTCAGCCTGGCCCATTGTGGCCATTTGGGGAGTGGGCCAGCAGACGGACTATCTCTGTATCTCTCTGTAACTCTGCATTTCAAATAAATAAGATGAATTAAAAATCATTTTTAAAAAAGCAATGTGTGCCATCACTCAGTGCCAGGACACAGTAAGCTGTGCCCTCCGTGCTGGAGAGGGCGCAGGATTTGGGAGGTCCCTTGTACTCGGTCCTACCACATTGTGGCACACAGCTAGTGCTCAACGAAGACATCAGTGGGTAAATTCCAGCCCTGGCCCCTTCCCCAAGCTGTACCACCTTAGGCACGGCTCCCTTCCTTGGACAGTCCATGACGACTTCCAATTTGTCTTGTCCCAAACTGGCCTCTCCCTCCTGACCTCCTATTTTCCCATCACGGTCACTCAGTCTCAAAACCTCCAGGGCTCAGTACCTTGGTTGGGATGGGACTCCACTGAACTTCGGCAGCAAACACATATCGGTAGGGCTTCCCGTTGTATGAGTAATTGATTCGCGGTAGCTCCAAGCCTGGGGGAGAAATGATACGGCAGATGAAGCCCCCGCTAAGAAGCTTTTCTTTTTCTTTTTCTTTTTTTTTTTTTAATTTTTATTTTTTTGACAGGCAGAGTGGATAGTGAGAGAGAGAGACAGAGAGAAAGGTCTTCCTTTTTGCCTTTGGTTCACCCTCCAATGGCCGCTGCAGCCGGCGCACCGTACTGATCCGAAGCCAGGAGCCAGGTGCTTTTTCCTTGTCTCCCATGCGGGTGCAGGGCTCAAGGACTTGGGCCATCCTCCACTGCCTTCCCGGGCCATAGCAGAGAGCTGGCCTGAAAGAGGGGCAACCGGGATAGAATCCAGCACCCTCACCGGAACTAGAACCCAGTGTGCCAGCGCCGCAAGGCGGAGGATTAGCCTGTTAAGCCACGGCGCCGGCCTAGGAAGCTTTTCCACAGAGATAATTCCCAAGCCAGGATCCCTGAACTTGATTCTGACCCTGGACTGCCTCAAGGGTGGTCAAGGTAGGGGAGGGAACCCCTAATGACTACCCAGCCATTTCAGGAGCCAGGGACCAGAGACCCAGATTGCCAAGTGTACAAACATCCCTAATTATCCAAGATAGGAATCACAGAGAATTACGCGATTAAAATCAGAGGCTACTGCAATTTTTCTTAAAGCTCTTTTTAAAAAAGTACTAAGGTGTCTGTATGTGCACCCATGTGTGTGGGTGTGAAGCGAAACTTTGGAAGCCATGAGAAAGACCATCAGGGGGAATAAATACAACTAGTGAATTATTAAATAACACGTAAAAATAATGTCCATGAAGGAGCTTAATAAAGTTGGCAAGAATCCATATCTCTGCCACTTGCAACGCCAGCATCCCATATGGGCACTGGTTCAAGTCCTGGCTGCTCCACTTTCGATCCACCTCCCTGCTAATGCCCCTGGGAAAGCAGTGGAAGATGGCCCAAGTACTTGCAGCCCTGCCACCCACGTGGAAGACCTGGAAGAAGCTCCTGGCTCCTCGCTTCGGCCTGAACCAGCCCCAACTATTGTGGTCATTTGGGGAGTGAACCAGAGGATGAAATCTCAATCTTAATCTCAATCCCTCTCTCTCCCTCCCTCTCTCTCCCCTGCCCCCCACCTCTCTACCTCTCTGACTCTTTCAAATGAATGAATAAATCTTAAAAAAAAAAAAAAAAGTCCATGTTGAAGGTTAAGTGGAAAAGGCTGGTGTTAGGATGAGCTCCACTACGTCACAAATGAAGAGCAGAGGTTTTAAGGCAGGGCTGGGGTGATGGCCAATGGTTTGCCTTTCCCACTGTGCATTCTAAGCTTCTCACTACGCACCATTTTCACTCTGCTTACTACTTTCATAGCCAAAAGTGCTACATTGCCCCCTCCAGTGTAAACACACGTGGGTTTCCACGTGGCTGTGTGGCAAGTGGAATTTCTAAGTCCGCATACTGAACTGAATGTCCACCCCCCCGTGCTTATGAAATAGTCTATGTAGTGGAGCCAACTGCTGGGGAAGATAGAATATTCAAGAAAACAAAGGAAGCAGAGGGAGAAAGGCTGACCACAAGAGGGCCTCGTGGAAAGGACTCCAGGGCTTGGGTGGCCACTGGGTTCCACGGTGAGTGAAAGGGGGATGGGAGGGACCTGCCCAATCCCAGGTGTGAGTAATCGAGAACCTTCCAAAAGACAGGTCAAAGTGAGCATGAGGAGGGAGGCCACTCACCTTTGTTGAGAAGAAGGTGCCCATAGCTGGCCCCACTCCTGGGGGCCCCCTCTAAAGCCTTACCTGTGTCCCCCTACTCCTGTAAGTGACCACCTACAAGTTAAGTGTGTGGTTAAGTGGGGTCTGATTTTCTTCTGTGGATTCCTTGCAGCCACACTATTGAACAATCTTCAGACTATGGGAAATACTCAAGTGGCATTCACTCAGTGAACCAAGCAGGTCTGGAACACTCCAGACGGTTTGGCGTGCATTTTGTTCAAGTGTAAGAGCAGGGGTTAAGGGCTATGGAGTCAGAGGAGCTGGGTTCTGACCCTGGCTCTGCGGCCTGCCTGGTGGCTCTCAGCCTGACCACAAGAACAGCGAAGTCCCAGCACCTGCCCCTACAGTGGCTACCCCTTGCTGGATCTCCCCCCTCACCAGCCAGGTCCAGATGTGCATGAACCCCTTGCATGTCGACGATAACAGCAGACCCTTGGGGTGAGATGGGAGGACATCTGAGAGGTGCTACTGAGGGCCCGGCATGCCCCGCATGCGCCACACAGGAAGGAAAGATGGGAGAGCTGTGCTGGGGGGCGTGGTGGCAGATGAGCAGCGACTGTCTGTGGTTGCCGTTTTCAGCATCACACAACATTGCTGCAACCACAATGGACCAGAACAATGCAAGCCACCAGATCTGCCACGGGATGGGCTGGTGAGAGGGCGTGGAGGCCGAGGACCGAAGACCTGAGCTAAGATCTCCACCTGCGTGTTCACTTTCACACACACCAAGGCAGAGGTGCCACACAGCTGGGTACTGGATGCAAGGGATGCTGTTCGTACAACTGGATTCTCAGGACAAATCTGAGGTCAGCCTGGATGAGTCCCAGATGCCTGAGCCCAGCGCTGGGAAGCTGGCTGAGCCAGCCTGTGAGTTTAAATCTCCAGCAGTGTCCTTGGGCCAGCCTGCCCATTCTGCATCTTTACATTTTACTTACTGAGAGAGAGAAAAAAATGAATGAATGAGCTTGCATTTGCCAGTTCTCTCCCCAGATGCCCACCACAGCCAGGAAAGGGCCAGACCAAAGCTGGGAACTCAATCCAGGTCTCCCATGTGGGTGACAGGGACCCAATTACTTGAGCCATCACCTGCTGCCTCCCAGGTCAGAAACAGAGCCAGGACTCAATTCCAGGCACTTCGATAAGTGATGTGGGCATCACTTATCTGCAAGGCCAAACCCTCACCCCCACTCTGTACTATGAAGTTCAAGCATAGCCCCCTCGGTGCCAGACCTTGTCTCAGGTGCTGCCAGGACACCAGAAACAGCAAAGCAGAGAAACAAGGTCCTTGCCCTGTGGACGTAGTTTCACGGCACTGGCACCTACCCCGGGACATGAGCAATATCTGGAGACGGTTTTGGATTTTCTAATTCAGGGCAGGGGTTGCCACTGGCAGCCAGAGGGTGGAGGGGGCCAGGGATGCTGCTCAACACCCCAGAAGGCACAGGACGGCCCCAGCATAAAGAGGGACTTGGCTACAAACGTCCATGATGCCTGCTGCCGTGGGTGGGGCTGCCGTTCTGGGGTCCCATTCTCTGTGCAGCTCTGCAGCTCCCATGTCCCTGTTTCTGTGTGACATGGAGCTCACAACACCTACTCTGCAGGTACTGAGTCAGTGCAGAGCTGCAAGTACCAAGGTTTCATTCCTGTTCAGTAAGCCAGTGTTCAGGAAGCTACAGTATTTGTGGAAGGCAACCGTGAGCGTTGTTTAAGATACAGGGAAGAGGGGCCAGCGCTGTGGCACAGTAGGTTAATCTTCTGCCTGTGGTTCGAATCTTGGCTGCTCTTCTTCCAATCCAGCTCTCTGCTATGGCCTGGGAAAGCAGTGGAAGATGACCCAAAAGCTTGGGCCCCTGAACTCGCTTGGGAGTCCCAGAAGAAGCTCCTGTCTCCTGGATTTGGATCAGCTCAGCTCTGGCAGTTGTGGCCATTTAGAGAATGAACCAATGGATGGAAGACCCTTCTCTGTCTCTCCCTCTCACTGTCTGTAACTCTATCTCTAAAATAAAATAAAATAAAATAAAATAAAATAAAATAAAATAGATACAGGAAGGAGAAATGTCCCTAGATGCTTTCATGGGGGCCCCCACAAGAGCCTCTGATCTTCATCTTGCTACATCAGAAGCTTGGGGTTGCCATGACAACGAGCCCCTCCCTACACACAGACAGAGGGTGCACTTCACCTTTATATAGGAATTCCGGCTGGCAGTACACTTGGTCATCTTTCTCCTTCAGGGCTCTCGCTGTAGTGGATGTCAGCTTGATCAAATTTGAGCCCACTTCTGCATTCTAAAAAGAAATCAGCACAAAAATAAACAAATAAAGGAACACTTGTTATCCAAAGCAAACCTTTGCTTTTCCATGTACATTTCCAAAACACATTAGAGCACGTCACCTTGCTGGGCCTCCCATGAACCAGAGCAAGTAGCTATCTTACTGCTGGTAGTATCAATTTTTTTTTTTTTAATGTGGATAGACAATTTGAAGCCACTGCCCCAAGGTCACATAGCTGGTGGGTGGTCGAAGCAAGGCTCTTAGAGCCACTGCTCATCACTGTCACTCTGTGCAAACTTCGCCCTCCCGGAGAAAATGCCTGTGCTTCTAAGAGTTGCTTCTTAAACACTGGATGATTCACCTGTGAAAGGCAGCATCAGTCATTAAAAGGGTGTTTATAAAGTTTTGAATAGCATCAGAAATGCTTATGATATAACACTCGGTAAAAAAAACATCAGGACAAATCACACAGGCAGGCTGGGCTCAACCACATGAAAAATTGCATAGAGAAGACCTATGAGGGTGCTTCAAAAGTTCATGGAATTAAAAGATAGCTTTATTTTGTTGCAAAATTCTTTGAAGTCCGTGCATAGGAAAGAACTTCAAAAGGCTCATGAGAAGCATATGCTATGTGAGATATTGCAGATGGTGGAGTTATGGGGACTTTAATTTCTTCTTCTGTGTTTCTCCATATTTTCAGCATTTTCTCCTATGAAAAGTTACCACTGTTGAAATGAAAACAAATGCGCAATAAAAATTATGTGGGAGAGAGACAACTTTCAAGCCCATTCTCTGGGATCAATTCATAAGCAGACTTGGCTGTTCGCTACCTGACTGTCATCCTAACCCAGGAGAGGGATCTACAATGAAGTGTTTACTGGGCAGCTCCTGCTCCCTCTCCATACACGCCCCCACTCCTGGCCAACTCTAACCTTGTAGTTCTGCTTCCTTATTTGCATAATGTGGATAATAATAGGGTATGCATCTTCCAGCATCTGGGCTGATTAAAAGAGATCAGATCATCCACACAAACGGGTTATGAGAGTGCCTGGTTCACAAAAAGTGCTAGAAAACTGTGGGCAGCTGCAGTTGATGATGCCATCTTCACTGACCCCCATCCACAGTGGGGTGCACACAAGACACAGAGGAATGCTTGAAACCACAGAGAGCACCGAACCCCTTATGTGAGCACTGTGAAGCCCCAGCAGCCGATCTGATAACCATGCTCCGAGGTGAGGGTAGCAGTGGGTGGCCTATGCAGTGGGGATCCGCTGAACAAGAGGTGAATCTTGCCCTGGGCGACAGAGAGAGAGATGATGCAAGCCTTCATCCTGCTCAGCACATGGTGTAAAAGTCATGGATTGTTTATTTGGGGGATTTTCCATTGAATAATTTTGGAGCATGCTTGTTTGTGGGTAACTGAATCCACAGGTCGGGGAACCACTGTGTTATTAGCCGCCACCACCATGATCCTAATTATTATTGCATGGCTGCCATGGCTAAGAGGATGGCTGAAGCCCTGGGAGACATTGAGGACCAAGGCGAAAAAAATCATGGTTAGGGGGGATTTTGCATTCACATTTTCCAAAAATGGCTTTCAGAATCAAAACCAAGCTATTTTAATCATCCTGGTTCTTTGCTGGGAAGGGGTCAAGTTGATCGCAGTTGAGATTTGCTGTAGTTCAAGCCCTCAATTCACAGAAGAGGAGACTGAGGCTAGAGAAAGAGACTTGCCCAAAGCCACACAGACAGAGCAGAGCCTGGGGCCAGGCCCTCACAGTACAATTCCCCTGCCCAGAAGCAAGAGTGCCAAGGACAGAGGTCAAAGCAGGTGCAGAGGCCCTGAGGCCAGCTCCGTGGGATCCAGCAAGTCCCAGCTCACACATCCCTAACGACTCAATCCAAATCTGCAAGGTCTCCCAGGCACTCGTCCCAGGCTACAATCATCCCCTTTAGGAAGCTGCTTCTTTCTTTTATGCCTGTCTTCCCCATGAAGGCAAGGACCAGATTTTGCACAGCACATAGCAACTGGCTCCCAGGGAGTAACTGCTAAGAGAATGAGGGGAAGCATGACCCCATGAGCTTTTCCATCAACTGTCGAGGGGCAAAACGCGTGTTTCGCAGGCTGGCTGTCGGAAGCAGTGGAGATGAGGTACATGAACAGAGCAACCCAGTGCCCAGGACATCGGCGGTGTCCTAGGAAGAAGCTCCAGCCCTTGCACCTGCATGGCACCGCAGCCAGCGGGAGGCCTGTCCCAGCCCTGATGCTGATGTCTTATAGCTCGGCCTGAAACCTGTCAGACTGGTTGAGGGAGACACCCTGAATGCTTCCACACCCAGCAGCCACCAACATGACTCGGCTGCTTTCCGAGGCCTTTGGGAAGGAATCGCTTTCCAGCCAGGATTCAACAAGACCTTGCAGGCTGCTCAGGCACGGCTTTGTTGGGAGAACTCCCAGGAGAAGCAGCACTCACAGCGATCCCCCAGAAGCTAGCTTGGGTGTGAAATCTGACTCCCCCCCGACAAGCTTGCTGGGTCTGCTTCCTCATCTATGCGTTGTTGGGGGGTGGGAGGGTGGCCTGGGGCTGAGTGTGTCACCCCAAGGCCCTGTATCTAAGGATTAAGTTAAATAATGGGTGTGAAAACACCCAGGCCAGGGCTAGCTAGACCCAGCATAGTACCTGGGAGCCAGAACAACTCACAATCAAATCCCAACTCAAACCTCGCAGGCAACTCTTCTAGGTCGAGCAGTTTCTTCGCTCTGCCATTTGTGGATATGGGCTGATAAATAATTCAGAGTGTTGGGATGTGGTTTAACAAAGCCTTTGCCAGTCCCTGAAATGTGCAGAACCCAGGATGAGAGTACAACTGAAGGTTCGCCAACAAAATATCTATCCGACCATAGCAACCAAATAGACAGAACACTCTCTCCCCACCTGACTCGACACACAGACCCTTGCAATGTTGTGTTGAACTGCAGTGCCCAATACAGCAACCACCAGCCATAGGTATGCATTCAGATTTAACCTTTAACTAAGGATAAGAAAAATAAAATCAGTTAATAAAAGCACACATCGTTAAGTGGCGACTGTACTGCACAGAGAGAATGTTCCAGCAACATGGCAGGTGGTCTGGAAGGATGAGTGAACATGAAATCCTAGGACACCTTGGGGGTGAGCTGGAATAGTGTGGCTAGAAGTGGTCTCTGGCCCCTGGCTCTCTTTCTTTCTCACCCCAGGCTCTGCCCCCAATTCTATGGGTGATCCAGCCAGCACAGCCAAGACTTCAGCCAGCCCTGGCCACTGCATGGGCCCAGGGTGGGCACTCCAGTGGCTGAGTCTGGCCCTGGGAGAGCAGAAGCAGACATCAAAGCAGGACTGGGGTCCAGAGTACATTTAGGGGGGCAATGGGATACCCTTCTGGCTGGGCAGGATCCACAGGTCCTATGGACTCTCCACCTGAGGAGGAGGAGGGGACGTGCTGCAGACCAAAAGGGCAGAGCAGGGCCTCCTGAGTGCCGAGCCCAGGGCCGGGGTCCCTCTTTCCAGGGTCTAAGAGCAGAAGAGGCATTGGACACATGGCCCGGAACATCGTGATAAACCATGGCTTCTCTCTGCATCGGGAGACAAAACTCTAATGATGCAGGAGTTGGAAGTTCAAATTGCATCCTCTCACAGCCCCTCACGCATGGCTGGGAAGTGCTTCTGATCCCTGCTTCAAGGCAGCCAGGAAGACTGTAGGACAGCTGTCCCCTGCTGTCTGTACATGTCAGATGTCTCCCAGCCACGCCCCCTCCCCTGCCGAGCCCTGCCCTAGACACCCGCAGTCCCACATAAACAGGCCCAGCAGCCGAGAGGCCCTGACGGCCCTGCCTTCCTTTGACCCCAGTTGGCCCAAAGACCAGGGACTCTGGGGCAGTCTGGGGCTTTAAATCCAGCTCACTGCTGCTCACTCTACTGGACAGCACTCTCACCAGCACAGGTTCTGATGCCACGGGAGGACTTTGTGTCTTTTTTTTTTTTTTTTTTTTAAGACTTGTTTATTTAGTTGAGTGTCAGAATTACAGAGAGTGAGCAAGAGACAGAGAGAGGTCCTCCATCTGCTGGTTCACTCCCCCATACGGCTGCAATGGCCAGCACTGGGTCAGGCCGAAGCCAGGAGCTTCATCCAGGTCTCCCACTGGGTAGCCTGGGTCTAAGCACTTGGGCCATCTTCCGCTGCTCTTCCCAGGCTGTTAGAAGGGAGTTGGATTGGAAGTGGAGCAGTCAGGACAGGAGCTGGTGCCCATATGGGATGCCAGCATCAAAGGTGCAGCTTTACCGGCTGTGCCACAACACTGGCCGGCTTTGTGCCCTATTTAGAGACCCTGCTAAACTCTTTAATTAATCCATTACCAGTATTTAAGAGCTTAACAAGTGCCCTCCAAGTGCAACGGATGAAGTCACACGACAGAGTCTTGGCATCAAGGGACAAGGGGACTGAGATGGTGCCTGACACTTGAAAGAGAGGCGAGCAAATGGCTCCAGAGTGTGCCCTCACCCCAGGCCAGTAAGGAGGGACGAACTGAGGTGCTGAGACACAGGCCACCCAGCCAGGGAGTCGCAGCTGCGCTGGGACAGGACGGCAGGAGAGGGGACAGAGGGCAAAGGCCCCAGACGTGCAGGCCGTCTGACGAAGGGCAGCACCTGCTCGAGCTGGCCTCACAGTGGCCTTGGGGCAGGAGGGAGCCGGAGCTGGGGCTCTGCACACGGAAGGCGGTGTCTGCCTCCTTGACTGTGCAATTTCCAAAGGCAGGTGTAGCAACTTGAAAGTGAAGAGGACATGTTTAAGGGACCATAAACAGCCATCCAGTGGCGTGGTCAGAGCTGCCCAGCCCAGGCTCTGCTGACCTTTGCTATTTCAAAGCACTGGATAGCTCACACGACGGCTTTTACAAATACACACTCAACTTCCTCGCATGGCTCCATGGAAACCAGCCACCCCCCGAGGAGGGTAAAGGTGGTAAAAGCTCATGGTGTGTAGGCCGTGGGAGGGAGCGTGCACCACCATGCACATCACACATGGGCTGAGCTCAGCCTGAGATTTGCCTCCCTGCCCCCAACCCCGCCCCACCAAGCTGCTTCCTGGGCGAGGGTTCAGGGGCCAGAGGCTTGGGTGTAGCTCTATGGGGGGGGGGGTTGTCACGTGGAGAGAAAGTAACCCTGATTTTTCTCTCAATCCTTTCAAATGGTCACGGAAAGCATCTTGGATGCCATGAAGTCTTTAACACTTCATGCTTTCAGAAATTGCTTTTTCAGGGCCAGTGCTGTGGCGTAGCAGGTAAAGCTGCTGCCTGCAGTGCTGGCATCCCCTAAGGGCGCCAGTTCAAGACCTGGCTGCTCTACTTCTGATCCAGCTCTCTCCGATGGCCTGGGAAAGCAGCAGAGGATGGCTCAAGTCCTTGGGCCCCTGCACCCACGTTGGAGACCAGGAAGAAGCTCCTGGCTCCTGGCTTTGGATCAGCACAGCTTCAGCCATTGTGGCCATCTGGGGAGTGAACCAGCAGATGGAAGACCTCTCTCTCTTTGCCTTTCCTTCTCTCTCTGTGTAACTCTGACTTTCAAATAAATAAATCCTTTTTTAAAAATTGCTTTTTCACAAACTTTGGTCGTGGCTTGGCAGGCCACAGCCCCTGGTCCCAGGCTGAGGACCCCTGCTGCCCGGCCCTGCCTTCTCACCCTTGCCTTCTCTGTGCAGCAGGCAAGGCTGCTTCCACCGGGGAGCCAGACGCTCCCTCTCACCTGAGTCAAGAAAGCAGCCGGTTCACGGAAAGCAAAAGATGGCTTTGGAAACGTGAAGCAGAGGTGATGTGAGACGTGGTAAAAGCCACGGCAGAGACACCAGACAGACAAGAGAATCCAGCTGTGGCATCAGATAAACCTGGGAGCAAATGCTCACTGCTGGGAACCTGGCTGAACCCTGCCCCAAGGATGGGGCAGGAAGGGTGGGACTGAACACCCCCCCCCGCCCCGCCCGGGGCACTGCTGGAGTCCCTGTGACCCATCTGCGCTCCATCCAGGAGGCCCGCTGGGGGAGCAGCGGCCATACTACCCCTTAGCAGTTACAAACGTGGGTTTAAAGACCATTCCGACCTTGGCTCTGCCACTCTGGGCTGTGTGACCTGGGGCACGGTCATTAACCTCTCTGAGCTTCCATTTCTTTCATCTCTAAAATGAGGCTAATTTGGGGACCTCTCCCACAGGTTGTTTAGTTCATTACATGAGGTAAGGAAAATAAAACGCTTAGCAAAGTACCTGGCACACGCATGCAGCTGGTAAATGCGAGCTATCAAAACTTAATTGAATCAAATTTGATTTGATTTAAATTAATTAAGGCATGAAGTCAGTGGGATCTGGAGCCTCACTCGGAGCCCAGAGCCGCAGTAGATCTACAGTGACCACATGGAGCATCGCATGCAGGAACACAGCTGCCCAGCATCGGGGGACCATGGGGGCAGACGGCGACAGACTCCTGCCACTAGGCGGGTACTTAAACTGACGCCGTCGCAGGATGCTTAATACTAGGGAGAGATGTGCAGACGACACATGGGTTAGAAGAGTGTTTACTTAGAGGCAGACAGAGAGAGCGCGAGACACAGCCCCCATCTGCTGGTTCACTCTCTGAATGTCCACAATAGCCCCAGGCCAGGGCTGAAGCCAGGAGCCAGGAGCCTAATCCAGGTCTCCCACATGGGTTGCTGAGGCCCAATCACTTGAGCTACCACCGCTGCCTCCCAGGGTCTGCATTAGCAGGGAGCTGGAGTCGGGAGCCAGAGGTGGGAATTGAACTTGGGTACCCCAGTGTGGGCTGTGGACACCTTTACTGCTGGACAAACATCTGCCCCCTGCTTTGTTGACTTTGGTGCAAGAAGCTTTGAAATCCTTGCGTAGTTTTCTTATAAAAACACTTTCTAAGACCCTTTTGAATCCTCTGAGACAGAAGGTAGATTAGGAGCTGCTCGGGAGGTGATGCGGGGAGGAGCAGGGGGCCATGAAGAGGTGATGGTGAGGGTGTGGAATTCCTTTTTGGGTGATGAAATATTCAAAGTTGACTGTGGGGTGGGCATGTGGCACAGCAGCTAAGATGCTGGGTTCGAGTCCCAGCTCCCAGCTTCCTGGCAATGCATCCTGGAGAGGCAGCAGTGGTGGATGGAGCACTTGGGGTCTCTATGGATCTATGTGGATGTCCCAGCTCGTGGCTCCAGCCTGGCCCAGCCCCAGCTTTTGTGGGCATTTGGAGTATGAACCAGCAGATGTGAGATCTGTCTCTCTCTGCCTTCCAAATAAAATAAATAAAAATTAAAAAAAAAACCACTTTTTTTTTTTAAACAAAACTAATTGTGGTGGTAGTGGCATAGCTCGGGGAATTTTACTTTTTCCTTTGCCTCGACTTTCTAAAGATTCTGCCACTCATCTGGACCACTTTTGGCAAAATCATGAAGATGTTTTTGGTTTTTCCGTAAATACAGTTCACTCTGGATTGTGATGCCAATCAAATGAGCGCCCGCAGAACTTCCTGCCTGGGCTCAGGTCTCCGGATGGGAAACGGGCCTTCTGGGAAGCCCTTACCTGGTCCCCGTGGAGGGGCAGGGCAAACCTCCGGAGGGTGGGGGCCGAGGTGAGCCTGGCATTTTGCTCGAAGGCCTGGTTCAGGTTGGCCAGGTAGAAGAGCTGGTAGAGGCTGCTGTCGTCATAGGCGATGATGTCAAACACGACGCAGCCGTCCTCCTCGTAGGCGTTGACATGGTGGAAGACCACCAGGGGGTCCGTGTAGAACTTGATGGGCACGGGCTTCCGGGTCCTCTGGTCGATGATGTGAATGTAGGTCTGAAAGCAGACGCGCAGTTGGCACTGGGCTCTCCCTGTCAGGGCCAGCGCTGTGCCCCCACGGGCCAGCCAGCACCCCATCTGGCGGGTACTAGCCTGGGCCTACTGTGTGTCTGCTCACAACAGCGCTCGGTAAGCGGAGCTGTCTAGGATGGGCAGGAGGGACGCTCGCTGCCAAGGCCTCTGCAGCCACCAGGGGGACGCTGCTTGTGGGGCTGCTGAGGCTGCACCGCGCCCTCATCCCGCTGCCTCCTGGGCCTGCTTCGCCTCTTGCTCCCCCTTCCCCATCATCAGACTTTGGAAATCAAGAGGGGAGCCAGGAAGGGGGCTTCAGCGGTGTGGTGGGGGGCTCGATGCAGGAGGCAAAGACAGGGGTGAACATCCAAGGCCCTCTCTTCCCTCAGGACCCCAACCCTGAGCCAGCCACATGGAGTCTTCCAGAAGTCCTCTTCCAAACGCATCCATGAGCCTGTCCCAGGGCTCCAAGTCTTCTCACTTTCTAAATGCCAGGGAATCCCTGGAGGTCTGGATTGGAGGCCACAACACCCCCTCCACTCCCCGCTACCTGGAGTTCCCTCCCCCTACCCAGCTTCCCACACTGGGAGGCTCTGCTGCAGGGCAAGCTCCAGTTCAGCCGCCCACCCCTGCTGTGCATCAGGCACCGCTTTGGGAACCCGGAAAGACAAAGGAATGCCACTCCCTGCTCTCATGGACCTTACATGCCAGCAGGGGTGAGGCCAACAATAAATACCAGGCATGTGAGATGTCAGGGACGATGGGCTCTCCTGGGAAATGAGCAGCACGGGAGAGGGAGCCAATGCCTTCACTCCTTCAGCCACCTTGCTCTCCTCCCAGAGGAGAGACGGCCACAGCAGGACCATCTGTGCGAACGCACAGAGAACATGGAGGGATGTCCACTGGGAAGCGGTGGCTCCCTCCAGAGTGGGGAGTGGGCAGGGCACGGGAGGAGAGTGGCGGGGTTAGGGAGGAGACTTTATTATACACGTGTGTTACCTGAAAACAAAACACTGTTCCAAAGGTAACAACAGGAACTCAGTAACTCTAGTCACGCACACACATCCATATGGGAGTGTATGCACACACAGTGCACGTGTGCACACACACACCTGCACACACGTGCTGGGAGCACCCAGGCATAGCTGAATTACAGGAGATGTTTCTGCTGGACCTCTGGGTGGAAGTCTCTAGCATCATGACGTGGAAGGAGCCTCCCGCCCACCTCCTCTTGCCCCTGCCCCTCCCCGCCCCGTCTTTGGTGGCAACAGAGAGGCTGGAGGTGTGAGGAGCCCTGCTCGCCCTGGGGACTGAGGACAGGGCCCCTTTGCTGCTGGGCCAGTGAGGACTGCCTTAGCTGCTGAGGTTACCCAAGGTCACACCCCTTCCTGGGACTGTGTCCAGCGACGTGCAGACAAGGGGCTACACAGGCAGGGGCCACTGTGAAGGACCGCCCAGCTTCAGACACCTTGGGGAGGCTGATGGCTGCCCTTCCCTTAACCCTCCCCCAAGCCGCACCTTGTCCTCGGGGTGGAAAGCCATGCAGGACGCCCAGCTCACGCCCCGGATGTACGCCGTTGCCATCTTGAGGATATCCAGCTTGAAAGGCTGCTCCAGGAACACGAGGTAGTTCTCGGTGATGCCGAAGCTGTGGTAGTAGCTCGGGGAGAGCAGGGAGCGCGAGGGCATGGAGCAGAACACCTCGGCCCGTGTCAAGGGGCTCCGCTTCCCCTTCCCCTTGGCTTCTGCAGGAAAGCAAGGGCCGGGAATCGCACAGGAGCTGGGCCCCCAACACCACCACCACCCCTAGAACCAACGTTGTTGCTAGCGAGATGAAATTTTCAACAGCGGCCAAGAAGGAGACCAGACAAGGATCTTACTGCCAAGGTCAGTGCAGGGCCCGACACCAGCCCCTGCAGGTGCAGCTGCCACAGCCCACACTGGCTGCCCGAACTGAAAACCATGGAACCACAGAGAAAGCCTCTAGGCCAGGGGTCTATGACACAGCCTGGGAGCTAGACCCAGCAGCCACCTGCTTTTGTGAATAAAGTTTTATTTGGGACATGGCCTGGCTCACTCCTCTTTGTGTTGGCCACGGCTGGCTTTGTCTTCCAGTTCCGGGGTGACTTGAGCCACTGCGACAGAGATTGCGTGTTCTGCAAAGCCCTAACTCATGCCATCTGGCCATTTGAAGGAAAAGGATTGCTGATTCCCATTCTGCACTGGTGCCTCTCACACTTTTACGAGTGAGGACCAGCTAGGGATGGATGGAAGGTGCAGTCTGACTCCGTGTACTGGGACAGGGCCTGGGGTTCTGCATGTCAAGCTGTCTACACAGGCTTAAGCTCTGCTCTTGTGTCAGAACCATCACTGGACATATGTGTCACAGTCTTTCCTTGAGGTTCTCTTGATACTGTCCATTCTGAAACACCTGGGCGAACGGGGCCAGCTTTGTGGCATGGCGAGTAAAGCCACTGCCTGTGACACCGGCATCCCACATAGGCACTGGTGAGTGTCCCAGCTGCTCCACTTCCCATCCAGCTCCCTACTTGTGTGCCTGGGAAAGCAGTGGAAGATGGCCTGAGTGTGTGGGTCCCTGTACCTACATGGGAGACCCAGAAGAAGCTCCTGGCTTTGGCCTGGCCCAGCCCTGGCCACTGTGGCCATTTGGGGAGTGAACAAGCAGATGGAAGACCTCTCTCTCCCCACCACCCCACACCCCCCTCTAACTCTGCCTTCCAAATAAATAAACCAATCTTTAAAATAACAAGCAAAACCCAAAACACCTGGACATGGGGCCGAGCACCTACAGTGACAAGGGGCTTTTACACAGATCTTGAGAAGGAAGTGAGGATGTGGGGTGCCCATGTGACCAATGGGAAGCTGAGGCTTGATAGAACATTCTAACACCGTAGCCAAAGCCACAGGGTTATGCTGAGAAAACACACGGCCCCCGAGCCTTGACTTCCTCCTCTGGTAGCGAAGGCAGAGATCGGAATGAGACCGCGCAGCTCGGCAAGCAGCTTACCCGGCACCCGGATGCCAACGGTGCTCAGCACACGTGGGCCCTTCCCGTCCTCTGTGGGGATGAGTCAGGCCCTGGCCGAAAGGCCTCCGCACCCATGCCTGGGGCTGCTCCACCATGAGCTGTCTGCAAACATCCCCGCCCCTCTGGAGGCCACCTGTGCACACTGTAATCAGCTGGCTGGAGGGAGGGACGCTCTGGGGTTATGGGATGGTTCCTTTCTTCACAAAACAAATGGAGCACAACGCACACTGAAACAAAAGCACCCTGGCCGGGGAGCGGGAGGCGCTCCAGTGTGGAGTCGGTACTCAGAACGGCCACCTCCGTGTCAGTGGCTCCTGTAAACTTGGGACCATGGCCATGTCCCCTTGGGCCCCACAGTCCTCCTCTGGAACATGAGAGGGCAAACTCGGATGCCCAGACGGTCCCCAAGTCTGACCTTCCTGGATTCTGAACTTGACCCTCGATCCTCCTATTGGCCTAACTACCGGGAGTTCCATTTAACAAGGACACTCATTGTATATTCTGACCTCAGGGGCTCCCAGATCCTGGCAGAGCCTGGCGATTCATTCGGGAGTTTCCACAGGACAGTGGGGGAAGGGGACCGGCAGGGAGCCCAGATGCAAACAGCAGTCCTAAACCAGAAAGGCAGGTCCGCGAGCACTCTTGTGGCTTCTTGCGGCCTCCTAAGCCCTGTGCAGCTGCCCTCTGAGGCCTGGTCTCCTGGGTGTGGTTCCCAGGAGGGTCCTGGACAAACATGGCCTGGTCTCCTGGGTGTGGTTCCCAGGAGGGTCCTGGACAAACGTGGGCTGGGAACCTCACCCTCTTCCCCCTCGAGAACACGCAATCTCAGCCGGCCTGGGCTGTGCTCCAGGAGCCTGGCCCAAGCAGAGGAGGCTCAGAAAGCTCAGGGAGCAGGGTGGGGCTCTGGAGTGGATCCCAACAGGCCAAGCTCCCTGACCAACCCTGGGAGTCTGGCTGCAGGGGCTGGGGAACATGTGGGTGGCACAGCCGTGGTCTGCAAAAGTTTGTCCTAAGGTGAAGAAATGGATGGAAGGCTAGGGATGGGGTGATGGATAAATGAATGCAATAAAGTACTAGAGCCTAAAGAAAAGGCTAGAATAGATGGATGGCTGGATGGGTAGGTGGCTGGCTGTCTGGACAGATGGATAGATGGTTGAGTGGACGGGTGAATGGATGGATGGATGGATAGGTGAGTAGGTGGGTGGGTGGGTGGACAGATGGATGGATGGATGGATAGGTGAATAGGTGGGTGGGTGGGTGGGTGGATGGATGGATGGGTAGGTGGGTGGGTAGAAGGGTAGATGGGTGGGTAGGTGGATGAGTGGGTGGATAGATTGTTGGGTGGATGGATAGGTGGATGGTGACTCAGTGGATGGGTTGGATGGTTGGATGGGTGGATGGAAGGATGATGGGTAGATGGGTGAGTTAATAAATATATAAACTGGGACCTAAAAATGGGGGATTAGGTTAGAATAAAGGGAGACCCTTCGTCCAAGAGAACTCCCAGCAACTCTTCCTTTCTTCTGCAGGAGAAAGCTGAGTTTATGGTCACCTGAACAACCTGTGGGGGAAGCGTCACCCTGAGTGTTGTCATTAATGAGTTGAGGGTGTTAGGAGGAGCCACACTCAGCTGTTGTGCTTGGTGGCATTCCTGGGGATGACCCACCTGGTACCTCGGCAGGGATCCTAAACATCACATATTTTGTCTTCCCTTTGTCCACGATGGATGTGCCCATGTTGAAAACATTTCCAGCCGCGTCATAGTGAGGATGTGCCGTTGCCATATTCACCGCCACATATTTACGATAATCAACCTGCAGAACACAGCAGCCACATGGTACCAAACAGCGGGGAGGGAGAGGTTCTGAGAAGACCCGACTCGCTCCAGGTTCAGAGAGAGGAAGGATGTTTTCAGCACATTGCCTGATTGGAAACTACGGCAGAAGTTGCACCTCCAAGGTTTGCTCTGGGGACCTCACACCTCGCACTGGGTGGGGTGGGGGATCCTGGAGTGAGCAGGCTGCAGGGAGTTGGTGAGCTGCGTCGTTTTCTGTGGCTGTTGCCCCCGTCCTGTTGCCTGGCCCTGCCACGTGTCTTAGGCCTGGAGGTTGATGCCTCACTACAGAAAGCTCTGAGTTATGACCCGGGCAGAGGGAGCCAGAGAGTGGCTCTTGGTCTCTGCCCTGTGAAGTTCTGGTTAAGTCCTTTAACTATGTTGTGTTTGCACTCCACAAAGCCCTAGAGCTCAAGACCCCTCTCATAGGATTCTTCTAGGGACTGGGAGATTTCAAAACCATTTGGTCAAAGTGAGACTCCAATAACAAGTGGGAAAATTAGCCCCTCTCCCCGTGGAAATACAGGGTGGCTAGAAACCAACTAGATGCCCTTCGTCCCCCAGGACAACACAAGCTCCAGTCAAGAGCCAAGGAATGCTCTGCTCTGTCCCAGTGTTTTCTCTTTTGTGGAAAGCATACATCAGTTGGACCTATGCCTCCTAGCTTAAAAGGAGCTGGACATCATTTCCCAGCTAAGAAAAGCACTGCCTTTACCAGATCGTTAGAGGGCATTGCCAAGGCTTCAGGTTTTGAATGCCAGCTGCAGAAAATTGCAAGTGGGTCTATCGATTTTCATGCAAACGTTCACTGAGCCTCCCCAGGAGTGGCATCTGTGAGGGCCTTGCTATCTGCCTCATGCCTCCCTCTTCAGGCCAATACAGGGTAGGACTGCTAGGAATTGCAAGTGCTCCAACTCATTCATTCATCCACCATCCAAATACTCACTGAGGTCCCGCAGGGCCAAGAACATACTTATGGGTAGAACTGTGTATTCAAATATATATATATATATATATATATATATATATATATATGTATATATAAATACATATATACATATATATGCTGAAGTCCTAATCCTGAGACTTACAAACACGAACTCATTTGGAAATATGGGTTTTACAAATGTAATTAAGATGAGGTCATGGGACCAGCACCGTGGTGCAGTGAGTTAAGCTGCTGCCTGCAATGCTGGCATCCCATACCAGAGCACTAGTTCAAGTCTAGCTCTCTGCTAGTGTGCCTGGGAAAGCAGTGGAAGATGGCCCAAGTACTTGGACCTCTGCCATTCATGTGGGAGACCAGGATGGAGTTCCAGCCTCCTGGCTTTGGCCTAGCCCAGCCCTGACTGTCGCAGCCATTTGAGGAATGAATCAGCACATGGAAAATATTTCTCTTTCTCTCTCTCTCTCTCTGGCTTTCAAATAAATAAGAATTTTTTTTAAAAGATGAGGTCACAATGCATTAGAGCAGTCTCCCATCCAACCACCTGTGCCTTTACAAAGATGGGGAGTTGGCAGGCATCGCGGCTCAATAGGCTAATCCTCCGCCTTGCGGCGCCGGCACACCAGGTTCTAGTCCTGGTCGGGGCGCTGGATTCTGTCCCGGTTGCCCCTCTTCCAGGCCAGCTCTCTGCTGTGGCCCGGGAGTGCAGTGGAGGATGGCCCAAGCCCTTGGGCCCTGCACCGCATGGGAGACCAGGAGAAGCACCTGGCTCCTGCCTTCGGATCAGTGCAGTGCGCCGGCCACGTCGGCCATTGGAGGGTGAACCAACAGCAAAGGAAAACCTTTCTCTCTGTCTCTCTCTCTCTCACTCTCTCACTGTCCACTCTGCCTGTCCAAAAAAAAAAGACGGGGAGTTGGACACACAGACCCACAGGAAGAATGCCACGTGGTGATGGAGGCAGAAGTTGAAGTGGCATGTCTCCAAGCCGAGGGGACACCAAGGATCGCTGGCAGCACCCGAAACCAGAAGAGCAAAATGTGTCATCAGGTGGTTTGTCACTGTGTGGACCTCGTCAAGGAACTTGTGCACACTGAGAGCTTTGGTGGCTGCCACCAGGCAGTCCCATCTCACGGGACACCAGCATGTCCTCAGGCCACCAACCATCAAAAGGCCGTTATACAGCGGCAGCTTTGTTACCAGAGCACAAGAAAGCAACAGTCACAGTGAGGAAAACGACTCAACCCCCACCCTCAAAGGAGCCTGGAGTTTAGTTCCACGGGCTGTGCTAGGGGAAGCCTGGGATGGAACTGCATTAGAGGAGGGGACCCTCTGGGGAGCTCCCTGCAGGCAACACGGCCACACACACACACACCCCCCCCCCATGAGGTCCCTTTCTTGAGTTGGGAACGATGCTGGTCATAGATTCGCCCAAACCTTCTCCAGGGTTTCCAGGGTCTCTGGGTTGATTTTCCTGATGTAATTTGTCTCGGAGGTCGCGTAGAAGTCTTCCCCACACTTCATGATGTTGATCAGGCAGTTGTCTGTGAAGTCGGGGATGGTATGAGACAAGTAGGAGAAAGCTCTGTGGAGAAAGCAGATTGGCAGGGTGCATGGCCATGTCTCTCCAGAAAGTTCTGCCCTAGGGTTTCCTACCACTCCAAATGTTAGGAAACTAAAAGTGTCGGTCCCAGGGGGTCACTTGAGGAATTCTGGGGACTTGGGCATCAGGTTCCCCAAAGATACGACCATGTTGAGTCCCCAGGACAATACGGGTGACAACTGACCCCTCCTGGACTCACAGATCCCCATGTCTCCCCCCTCCCCAGAGCCAGCAGGCGTTCGGGGGTGGCTTTAAAGCAGCTCTTTGGAAACCTGCCTGCTACACTTCATGGCCCCCAAAGCCCAGCAAACTCCCAGTCCCTACTATGGCAGTAATGTGAGCCCACCCTGGTTATCTCACATTTGTCCAAGAAAGTAGTTCTTTCCAAAAAGGAAAACAAACCATGGATGAGTGCACCCATTCAACCTGAAGGCAAAGTCAGAGTAAGAGGAAAGAAAACCCAAAGGCTTTTGGTGAAATCAGCAGACAGGATTGAGTACTGAGCAGTACTCCCCCTACTGACCAATTCTGTAACTACAAGGGTGCTCCCCTGGTTGAGGTTTTTAGTTCATGGCCCTCCCCCACTTTCTCACTGGCTCCTCCCCTGTTCCCCATCTGCAAGAGAGTTCAGGGCTCGCCCTGTGCCAGCCCTAGGCCCAGATACCGGAATAGGCAAGGATGTCAGTTCTGGAAAAGCAGGAGTAATCTTCCATCCCTGGGCCAGTCCTCCCTAACCCTTTCAGAACCCTTCTACGTCTAAAGAGGAGAGAACAGACATATTGCAGAAGCTCCAAGTCCCGGCTGAGAATTTAATTGTTGGATCACAACCAAGATGATTTATAATGGATACAGTGAAAGATCTCTCCTCTCCTTGTCCTGCCAGCTTCCCACCGCCTCAAAGCATCCTTTCGCAATCTCTGTGCCTACATAAGCAAATACGAATCCAGAGTTTCTGTTGGTTTTCTGCACAAAACAGAGTAGATAAATGCTCTTTCTACACCTTTCTCTTCTTCCTACTTAATAGTTTATCTTGCAAATATTTGCATTCAGGTCAGAGAGCACCCTTGTTCCTTCTTACTTCTGCATGGCAGATTCTTGCACACTTTTAGTGTTATTTATTAGGCTGTTTTCAGTTTCTTCTTCTGACAAATGATGCCGCCAGGAACACCCTGGCACGTCTGCCATCTCAGACACGAGTGACTGTGTCTGTAGACCGAAGGGACCATGCGTCTGTAATTTTGATAGAAAATTCCAAACCGTCCTCCCACCAGCCACACGGGAGGGCATCTAATAATTTGTCAAACGCCCTTTGCCTCTCTTGCTGTGAGCCACCAAGATTTGCCTGACATCTGGGGTCGGAGCCCAGGCCCGGGGGCTTCTGCTTTGCCGCTCTGAGAAAATCGTCAGAGGACTGCTTTGACCGTCACAGACATCAAAAAGCACGGGATGCAGTTTCAGATGAAAAATGAGCAGTTACTTGGAAAAGATGTTTTTGCAGGGGTCCGGGTAGGCCATTGTTCCGAACTCCGACACCACGATCCTGTTTGCCTCGATGTTGGTGTTGTACGTGTCACTTCTCAGGTATTTGCTCCTGTAAGAGACTTCCCCTGGAAAAGAAGCAGCAGATCAGCCCCGGCCTGACACCTTCGCGGGCTTTAAAGCCCACTTTCCAGGGGCCTGGGTGCAGGAGGGGGGAGGTTAGTTTGCTAGGACAGGTGCCACTGATGTGTGTGTGCATGTGGAATACGACATCACATGGATTTTGCACTCGAGATGAGTGTGCCCTTCTTAACCCCATTGTCCATATGTGGGAACGGAGGCTTAGAAATACATTCAGTCGTCTTGCTCATTAGTGCTTGCTAACAGAGGCAGGCCCAGGCCATCGGCCGTATCTTCCACCACACTGGTGGCCCTTGGGGAAGGCCCTTGGAGTGCTGGGCCAGAAGCACTGGGCCACACTGCCTATGTGGGCTGGGTTCCCTCAGGGTTCCAGTTAGTTCGGTGAGCCCCTCCTCAGCACCTCATTGACAGTGCCAGCCCCCTGGTTTCAAATTTCTCACCAGAAGAAATGCAAAGGGCTTAGGTACTCGTGGCCCTTGCACACCCATTTCTGACCTAATAAAAGTGAGCTGCAGAGAGGTTAAGTATCTAGCACAGTGATCAGTAATCTTGATTCAAAGGCCGGCAAGGGAAGTGGGCTCTCTTAACCAGGAAAAATGATCAGTTTCACTCTCCTGTCCGTTCCTCAAAACATGCCAGCACAACCCTCTGGCCTGACTGCATTTCCCAAGTTCCCAAGTTGGACTGAGTTATGTCAACCACATCATATCAAGAAGCAGAAGTCTTTGGGGTGGACGTTGGGAGCCACTGCTAAGACTCCACTTAGGTGCCAGCATTGTGGCACAGAGGGTTAAACTGCTGCCTGCAGTGCCAGCATCCCATATGGGTACTGGTTCAAATCCTAGTAGCTCTGCTTCCAATCCAGCTTCCTGCTAACATGCCTGGGAAAGCAGCAAAAGATGGCCCGAGTCCTTGAGCCCCTGCACCCATGTCGTTCTTGGCTCCTTGCTTTGGCTGAGCCCAGCCCCAGGTCACTCCCCAGCTGTTATGACCATTTGGGGAATGAACTAGCAGATGGAAGATCTCTCTCTCCCTCTCTCTCTCCCTCTCTCTCTCTCTGATTCTGCCTTTCACCCACATGGGAGACTGGGAAGAGGCACCTGGATCCTGGCTTTGGATTGGTGCAGCTCCAGCTGTTACAGCCATTTGGGGAGTGAACCAACAATGGCAGACCATTCTCTCTGTCTCTCTCTCATTGTCTGTAACTCTACCTCTCAAATAAATAAATAAAATCTAAAAATAAATAAATAAATAAAAATAAATAATATGTAGGAAAGAGAACACGAGCAGCCCCTGGAAGCCCCTTCATATGTTCGTCTGTCACTGCCTCTACCTCTGGGCAGGGGTGGGAACTTTTTCTGCCAAGGGCCTTTGGGATATTTATAGCATCATACAAAATCATCACCTTAAAAATTAGCTTGCTACCCACTAAACTAGGGTCTTTTTGCTTTTTACTTGTTAAACTTTTTTTTTTTTTTTTTTTGGACAGGCCTAGTAGACATTGAGAGAGAGAGACAGAGAGAAAGGTCTTCCTTTGCTGTTGGTTCACCCTCCAATGGCCGCTGCGGCCGGTGCACCGCGCTGATCTGAAGCCAGGAGCCAGGTGCTTCTCCTGGTCTCCCATGGGGTACAGGGCCCAAGCACTTGGGCCATCCTCCACTGCACTCCCGGGCCACAGCAGAGAGCTGGCCTGGAAGAGGGGCAACCGGAACAGAATCTGGCACCCTGACCGGGACTAGAACCCAGTGTGCTGGCGCCGCAAGGCGGAGGATTAGCCTATTGAGCCACGGTGCCCGCCAAACTTTTTTTTAAAGATTCTTTTATTTATTTGAAAGTAAGAGCTACACACAGAGAGAAGGAGAGGCAGAGAGAGAGAGAGAGAGAGAGAGAGAGGTCTTCCATCCGCTGGTTCATTCCCCCAGTTGGCTACAATGGCTGGAGCTGCACTGATCTGAAGCCAGGAGCCAGGGGCTTCCTCCAGGTCTCCCACAAAAACGGGTGCAGGGTCCCAAGGACTTGGGCCATCTTGTACTGCTTTGCCAGGCCATAGCAGAGAGCTGTATTGGAAGTAGAGTAGCCAGGTCTTAAACTGGCACCCATACGGGACGCCAGCACCACAGGCAGTGGCTTTATCTGCTACACCACAGCGCCAGCCCCATTGTTAAGCTTCTTATCCAGTGAAGTATTAAGCCTTTTCATGGTAATATAAAATATGTTATCTCAAATACTAGAAAAAGACAGACAGGGAGAAGGAAGGAAGGAGGTAGGAAGAAAGGGGGAGGGAAGAAGGGAAGATTATAATGTTCTTCAAAATTACATCATAATGAATCTGTTAAACTAATTAAAAATTTAAAAAACAAATAAATCTTATAAATAACTAAATATTACCTCTATTAAAAATTAGCCTGCTATAGATTTATTGAATTTCAAGTCCCTTCTGCGGTTGCCTTGGCAGGGCTGGACCAAATGATTTTGCAGCTAGTTGTGGCCTGCGGGCCGGAACTTCCCCACCCCTGCTGGAGTCACCACTGTGTTGACTTCTTTTTTTTAATATCTTGGTTAGGTATTTTTTTTAAGATTTATTTATTTACTTGAAAGTCAGAGTTACACAGAGAAGGAGAGGCAGAGAGAGAAAGGTCCTCCATCTGCTGGTTTACCTCCCAGTTGGCCACAAGAAATAAGTTGGAGCAAGAAATAAAATCCACGTGGAAACCTGAGTCTCCCCGGGGTGGGGACCTGGCTGCTGGGCTCCCTCCTTGCCCCCCACCTCCTGGCCCTGGTGGGGTTTAATGAATACCGATTAAGGCACAAACTCAGGACCTAGTCAACCGGAAGTGCAGACTGCTACCCCTTCCTCTGTTTTCTGCCTGGTGCCCTCAGAACGGATCTCCCCCAGCCGAGCTGGCTCAGTGACACCTGTTCTCACAGTTGGTACCCAGGTCGGGACACACAGTTCACCTCCCGGAGCCTGGGGAGGAGCGAGCAGGTCTTCAGTGGTCTCCTGCAATTTTATTATGAGTCGAGTCACTGGCAGTGTCATTTTTTCCACCTAAGTGCATGGGGAGGGGACATCTTGAATGTTGAAACACGCACTCATCCTCGGAGTTGGACAGGAAAACACAGCGCTGCCGTTAGAAGTCAACACAGCTGGGGCTGGCACTGTGGCCTTGTGGGTGAGGCTGCCGGCTACAGTGCCAGCATCCCATATGGGCGCCAGTTCTAGTACCAGCCACTTCACTTCCAATCCAGCTCTCTGCTTTGGCCTGGGAGAGCAGTGGAAGATGGCCCAAGTCCTTGGGCCCCTGCACCCACTTTGGAGACCTGGAAGAAGCTCCCGGCTCCTGGCTTTTGACAGGCCCAGTTCCAGCCATTGTGGCCATTTGGAGAGTGAACCAGGATGGAAGAATTCTCTCTCTCTGTAACTCTGTCTCTCAAGTAAATAAAAAAATCTTTTAAAAAGAAAGAATGAAAGGAAGGGAAGGGAAGGGAAGGGGAGGGGAGGGGAGGGGAGGGGAGGGAAGGGAAGGAGAGGCAGGGAGGGAGGGAGGGAAGGAAGGAGAGGGAGGGAGGGAGGGAAGGAGGAAAGGGAGGGAGGGAAGGGAGGGAGGGAGGAAAAAAGATGGCTTCTGAGACTCCGGATGGTCCAACAAAATCTGAAGGCAGAGAGACTCCTGGGGTGGCTGAGCCCACACACACTGTTGCCCAGCTACATGCCTCATGGAAGTGCCACCATGGTGTCCCCGCAGCTAGCCTGTCCTCTACCGGCCACCCTTCTGGGGAGTCACCACCCTGAAAGCATTGGCTAAGTGCTTTGCACCCCAAATGCTGAATGTTGTTCCCTTGAAAAGTAAGCAGGCAGCCCAGGCTGGCCGTGCACAGGCCTCCCGCTCCTGCTGCACACCCAGTCCCAGAGCCCGGGAAGCTGTCTCTGGAATCACTCACAGCTGACACCCGGCTTTGAGACTACGGTTAAAGGAGGGGCCCCCAGGCGGTCTCCATCCCCTGCCTCCTCCCCCCTGCAGAGACCCGGTGAACAGGCGTGCTCCTGCCCCAGGGACTCCGAGGATGGTGAACAGGACGGTGAACAGGCGCGCTCCTGCCCCAGGGACTCCAAGGATGGTGAACAGGACGGTGAACAGGCACGCTCCTGCCCCAGGGACTCCGAGGACGGGGCCAAGCGTGATGGTTTTGGGGGCAGGGCAGCAAGCGAGGACAGGCACACAGAGATCTGTCTGGAAGCCTTCAGACCCTGCCCTTCACCCAGCTCCCTCCCCTCGGCTCTGCTCTTAGCCTTGCTGCCATTTTAAAGCCTTGGTTTCTGCCTCTGGGCTTTCTTGCCCTGGGCTGTGCACCAGACTCACCCCGAGCCTGTGAGAAATGACAGAAGGCTGTGGCCCAGCTGTGGCCTCTCTGATGCGCTCGGTCCTGGGGCCACCTGGGCAGCTCGGCAGGGGTCTGGCGTGGAGGGATTCTCATCCCACAACGGGAAACAAGTCAGAAGCATGGTGCTCTGTCACACTCACTCAAACCCTGGGTGTGCCATGGGTTTTACAGATTTAATGGGTGGGCCAGGGGATCTTGCTGGGTTTTTCATGTACTGAGCATGCACTGGGTGTCAGGAGGAGGAAGAAGCCCATTTTACTGGTGAGGAAACTAAGGCTGGCTTGGCCACAGTTCACCATGCCAAGCCTGGAGCATCCAGTCCAAATTCTTCGTCCTGGGACCCAGCCCCACTGATGTCACCTACAACCCAGCAGACTTCCTTAGGAACCCACCTTGTGCAAGTCTCAAGAGTGACAAGAGACAGCCCAGGGGCCAACAGAGGCTTTGCAGCCCTTCTCCTAAGCCAAAATGTTGCCTCATTTGTGGAATTCCCACATTCTGCCCTAGATCCAGCTTTCTGATCCTGCCCTGGGCGACCTGCCCAATTTACTGCTCGCCCCTGCCGGGACCACACACTCAGCTGCGTTCTTTTCAGCCCTGTGGTCTCCCTGCTTTCACTGTGTCTGACTCCACAGTCCGTGTGCTGCCACCCGCCCTTGCCTACCTTCTTGAGGACACGTGTCACTCTGCAAGGCGAACCCCCTGAAAAAGAGCCAGGGACACCTTTCCTGGGAGGTTTGTGCCCAAGACAGGCTGCATGGTGCCTCCTCCCCACATCCAGAGATGTCCACGACCTGATCCCTGGAACCTGTCACCTGACGTGGCAAAGGGACTTCGCAGATCTGGAGATGGGGAGATCGCTCTGGATGACTAACGTCCCCACCAAGGTCCTGATGAGAGGGAGGCAGGAGGGTCTGAGTTAGGGAAGGAGGTGTGAGGATGCAGAGAGAGACAGGCAGGGATTATAGGAAGCTACGCTGTTGGCTTTGAGAACAGAGATGGAGCCACAGGCCAAGGAAGGCAGACGACTTCGAGGAGCTAGAGAGGCATGGAGTCAGATTCTCCACTGGATCCTCCAGCGGGAAGGCAGCCCTGTCAGAGCTTTGATTTTAGCACAGTGAAAAACCCGTCGTAGACTCGTGACCTCTGGTCCGGCAAGAGAAGAGCCGTGTGTGGTGCTAGCCCCTGAGACCCGTGGTTGTGAGCCACAGTGGCCTCAGTGGACCCCCCCAACCCCTTGCTCTCACCGTCCCTGATGGTGAAGCTGTGCAGGAGTGCCAGGCCGTCGAACCAGTGGTTGTATCTGCTCTCCCCGATCGTGTGCATGCCGGGCCCGTTGCGCAGCAGGGTACCCTGCAGCCATGGGGGAATCTGGCCTGTTGGGAGAAAGAATCTTTAGTCGCCAATTCCACATCCAAACCTGAGAAAGGGAAGATGCCACCATGGAGAGGATTGGGGCTGTGGAGGGAGCCCCAGCACCACTGGCTGCACCATTGGTCCACACTGGCTTGTTTCTACACGATGTATAATCCGCCTGGCATTTTGCAGGCACCGAACAGCTGTCCCCCAGCTGTTCATGTCCATGAGGAGAGAGAGGACAACAGGCACTCGGCACACACTGTGATGGAAGCTACGATCCAGACTCAGCCAAGGGGGCCGCAGAGAACAGAACCTCACTCCCATGTGGGCTGACAACAAGAACATGAGGTAGCTTCCTGGAGGAGGATACCTGGCCAAGTTTCTTTTTTCTTTTTTAAAGATTGATTTTTTTTTTTGAAAGGCAGAGTTACAGAGAGAGAGAGAGAGAAGGAGGGAGGGAGAGAGAGAAATCTTCCATCCGCTGGTTCACTCCCCAAATGGCTGCAACAACCAGAGCTGGGCCAGGCTGAAGGCAGGCACCAGGAGCTTCTTTCAGGTCTCCCTCGTGGGTGCAGGGGCCAAGCACTTGGACCATCCTCCACTACTTTCCCAGGTACATTATTAGGGAGCTGAATCAGAAGTGGAGCTGCCGGGACTTGAACTGGCATCCATATGAGATGGTGGCTTAACCATTTCACATGCCACAATGCCAGCCCCGGGCTGAGTCTTGAAGGAGAGTGGGTTCTTGCTTCACAGAGCAGTAAGGCAAGAGCAGGCCAGAGCTGCACTAGGCAGCGAGGTGGCCAGCAGGGCCTCGTGGTGACTGAGCACCTGCAACATGGCTGTCAGAAATGACTTGAACCAGAGGAGCGATACTCAAACACACAGCCGATTTCAAAGACTGAGTAGGGAAAAGTAAAATATTCCTGAGCAACTGCTAACATGGGTAATATTCTGGAGATGTTGTATGAAAGGAAACACACTTTGGAGATTAAGTTTGCCTGTTCCTTCCTTCTTTTTTGAACGTGCCTAGCAGAAAATTTAAAAATACACAAGAAGTGGGGGAGGGGACATTTTGCCCAGCAGTTGATGTGCCCATGGCCCACATCAGAGAACCTGGGTTCATTTCCTGGCAGCACCTTCTGATTCCAGCTCCCTGGTGGTTCAAGTCACTGGGCCCCTGCCATCCACAAGGGAGACCTGGGTTGAGTTCTAGGCTCCTGGCTTTGGCCTGGCCCAACTGTCTGGACATTTGCAGAGTGAACCAGCAGGTTCTCGCCCTCTCTTCCCAGTAAAGATGAATTTTTTGTAAGTACACAAGTGGCACACACTATGTTTCTGCTGGAGAGCTCTGGCCTGAGATGGGACTGGAGCAGACACCGTGGTCCCCTCCGCGTCCCCTCAGCGTTCGTGCCTCCCTGCAGGCTCCTTGCTGCTTTCCTGTACAGCCAGACCCCAGCCTGGCCTCCCTGGACAGACATGTCAACACACACACAATCAGCGCCTGGCACCTGAGCTTTATCCAAAATCAGAAACACCTGTGGGCCCGAGCAGACTCGTGAGCAGTTCTCAGACCGGGCGAGGGCGGCTCCGGGAACCAAAGAGCTCAGGGCCTGTGACTGCCCGCTGGAGCCTAAACTGGACAGTGACAGGAAGGAGTCCACCCCAACCAGGAGAAAGCAAGAGAAATCGACGGAAGAAACGAAGCCGGAAGCCGGCTAACGGATTGTGCCTGAAGAGAGGCTGCTCTGGTCCAGCTCATTGGCCCTGCAGGTGTTTGTGAGCCGGAATCACACCTGCGGGCACCTGAGAGAAACCCACGTGCACCGTTCCACGCCCCGGCAAGCATGCATGAGCATACTAATATTGAATTTACCATGCACACATTTGAACAAATACATCCTACATTTGCAGTGGGCTGCCTCTGCACACAGTTTCATTGTCCAGGAGGTACCAGTGGTGGCACTGGTGACACCGTCCTCCCATGAACAGGGACAACTGATGTCTCCCTGGTGAAGTGACAGCTTCACAGCAGATGTGTCTACATCACGGGTCACTCCCCCCTCTCCCTCCCCCGACAATAATGAGCAGCAAGCGTGGCTTCTGTCATCAGAAAGAGGGTGTCCGTCTCAGCATGGAGGAAGAGCCCGCCTTCCATACCAAGTGCTCACCTCTGACTTTGGCCTTCACCGGCTCCAGCTGCTCTTTCTTATTCCTGCCGAATAGGACGTCCATTGCTGGGGTGCAGAGTGACAGTGGGAGCAGCCGCAAACTCGCACGGCTCCGCCTTCTCGGGAGCTGCCCCTCTCCCCACGCCTCTCTCTAAGCTGGTCACAGGGCGATTCTCAGGACTGGCTAATCTTTAATCCCCTGCACTCTCAGGTTTCACTTTGGGCATAACCAACTGAAGCTCCTTCCTGAGGTAGTGGAGAGAACTCGGAGCCTTTTGCTTGGGCGTCCATTTCAGGCACTGCAGACGCTCACGATCAGAGCACACAGGGAAGACAGACGGGACTGTGACAGGTGCCCGGAGCCGGGGGAGCCTGGAGCTCACGCCCCCGTGAGCGGCCCTGCACCTCGCAGGGACAATGTCTGTGGTGACAGGCAGCGTTTTATGTTTTATGTGTCCTAAACATCAAATGTAAAAAGCAACTGAATTCATTTTCTTCCTTCCTTCCTTTAGCTGTTAACACCCACGTGGGTGCAGGGACCCAAGCACTTGGGCCATCTTCTCCTGCTTCCCCAGGCCACAGCAGAGAGCTGGACTGGAAGAGCAGCAGCTGGGCATGAACTGGCCGGGATGCTGTACGGGATGCTGGTGTTGGAAGTGGTGGTTTAACCCACTATACCACAATGCTGGCCCCATTTGTTCCTTTTTGGGAGAAGGAAACATAAAATGTTTCATGTACCCACTTGGGAAAAAAAATAGGGAGAGGAGTGGGCATTTGGTGCAGTGGTTAAGATGCCACTTGGGAACAACCGAATCCCCCACTAGGCACCACGCACCTCGAGTCCCCAGCTCCACTCTGGATTTCAGCGTCCTGCTAAGGCTCACCTGGTGGGCAGCAGGCTCAAGTACTTGGGGTCCTAGCACCGTGAGGGGTGCCTGGATTGAGTTCTAGGTTCCTGGCTCGAGTATGACCCAGCACCAGCTACTGCAGGCATATGGAGGGTGAACCAGGGAGTGGAAGATCTCTCTCTCTCTCTCTCTCTGCCTTTCAGATAAATAAAATTAAAAATAAATAAATAGCAGGAGCCCAGACTTTTCTCAGGAACTCTGGAGAGTAGTGAAAAACAAACTTTTAGTTCAACTTCCTGGCTGAACAAGAGGGCAAAATGGTGGCTGCCTTTGGTGAGAGGGCTCCCCAGGATTCTCGTGTTAGGGGAGGTCAGTGCCCGAGACCCACACTCAATCTGCCAAGGGAGTGCGGTGAAACGCTCATGAAGGCATCACGTCTCACGCCACGGGAACAACAGGGTGGCCGTTCTCTATGGGGGAGGAGGAGGGAGAGGCTGTGGTGAGGTCTGGGTGCAGGCCAGCTGAGCACAATGACTGTCAGCTCTGGGCTGCGCCCACGTTCCAGAATCTCAGAGCTGCTTAACAGGCTGTACGCCCACCCCAGCTGCTCACTGGAGCCACCTGGTGAGGGCCAACGTTCCAGACCCAAATCTCTGTCAGTGGAGTTCAGCCACCAGTACCTCCAGAAGATTCTGCCGTGGGCGGCAGGTGCCAAGAGGCCCAGACCCAGGGCAAAGAGCTCTGTGTTTGAGTCGATATCAGATTCAAATTCCAGCTCGTCCGTCTCTGTGCCTGCCCTTGGTTACCCCCTTCCTCACCTGCACATGGAATGACAAAATCAGACCCTAAGGCTGTGGCTATAAGGGGCTGGCAAAGGACCTGGCTCCAGACAGGCACCCACCAAGGTCACTACCCTCTCCGTTTCCACAGAGGGCACTTCCCTTTGACCCAAATTTCCTGGAAGCCCTCCCCCCAGTCTATCCACTGTCTGGTGTAAACACGTGTATCCACATTGGGGTTACGTATTCTCAGCTGTGCGATCTGTGTCCTTGTGAGGATTAAATAAGAATGTCTGGCATACACGAAGGCTTGGGAAAAAAAGTGACACCACCTGGGGTGGGAGCGAGCGCTCAGGGCTTAGACATCAGAGACTTGAGTCTGAGGCTTAACAACCCTGGGCCTGTTGTCCCCTGAGCCGTTGGTCACTGGTGGGGACGGCACCAAGTCAGGGGGTTTGCGGGGTCATGGGCTGGTCCTTGTGATGCCAGCATCCTGTATTGGAGCATCCACTAGAGTCCTGGCTGCTCTGCTTTTGACAGATTCCGGCTAATGTGACGGGAAGGCAGCAGCAGATGGCCCAAGTCCCCAGGCCTCTGCCACCCACGTGAGAGTCCAGGATGGAGTTCCTGGCTGCTGGCTTGAGCCTGGCCTGGACCTGGTTGTTGTGGCCATCTGGGGAGCGAGCCACTGGATGGAAGATATCTCTGTGTGTGTCTTTTTCCACTGCTTCGGCAGCACATAGACTAAAATTTTTCCATTGCTCTGCTTTCAAAATAAATGAATACTTTAAAAAAATCCACTACGCCTGGATGCTTGATCTGTCCAAGCACCATGCCCAGCGCTGTGTCAGCAGTGTCTGGTCAGTCCCTCTTCATCCCTGTAAGGAAGTCGTTTGCATCTTGCATTCCCCCAGGCTCAGAGATGTGGGGGGGTGGTCAAGGCCAACAATGAATCAGTGCACGTCTTCCCCGCTGCACGATGCAGAACTGCTGGTGGGAAGAACAGTAGGTAGCAGAGCAGAAGTGCGTGTTTGGCAGACAATTTCAACAGCACACCCACTGCCTCAAAATCAGACGGAAGCCGGCCAGTGTGTGAGACGGGGGAACTCTGGGAAGGCAAAGGACAACATGAGTGGTATTAGGAAAAAACTGCATGGATTTCGATTGCACAAAACCAAACATCTCTTAGTTCCATTTTCCCACAACCTTTGTGTTCTTGAAAGGCACAGAAAATGGTAGGGGAGAAAGAGAAAGGGCAGCGAGAGAGCTCTCATCTGCTGGTTTACTCCCCAAAGGCCCACAATGGCCTGGATGGGGCCAAGCTGAGGCCAAGAGCTGGGGACCCAGCCCAGGTCTCCCACGTGGGTGGCAGGAACCCAGCCACTTGAGCCATCACTGCTGCCTCCCAGAAGCTGAGACTGAGCTCGGAGCTGAGCCTCAAACCCAGGGGCTCTACAGTGTGAGATGTGGGCACCCCAGCCTGAGTCGCAATCATTAGACCAGACGCTCTCCCACGCATCATCCCTTTCAACTCTCATGCACACAGTGTTTCATGAATACTGTTATTATCTCCATTTTATTTCAAATGCTTTTTTTTTTATTTGAAAAGCAGAGCAACAGAGAGAGAGAGAGAGAGAGAGAGAGAGAGAGAGAGAGAAAGAAAGAAACAGACCTTGCAACCACTGGTTCACTCTCCAAAAGCCTGCAACAACCAGGGCTGGGCCAGGAAGCAGCCAGGAGCCAGGAGCCAGGACTCCATCTGGGTCTCCCACGTGGGTGACGGGGACTCAGGGACTTGGGCTGGATTGGAAGCAGGGGTGGGACTCATCCCAGGCACTCCCACATGGCATGCAGGCAGCCCAAGGCTTACCCCGTTGTGCCAGACCGTGCTCCCATTCCCATTTTACAGATAAGGCCACTGAAAATGGGTGACGTTGGGCCACATGTGGTAGGAGTAGAACATGTGACCACAGAATCTTCCTACTTTGGTAATGTGGGGAAGGGGCAGGGAAAAGTCAGCGCCCCTTCCACAAGGGCCCTGGATCCATAGAATCAACTGATCCTAAAAAAACAGTCACGAGGGGCTGGTGTTGTGGTGTAGCAGGCAGAGTGACTGCCTGCAATGTTGGCATCCCATGTAGGCATGAGTTTGTGTGCCGGCTGCTCCACTTCCAATTCAGCTTCTTGCTGACGGCCAGGGAAGAGCACCAGATGATGACCCAAGTGCTTGGGCCCTGTCACCTGTGTGGGAGACCTGGAAGAAGCTCCTAGCTCTTGGCTTCAGGCTGGCCCAGGGCTGGCCATTGTGACCATCAGGGGAAGGAACCAGTGGATGAAAATCTCTCTCTTTTTGTGTATAACTCTAACTTTCAAATAAATAAATAAATCTAAAAAAAAAATCAGTTGTGAGATTAAGAAGTAAAAGCTGAAAAGGGGGATATTTTTATGCTAGAAAAAAAAAAAAAGAGATGGACATTTGGCACAGTTGTTAAGTCACCGCTTGGGCCACCCACATCTCATGTGAGTGCCTGGTTTGAGTCCCAGATCCTCAGCTTCCAATCCAGCATCTTGTTAATGTGCATCCTGGGAGGCAGCAGGCAGTGGCTCTAGCACCTGGGTCCCTGCCACCACAAGGGAGACCCAGATGGAGTTCTTGGCACCAGGCTTTGGCCTGGCCCAGGCCTAGCTGTTGTGGGCTTTTGGGGAGTGAACCAGTGGACAGAAGATCTCTCTCTCTCTCTTTGAAATAAAATGAAAATACACAAAAACTTTAAAAACCTGCCAGCACCGCAGCTCACTTGGCTAATCCTTGGCCTGCGGCACTGGCACCCCAGGTTCTAGTCCCAGTTGGGGTGCCGGATTCTGTCCTGGTTGCTTCTCTTCCAGTCCAGCTCTCTGCTGTGGGCTGGGAAGGCAGTGGAGGGTGGCCCAAGTGCTTGGGCCCTGCACCCGCATGGGAGAGCAGGAGAAGCACCTGGCTCCTGGCTTCGGATCAGCGCAGTGTGCCAGCCATAGCAGCCATTTGGGAAGTGAACCAACAGAAAAGGAAGACCTTTCTCTCTGTCTCTCTCTCTAACTCTGCCTGTCAAAAACAAACAAACAAACAAACAAACAAAAAACTTTAAAAACCTAACAGCCTTATTTTGTAATTCTTTATCTCCAATGACAAAGTTATTGCCTAAGATAATATTTCCCTTTTGGAGAAAATGTCATCCTATCTAAATTACTTTGCAGTTTTCCAATTAAACTCACTTCTAAACGATGCCTCTAATTAGCCCAGCTGATAAGTGGGGCAGATAAGGTTGAAATCTCTGCTCACAGGGTTCAAGATGATGGGCAAAGTCTGTATGGAGGAGGGAACAGCCACCCCAGCCAAGAGTGAGCAGCATCGGTGGCCAGAAAGCCCCGCTGGGGCTCCTGCAGGGGAAACGTCACCACTCAGTGAAAGACCATGGGTGCCACTGCTAACATCCCAGTGGATGCACCCACACCACACGGCGCTCCGAGCACACAGGCCAGTGTCTAGCAGAGACGGCGAACGCGCAATCAGGGCCCAGAGGAAGTGATGAAGCTGAGACACAGGGGGCCTTCGTGGCAGAAAAACAAGTGTCTTCTAATGCCTGAGCTGGGAGAGTTCAAGTTTCCTCCACAGAGGCCAGTGCTGTGGCGCAATGGGTAAAGCCATCGCCTGGGATATGAGCATCCCATATGGGCGCTGGTTTGAGTCCCAGCTGCTCCACTTCCAATCCAGCTTCCTGCTGAAGCACCTGGGAAAGCAGTGGAAGACGTCCCAAGCACTTGCAACCCTGCACGCACATGGGAGACCCAGATGAAAGCTCCTGGCTCCTGGCTTGGACCTGGCCCAGTTCCTGCTGTTGAGGCCATTTGGGGAGTGAACCAGCAGAACGAAAGATCTCTCTCTATCTCTGTAACTCTGCCTTTCAAATAAATAAATACATAAATTTCATGATAGTAGAATGTATCTTATTTTTCTTTATATTCTTTTTTTTTTTTAAGATTTATTTATTTGAAAGGCAGAGTTACAGAGAGGTAGAGACAGAGAGAGGTCTTCCATCCACTGGTTCACTTCCCAGATGGCTGCAATGGCCAGAGCTGTGCTGATCTGAAGCCCGGAACCAGGAGCTTCTTCCGGGTCTCCCACATGAGTGCTGGAGCCCAAGGCCTTGGGCCATCTTCCACTGCTTTCCCAGGCCATAGCAGAGAGCTGGATTAGAAGTAGAGCAGCTGGGACTAGAACTGGCATCCTTATAGGATGATGGCACTGCAGGTGGCAGCTTTACCCACTACGCCACAGCACCAGCCCCTAAATAAATCTTCTTAAAGATTTATTTATTTATTTGAAAGACAGAGATAGAGAGGTAGAGCCAGAGAGAGAGAGAGAGAGAGAGAGAGAGAGAGAGGTCTTCCAGCTGCCAGTTCACTCCACAAATGACCACGACGGCCAGAGCTGAGCTGACCCCCTGATAGTCACTAAGCCAAACGATTTAGAAATGGGAACAGAAACGTCTAGAAAGGGATGCATTTTTCACAACCGAGTACTTATGCTTCCTCTTGCCTCATCTCTTATTCTCTTTGTAATGCTTATGGCTACCTTTCCATGGTGCCACAATGGAGGGAGACGAAACTGCTGTGAGGCTGCAGCCGGTGTGGCCGTTAACTCCTGGAGGAGCCAAGAAAGTAATACGCGAGCTATTCACAAAAACACAAACGCACAATAAGCAAGTACAGGAGAGAAGGCATTCCCGGGGCAGGAAATAGCACGTGTGTGAGTATGGAGGTGCGACCAGGCTGATGGCCACTCAGCAGAGCACATCAGCGGTGGTTGCAACAAGAGTCCCAATGCACACGTCCTGTGGCCTCAAAGCAAAAAGTTTCTGGGGGAGGTGAATCTAAGAAATGCCAGCCAGGGAATGCGAAAGTGACTCAAGGGAGACAGGAATGATGGCATAACAAAAGGACATTATGAGATGATACATAACCCTCGTAGGATGGGATACAGAAGACTATACGGACAAGACACCATGCAGACCGGCTGAAGACTTGTATGACTGGGTCACTCCAGAAGACAGAGTGAACAGCCCTGAGCTGTCTTGAGGGAGGAGGGTATTGGCCAAGCAGGGTTGAGTTTCTCCTGAGAGGCGCTAACTTCTGGGCACTCCCTCCTGTGGCACATCTGCAGAGGGTGACGCAAAGCCATAGGAGCTTGCATTTAAAGGCCCAGCACGGTCAGTAGGAGGGCTGGGGGTGGGGCCTGGCAGTGTCTACTATAATCCCCCAGAGATAATTCAGCCCGGGCAAAAGGGGACTTGTGAGATGTTCAGAGGGGCAGGTGGGGTGCTACAGTGGGTTAGACCATTGCTGGGGACACCTGCATCCCGTATCAGAGTGCCAGTTTGAGTCTCAGACACTCTACACGTTCCCATACAGCTTCCTGTTAACATGCCTGGGAGGCAACAAATGGTGGCCCAAGTCCTGGAGTCTTTGCCACCCATATAGGAGATCCGGATGCAGTTCAGTTCCTAGCTTCTGACTTCAACTTGACTCAGCCCCAGCTGTTGTGGGCATTTGGGGAGTGACTCAGCAGATGGAAGATCTCCCCCACACACACACCGCTCCCTTTCCCTCTCCCTCTCCCTCTCCCTATCTTCCTTTCAATTAAACAAATAAATCTTTCAAAAACCAAAAATCACTCACAGCAGTGTTAAACAGATTAAGTAAAAACCACACAACATGGGAATAGTTTGGAAAATGTCCATTCAGGAACAGGAGGCTAAGCCACTCCCACGCCAATTCCAAAGCCCACTGGTGACATGGAGAAGTTTCACCATGTGCACTAAGTGCAAATGTGGGCACAACATGATCTGCTTAAATACACACCCAACCACTGTGCCTGGGAAGGCCCGTCTGCTTGCCCACGAGCCCATGAAGGACCCACGAATGTGTACGGGGGACGGGGTTCACAGAGCTTTCACTTGGTCGTCTTGCCCACATAAAGGAGGAAAAGACTGGGTAAGACCAGTAGAGACGGCATTTCCTGCAGAGCGATGTGCCCCCTCCCTGCCAGTGTTCCCTGGAGCCCCTCCCAGATGGCCACCTGGCACTGAACTTTGTTTCCATCAGCTTCTGCCTGGCCCAGACTGAAACGTCTGGGCCACAGGGTATCAATATCCTGTGTGGCTCCATCCACGGGCCCCAGGCCCTTTATTTCAGCCGAACTTGCTGCCTTTCTGCTCTCGCACTGCCTACCCCACAGGGAGGCTCGGCTCGGCCAGCTGGGTCAGCTCACCGGGAACACACTCTCTCGGGGAGCAGTCTGCAGTATCAGAACAAGAATGCCAAAGTGGAATTTGGCCTGCAGATTTGCTCTCATTATCAAACGTCTCCAAGCACGTCCCACAAGGGACATGAATTAAGTCTTTACCCAGGAGATACCTTATCTCCACGTGCTTCTTCCACGGGGCTTTCCAATGGAAGCCAGGAGAAGTTTGGCCTCTTGAGATAACAGCCTGGCTCTGCCCAGCCTGTGAGTCAGCGTCCTGCCCAGGCTCTCCTCTGTCAGACAAGGGCACTCTGGATGGTTCAGAGGGACTTCCAGGAAAAGGCCGGAGGCCACGGGGTCAGCCCCAGGGACCAGGGAGCGGGGCTGGACAGGCCAATGTTGCTGAATCCTACTGTGACCTAGCTGTGGAGCAGACAGAGCTTGAGATACTGTTTTTCCCCACTACAAGAAACTCATGGAGCAAAACAGCCCAAGTGCCGAGAGATGATGGGTAAATAAAATGTGGTCTGTCCATCTGACGGGATGTTTGGCAACAAAGAGGAGTGAAGTACATGCTACAGTGTGAGTGAGCCTTGAAAACACTGGCACAACCGAAGAAGCCAGACCCAGAAAGGCCGCCAGTTGTATGATTCTGCCCATATAGGAAGTGTCCAGAATAGACAAATCCGTAGACAGAAAATAGATTAGTGGGCTCTGGTAGGGAAATGGGTGCACATGTGAGTAAGAGTGTGTCAGAGGAAGTCAACAAATTAAAACAACAGAGGGTAGGGCCAGCACTGTAGCACACTAGGCTAAGCCTCCATCTGTGGCACCAGCATCCCATATAGGCACCAGTTCATGTCCCGGCTGCTCCTCTTCCAAGCCAGCTCTCTGCTTATGGCCTGGGAAAGCAGTGGAAGATGGCTCAAGTGCCTGAACCCCTGCACCCACGTGTAAGACCTGGAGGAATCTCCTGGCTCCTGGCTTCGGATCAGCTCAACTCTGGCCATTGCGGCAGAGAACCAGCAGATGGAAGACCTTTCCCTCTCTCTGTCTGTAACTCTAACTCTCACATAAATAAATAAAATTAAAAAAATAAAAAACAGATAGTAGACAGGATGCCACAGGAAATTATTTACCTGACACTTTTAAATACATATATTTATATATATATACACACACACACACACACACACGCACACACACACATGTATTTCTTTCTTTATTCGAAAGGCAGAGTTACAGAGAGGGAGGGAGAGACAGAGATCTTCCATCTGCTGGTTCACTCCTCAAATGGCTAAAATGGTTGGGGCTGGGCCGGGATGAAGCCGAAACCAAGAGCCAGGAGCTTCATCCAGGTCTCCCACATGGGTGCAGGGGCCCAAGTACTTGGGCCGTCTTCCACTGCTTTCCCAGGCGCATTATCAGGGAGCTGGATCAGAAGTGGAGCAGCTGGGCCTTGAAGCAGCGCTCATATGGGAAGCTGGCTCTGCAGATGACACTTGACCCAATGCACCACAGCATACCAGCCCTTACCTGACACTTTTTATGAAGGTCCCACACTGCGTGAGATCAAACCTCAAAATACATGCTAACTTCTTCTTTAAAAAACTTTTTATTTTTATTTTATTTGAAAGGCACAAAGATAGGGATACAGACATAAAGAAATCTTTTGTCCACTAGTTTGCTTCCCAAATGCCTGCAACAGCCAGGGCTGGGCCAGGCTGAAGCCAGGAGCCCAGGGCTCCATTCAGGTCTCTCACGTTGATGTTAGAGACCCAAGTACTTGAGCCATGACCTGCTGTCTCCCAGGGTGTGAGTCAGCAAAAGCTAGAATCAGAAATGGAGCCAGGACTAAAACCAGGGATGGGGGTGTCCCAGGTGGTGACTTAACTGCTGTGTCAAACATGTACCCCAAATACTAACATCTCATGCGCCCTTTCATCCGGCTCTGGGCTTTAATTGTATAAAACACGCTCTTAAGTGTCTGCCCCATCCCAATTCAAATGAGCTATAGAGGTATTTCTCTAAAGAGAAAGTTTTCTTAAGAGGAACAGTAGTGCTAGCAGTTAGAAGGATGTTTTCCCACCATTAAAGTAGCCTAGTCAAATTTAATTACTTTTAAAATCTATCATGAACAACTACATTTTTCAAACAGGCAAATAAAGACCTAAGGTGGGCATGTGTGAGTTCTATAAAACCCTTTGCTTGAATTCTAGTCAATGAGCTCTTATCGATGGCACACATGGTACCGAGTGGAGGTCCCTGGCAGAAGGCTACAAGGTCAAGGGCACAGAGAGGTGATGGAAGGCCCCCAGAAAGAGTTACGAGGAGCAGGAAGAGCTGTGATACTGAGCTTGTGGCGGGGGGGTGGTGGTGGTGTGTGTG